>NC_086448.1:616256326-616608826 GCF_028390025.1 Pseudophryne corroboree | reverse complement strand
GTAATCGTTGTCAGGTCCTTCAGTCCGGACCAGATGTCAGCATCAGCAGTCGCTCCAGACTGCCCTGCATCACCGCCAGCGGGTGGGCTCGGAATTCTGAGCCTTTTCCTCGCACCTTCAGTTGCGGGAGAATGTGAAGGAGGAGATGTTGACAGGTCGCGTTCCGCTTGACTTGACAATTTTCTCACCAGCAGTTCTTTGAACCCCTGCAGACTTGTGTCTGCCGGAAAGAGAGATCCAAGGTAGGTTTTAAATCTTGGATCGAGCACGGTGGCCAAAATGTAGTGCTCTGATTTCAACAGATTGACCACCCGTGAATCCTTGTTAAGCGAATTAAGGGCTCCATCCACAAGTCCCACATGCCTAGCGGAATCGCTCTGTGTTAGCTCCTCCTTCAATGTCTCCAGCTTCTTTTGCAAAAGCCTGATGAGGGGAATGACCTGACTCAGGCTGGCAGTGTCTGAACTGACTTCACGTGTGGCAAGTTCAAAAGGTTGCAGAACCTTGCACAACGTTGAAATCATTCTCCACTGCGCTTGAGACAGGTGCATTCCACCTCCTATATCGTGGTCAGTTGTATAGGCTTGAATGGCCTTTTGCTGCTCCTCCAACCTCTGAAGCATATAGAGGGTTGAATTCCACCTCGTTACCACTTCTTGCTTCAGATGATGGAAGGGCAGGTTCAGGCGTTTTTGGTGGTGCTCCAGTCTTCTGTACGTGGTGCCTGTATGCCGAAACTGTGCCGCAATTCTTCTGGCCACCGACAGCATCTCTTGCACGCCCCTCTCGTTTTTTAAATAATTCTGCACCACCAAATTCAAGGTATGTGCAAAACATGGGACGTGCTGGAATTTGCCCAGATTTAATGCACACACAATATTGCTGGCGTTGTCCGATGCCACAAATCCACAGGAGAGTCCAATTGGGGTAAGCCATTCTGCGATGATCTTCCTCAGTTGCCGTAAGAGGTTTTCAGCTGTGTGCGTATTCTGGAAAGCGGTGATACAAAGCGTAGCCTGCCTAGGAAAGAGTTGGCGTTTGCGAGATGCTGCTACTGGTGCCGCCGCTGCTGTTCTTGCGGCGGGAGTCAATACATCTACCCAGTGGGCTGTCACAGTCATATAGTCCTGAGTCTGCCCTGCTCCACTTGTCCAAATGTCCGTGGTTAAGTGGACATTGGGTACAACTGCATTTTTTAGGACACTGGTGAGTCCTTTTCTGAGGTCTGTGTACATTTTCGGTATCGCCTGCCTAGAGAAATGGAACCTAGATGGTATTTGGTACCGGGGACACAGTACCTCAAACAAGTCTATAGTTGGCTCTGCAGTAATGATGGATACCGGAACCACGGTTCTCACCGCCCAGGATGCCAAGGCCTCAGTTATCCGCTTTGCAGCAGGATGACTGCTGTGATATTTCATCTTCCTTGCAAAGGACTGTTGGACAGTCAATTGCTTGGTGGAAGTAGTAAAAGTGGTCTTACGACTTCCCCTCTGGGATGACCATCGACTCCCAGCAGCAACAACAGCAGCGCCAGCAGCAGTAGGCGTTACACGCAAGGATGCATCGGAGGAATCCCAGGCAGGAGAGGACTTGTCAGAATTGCCAGTGACATGGCCTGCAGGACTATTGGCATTCCTGGGGAAGGAGGAAATTGACACTGAGGGAGTTGGTGGGGTGGTTTGCGTGAGCTTGGTTACAAGAGGAAGGGATTTACTGGTCAGTGGACTGCTTCCGCTGTCGCCCAAAGTTTTTGAACTTGTCACTGACTTATGATGAATGCGCTGCAGGTGACGTATAAGGGAGGATGTTCCGAGATGGTTAACGTCCTTACCCCTACTTATTACAGCTTAACAAAGGCAACACACGGCTTGACAAATGTTGTCCGTATTTCTGTTGAAATACTTCCACACCGAAGAGCTGATTTTTTTGGTATTTTCACCAGGCATGTCAATGGCCATATTCCTCCCACGGACAACAGGTGTCTCCCCGGGTGCCTGACTTAAACAAACCACCTCACCATCAGAATCCTCCTGGTCAATTTCCTCCCCAGCGCCAGCAACACCCATATCCTCCTCATCCTGGTGTACTTCAACACTGACATCTTCAATCTGACTATCAGGAACTGGACTGCGGGTGCTCCTTCCAGCACTTGCAGGGGGCGTGCAAATGGTGGAAGGCGCATGCTCTTCACGTCCAGTGTTGGGAAGGTCAGGCATCGCAACCGACACAATTGGACTCTCCTTGTGGATTTGTGATTTCGAAGAACGCACAGTTCTTTGCTGTGCTTTTGCCAGCTTAAGTCTTTTCATTTTTCTAGCGAGAGGCTGAGTGCTTCCATCCTCATGTGAAGCTGAACCACTAGCCATGAACATAGGCCAGGGCCTCAGCCGTTCCTTGCCACTCCGTGTGGTAAATGGCATATTGGCAAGTTTACGCTTCTCCTCCGACGATTTTATTTTAGATTTTTGAGTCCTTTTTTTACTGATATTTGGTGTTTTTTATTTTACATGCTCTGTACTATGACATTGGGCATCGGCCTTGGCAGACGACGTTGATGGCATTTCATCGTCTCGGCCATGACTAGTGGCAGCAGCTTCAGCACGAGGTGGAAGTGGATCTTGATCTTTTCCTATTTTTGGAACCTCAACATTTTTGTTCTCCATATTTTAATAGGCACAACTAAAAGGCACCTCAGGTAAACAATGGAGATGGATGGATACTAGTATACTTATGGATGACGAGCGACTGCCGACACAGAGGTAGCTACAGCCGTGGACTACCGTACTGCATCTGCTAGTATAGACTGGATGATAATGATATAAAAAATATATATATATCACTACTGCAGGACAGGTATATATTGTATAATGACGGACCTGCTGGACACTGTCAGCACTGCAGACTCCTAAACTACTAGTATGAAGAAGATAGAAAAAAAAAAAAAACCACCACAGGTAGGTATACAATTATGGACGAGCGACTGCCAGTGCCGACACAGAGGTAGCTACAGCCGTAGACTACCGTACTGCGTCTGCTAGTATAGACTGGATGATAATGATATAAAAAATATATATATATCACTACTGCAGGACAGGTATATATTGTATAATGACGGACCTGCTGGACATTGTCAGCACTGCAGACTCCTAAACTACTAGTATGAAGAAGATAGAAAAAAAAAAAAACACCACAGGTAGGTATACAATTATGGACGAGCGACTGCCAACACAGAGGTAGCTACAGCCGTGGACTACCGTACTGCGTCTGCTAGTATAGACTGGATGATAATGATATAAAAAATATATATATATCACTACTGCAGGACAGGTATATATTGTATAATGACGGACCTGCTGGACATTGTCAGCACTGCAGACTCCTAAACTACTAGTATGAAGAAGATAGAAAAAAAAAAAAACACCACAGGTAGGTATACAATTATGGACGAGCGACTGCCAACACAGAGGTAGCTACAGCCGTGGACTACCGTACTGCGTCTGCTAGTATAGACTGGATGATAATGATATAAAAAATATATATATATCACTACTGCAGGACAGGCATATATTGTATAATGACGGACCTGCTGGACACTGTCAGCACTGCAGACTCCTAAACTACTAGTATGAAGAAGATAGAAAAAAAAAAAACCACCACAGGTAGGTATACAATTATGGACGAGCGACTGCCAGTGCCGACACAGAGGTAGCTACAGCCGTGGACTACCGTACTGCGTCTGCTAGTATAGACTGGATGATAATGATATAAAATATATATATATATCACTACTGCAGGACAGGTATATATTATATAATGACGGACCTGCTGGACACTGTCAGCACTGCAGACTCCTAAACTACTAGTATGAAGAAGATAGAAAAAAAAAACCCCACCACAGGTAGGTATACAATTATGGACGAGCGACTGCCAGTGCCGACACAGAGGTAGCTACAGCCGTGGACTACCGTACTGCGTCTGCTAGTATAGACTGGATGATAATGATATAAAAAATATATATATATATCACTACTGCAGGACAGGTATATATTATATAATGACGGACCTGCTGGACACTGTCAGCACTGCAGACTCCTAAACTACTAGTATGAAGAAGATAGAAAAAAAAAAACCACCACAGGTAGGTATACAATTATGGACGAGCGACTGCCGACACAGAGGTAGCTACAGCCGTGGACTACCGTACTGCGTCTGCTAGTATAGACTGGATGATAATGATATAAAAAATATATATATATCACTACTGCAGGACAGGTATATATTATATAATGACGGACCTGCTGGACACTGTCAGCACTGCAGACTCCTGAACTACTAGTATGAAGAAGATAGAAATATAATGAATGACGGACCTGCTGGACACTGTCAGCAGAATGCGTTTATAGAATAAAAAAAATAAAAAACACTACACGAGTGTTTAACTTTTTCAGGCAGACAATATACTGGTGGTCACTGCTGGTCAGTCACACTGGCACTCTGGCAGCAAAAGTGTGCACTGTTAAATATGTACTCCTGCTATAACTGCTCCCCAGTCTCCCCCACAATTAAGCTGTGTGAGCAGTGAGCACTACTCAGCACAGTCAGATATACATAGATGATATTATCATGCAGCACACTGAGGCTGAGCACAGATATGGTATGTGACTGTGTATCGTTTTTTTTCAGGCAGAGAACGGATTATATTAAATAATAAATAAAACTGGTGGTCACTAGTATAACTATCAGCAAAACTCTGCACTCTCTGAGTACTCCTAATGCTCCAGTAAATCAAGTGTCTCACTCTCTATCTAAACGGAGAGGACACCAGCCACGTCCTCTCCCTATCAATCTCAATGCACGTGTGAAAATGGCGGCGACGCGCGGCTCCTTATATAGAATCCGAGTCTCGCGATAGAATCCGAGCCTCGCGAGAATCCGACAGCGGGATGATGACGTTCGGGCGCACTCGGGTTAGCCGAGCAAGGCGGGAAGATCCGAGTCTGCCTCGGACCCGTGTAAAAAGGCTGAAGTTCGGGGGGGTTCGGTTTCCGAGAAACCGAACCCGCTCATCACTACTTCCAACATTTACAGTAGTATTAACAAGTCTTGTGGAACTAGAAGTCCCAGGTAACCATTGTAAAGCACACAAGTTCTCGCACACTCTGAAGCTCCACAGCTGGTCCGCTTGAACTTAGACCTCATCAAACAGGCCAGCGCTTTTTCCCTTAGGTGTCCCAAATCCAAGTAGTGGGTAATGAAATGATAAAGGGGTGCCAAATAGTACATGAATCAATGACATTTTTAATTAACAATCCAAAGCAGCGGTGTATTGAAAACCAGATATAAATATTTATTACCACCAAAGTTAATGCATCCAGATCCACAGGCTGTGGTACAACACTTCTAATCACATCAGCATAAATATTATAAGCATGTCAGTCTGCCACCGAACTCCTCTCTGGCTCCCTGCCTTCCTGGTGATTGATGACTGACATCACCAGTAGGCAGGCCTTAAGTCTCTGGGTGGGGCTTATATCTGGCGCACCTAGGAAACAGACTGGCTTCTTTGGACTGTATTGGCTGCAGCCCATAGAAGCCATATTAGCAGGGGAGTGGCTTCACAAAGGATGTGATCTCTCTGCTATTCCAGTCCAGACTGGCAGTCCCAGGAGGAGAAAACCCCCTGGGACTTCCTGCCTGGCTGTGATTAGCCAGGATTACTTCCAATGGTAAGTCACTGCCCCTGCTAGGCAGTCCCTGCAGGTGGCAGATATTACTGGGGGTGCTGCAGACTTGCAGCCCCTAAGTAAAAACCACCACTGGTCGAGACAAACACTATATTCAAATTGAAACTTACTCAGCACTGTCCTTTCATAGCTGCCAATCGCCACAACCATCAGCTCTTGTCATCTTCACCCTGGAGCGCACATACACTTTGTGTGTGTCACATGAACCGCCCATATTAATCATACGTTCTTTCACACTGAATCAACATGCAGCTTGGAACACAAATAGTGTTACTGTGCATGATTCACTAAGCGGCCAACCAGAAACTGGGAAACCCAGCCCACATTATCAAATAAACACCATATAATGCAGAGCGATTAAAAACAGCCATGGAATACATATGTAATCCTGCCCACCAGAATGCCGGCAGTGGGGCAAGCACTACGAGTCCCCTTGCGGGCTCGTTGTGCTCATAACACTGTGAGTTTGGTGGCTTGCTGCGCTCACCACAGGATCTATTCCCACTCTATGGGTGTCGTCGACAACATCAAGTGGGAATAGCCCCTGTAAAACGGTGTTTCAGCTGTTGGGATTCCGGCTTTGGTTTCCTGACCGCTGGGATCCCGACAGCTGGCAAATTGATTGCCTCCCACAGCAAAAACAGACACTCTGATAAACAACATATAACATAATTGGGTTATGGGAGCTAAAGCAAAGGATCAGCGATTGGTAATAACACATTTAGGGCCAGATGTACTAAGCTTTGAAAAGTGATAAATTGCACGGTGATAAAGTACAAACCAACCAGCTCCTGTCATTTTTTACTGTGAAATGTATCATTTTTCAAGGTTAGTACATCTCCCCCTTAAACTTATTCCTACTTCAGATAACCTCTATAAATATATGTTTAAAGTACACATTACATGAATTAAAGATATCCCCCCAAGCACAAAAATCACAACAAAAAGATATGGCCAGGTTACAAAATCTCCAAACAACCACATCACAAGATGCACTTGAATTGTTACTTTCATTTAGTCCCTTTGGGAAAAATGGTATTTTGTTTAAAAATCCATTTGGACTCCCTTTGCAACAACATTTTCTCTGTTACCACCCCTACTAAATTCTGTACATGATCTGCATTTCAGCGTGGAGATCTAATGTCCTTTCTCTGCAAAGTGGCATCATACAGGTTTGTTGCTTTGTCCTTTTATAATGACCTGTCTTATGGACGATCTATGGTTTGCACTTGTCTCTTAAGGAAAAAGTATAAAAACCATGGATGTACAGGACAGCCAATGTAAAATGTTTATAGCCTTTCAAGAATGTGCAGACTTTGGGGGTATTCAGAGTTGATTGCAGCAGCAAACTTGTTAGCAGTTGGACAAAAAAATGTGCACTGCTGGGTGGGGGTGGGGGGGACGCATATGTAACATGTGCAGAGAGAGTTAGATGTGGGTGGGTTATATTGTTTCTGTGCAGGGTAAATACTGGCTGCTTTATTTTTACACTACGATTTAGATTTCAGTTTTAACACATCACACCAAAATCTAACTCTCTCTGCACATGTTCCCCCCCCCCCCCCCACAGTGCACATGGTTTTTCCCATTAGCTAACAAATTTGCTGCTGCGATATCTCTGAACAACCTCCATGGTTTTGACCATTTGCTAACAAATTTGCTCCTGCGATCAACGCTGCATTAGGCCCATTGGCCCTCATTCCGAGTTGTTCACTCGCTAGCTGCTTTTATCAGCATTGCACACTCTAAGCCGCCGCCTACTGGGAGTGTATCTTAGCATAGCAGAATTGCGAACGAAAGATTAGCAGAATTGCGAATAGAAAATTCTTATCAGTTTCTGAGTAGCTCCAGACTTACTCCTGCACTGCGATCAGTTCAGTCAGTTTCGTTCCTGGTTTGACATCACAAACACACCCAGCGTTCGCCCAGACACTCCCCCGTTTCTTCAGATACTCCCACGTTTTTCCCAGAAACGCCAGCGTTTTTTCGCACACTCCCAGAAAATGGTCAGTTTTCGCCCAGAAACACCCACTTCCTGTCAATCACATTACGATCACCAGATCGATGAAAAATCCTCGTTAGGCCGTGAGTAAAATACCAAACTTTTGTGCTAATTTACTTGGCGCAGGCGCACTGCGATCATTGCGCATGCGCAGTTTGCGACTAATCGCTCCGTAGCGAAAAAAAATAACGAGCGAACAACTCGGAATGAGGGCCATTGTTCGACCACATGCCATTGCATATGGTACAACACGTACAGTGGAAACAATCAGACTACTTATGGTGAAGCAATGTTGCCTGTTTCTCTCTGGTTGCTTACCGATCTGTATTTAGCATAAAAGAAAATATAGTGGCACTTACACTGCTGTCTTTTTGTTATAATGTGGCAATGACGATCAATTAAGTATGAGGCTTTGTGGTATTATTAACACCTGTACTTTTAGCATCAATTATGTGGGCCTTGGTATAACTCACAGATGGTCGACTATTTTTCAACTGCGCGTGTGTCCAAATTGTTAAAGTCACACAGCGCAGACTTTACATTGTGTGTATATTGGAGGCCACTAAGGGTGATTGTTTTATCTATAGATGCAAAAAGTGGGTATCACATCCCGCTGGTGCCCGGAGTTCATTTACTGTGTCTAGCAGCACTTGTGCCTCCGGGCTGCTGACATTCCACTGCGGGTGGGTGCCACGGTAATATGGCTGCGGTAATATGGCTGTGGTTGGTATTTTTACCCCTGCTGGCTTCTTTCTTCTCTCCCCACTGCACGGCCTTTGGCTGAAGATGGCAGTGACTCCCATAGGTCTCACACATATATACAAGTGTTGCATATCAAATTAATCAGCACATTCCCCTAGTGCATCCTAGGTGCAACGCATTGCGACTTAGATGCATTTTTGTCAGAGACAGGTGCAAGGAGAGTATCATAGGACATGGCAGCATGACTGCAGCAATGATGTATGAGGTCATATCTGTATATGTGTGACTGTTATAAAGCTTACATGAGCAGGGATGCCTTTCTCAGGAATTGCCTATACCCTGAAGAGCTAGTCTGCAGCATTGGAAGGTGTATCATGCCAAATGCACTTTGCACCACACTGCACACTGAAGGTAGGTACACATAAATTGGTTGCAAGAAGTCTTCTTAGTTAAAGGTGAATTATACAATATATTGCGCTTCTTTCCCCCTGTTGAAGTGAAAAAAGGCTTTTGATAAATTAATTGGGTAATATTATAAATCATCAGAGCAAACTGTTTTGACAAATTTGAAACCAAGAAGTTCCAGGTTCTCTGGTTTTGGTGGGCACTTGAGTTTGCATGCATTGACAATTCAGTATTTTGGATAGCAGATGCATTCACCATAGCAACCTATTACATACCAGTCATTATTTATCTAGTATAGTCTAGAACAGTGGTTCTCAAACTGGGTGCTGAGTAGAATTTGTATGGGTGCCACGGGTTGATTGTTGAGGACCAAATAAAATTATTTATGGTCCATGTGATGGGCAAAATCAGTACTGGTGGCTGCCAATAATAAAATATATGGACAACAGTAGTGCAACCCTGTTCACCACCACATACCTGAACCAAAGGATAACAGGTAAGACGATTTACTTACTTTAATAACTTTTGCAGAATTACTTAATAAGAAACCTTTGATGTAGGGGTGTAGTGAAAAAAAAAAATGTTGATACTCCAGAGCACTGTAATTTGGGAACTACTGGTCTAGAAACAAGACAAAAACATATGTACCTACATAATTATTATTAGGAATGGTAAAAGGTTATCAGAATATCATACATTTTTTTAAATTAATATTTTAGTCAAAACAAATTTAAGTATCAGAATAGACATCAGGAAAAATTATTCTGGAAAAAAACATTCTAGAAAGTTCTTATTCATCAAAAAACAGTCTGAAACCTCAGCATTGATTATTACTCAGAAGACAGATGTTAACCCAAAGAACTCTAGTGAGAAGCATCAAGAAGGCCTAGAAAATAGAAGTGCAGAAGATCATTCTGTGCAGTCAGGGGAAGATATATTATATGACTTAAAAACCAGCTGGACATCAGAAAAGTGTCAACAAGGTATATCTCCAGAACTCACAGACCACTTGCAAATTGCTAGAGAGAGTAAAAGTTCTCATATTTTTACATCAGAAGAGATTAAGCTGCTCATCAATTAAACATTTGCTCTGGTAGCAGAACACGCATATTTAGTAACAGAATGGAATATAAATCTTAGTGAAGCAGTTTGAAGTAAAGACGAGGGAAAACTTAACCTGGTACAAGAGACAAAACAATTTCTTAATAAGGTGGCTAGTCAAGGAAGTGAAGATGCAGAAAAAGTTGAGCCTCTACTGTATCTACAGTGATATATGAATTACCACAGTAAACTAAAATAAAGGGTTTGAGATACAAATACAGAAACAATAGAGAAAGTACAGACATTGGGGGGTCATCCCGAGTTGATCGCTAGCCGCTGTTGTTCGCAGCGCAGCGATCAGGCTAAAAATCGGCATTTCTGCGCATGCGTATGCACCGCAATGCGCACGCTTGACATATGGGTGCAAAGTCCTTTGTGGTTTTTTCACAGGTTCTAGCGAAGCTTTCATTCGCACTGGCGGCCGCAAGAAGATTGACAGGAAAGGGGCGTTTCTGGGTGTCAACTGACTGTTTTCAGGGAGTGCTTAGAAAAAAGCAGGTGTGCCCGGGAAAACGCAGGCGTGGCTGGGTGAACGCTGGGTGGGTGTGTGACGTCAAAAGCCAACCCCTCAATGTTAGAATCAACGCACACGGAGAGTAAGTACAGGGCTGGTCTTGTTTTGCACAAAATGTTTTTGCAGGCGCTCTGCTGCAGAGGCGTTCATACTTCTGCAAAGCGAAAATACACTCCCCAGCGGGCGGTGACAATGCGTTTGCAACTTTGCATGGCTGCTAAAAACTGCTAGCGAGCGATCAACTCGGAATGACCATCATTGCCAGAGTTGCAACCTTCTGGAGAGAATAAAAGAACCCATCCAAATTATTTTGTTGCCATTCCAATTACGAATGATCAGGTATATTTTATTTTATATCCATTATTTCTTTGTTTAGCGCCTACAATATGTGGCTGTAATTGGTTTATATATTACCTGTAGTGTTTAAAACTTTACTGACTTTATGTGCAGTTTGTGTGAATACATTTTATATTGCAAAGAGAATTTGTGTTGATGAGAAGGATCTTTTTACTTAGGGTTATCACCTGTCTAGAAATGAGAAGCACTGTTTGGTGGATTGCTCACCATGTATGGTCAGCATCTGATATTCACACTGAGCATAGTATTGACAATGTCCCTTTCAGTGCATCGTGGCCGGGATGGTACTCTCAGCTGCTTTCCTCCAGCCTGCACCAAAGCCTGCCTCCTCTGAGAATTTCTTCTGGTTGCTTGTGTGACTGTCAGTGTATAGTGGAAAGATCCAGGTAGTTCAGATTGGACCTTCGATTGTGAAGGTAATTAAGCAATGACTGCACTGAGGGTGCTCTTAGGCTGGCATGGCTGAAAAGGTTCTGAGGTTGCACTATAAAAAGGTACTGTATGGCTTAGAGATGAGCGAGTTCGGTTCCCTGAGAACCGAACCCGCCCGAACTTCACCACCCGAGCCCGGATCCAACTCAGGCTTGGGTTTTCCCATCTGACTCAGAAACCAGAAGGAGGCAAAATGTCATCATCCCATTGTCGGATTCTCGCGGGGTTTGGATTCCATATAAGGAGCCGCACATACCGCCATTTTCACTCCGACATTGGAGAGTGTTGAACGAGGATGTGTCTCCGTCCTCAGTGTCCTGCATCAGTTCAGTGGTAGTGTCTTGTGCTGCATCAGTCCATTCACAGTGGTTGTGTCTCTGCTGCCATATGTCCAGTGCTGCTGTATAAGTCCAGTCCAGTGGTGCTGTCTTGTGTTGCATCAGTCCAGTGGTGGTGTCTTGTGCTGCATCAGTCCAGTCACAGTGGTGGTGTCCTCTGCTGCCGTATGTCCAGTGCTGCTGTATAAGTCCAGTCCAGTGGTGCTGTGTTGTGCTGCATCAGTTCAGTGGTGGTGTATTGTGCTGCATCAGTCCAGTCATAGTGGTGGTGTCCTCTGCTGCCATATGTCCAGTGCTGCTGTATAAGTCCAGTACTTTGCAGTGGTGCTGTTATCCTGCATCAGTCCAGTGGTGGTGTACCTGTGCTGCTGTATATATCCGGTGGTGCTGCTGTATATGTCCAGTGATGCTGCCGTATATGTCCATTGATACTGCTGTATAAGTCCAGTGGTACTGCTGTATAAGGCCAGTGGTACTGCTGTATAAGTTCAGTGGTACTGCCGTATAATTCCAGTGATCCTGTCGTATAATTCCAGTGATCCTGCAGTATAATTCCAGTGATCCTGCCGTATAATTCCAGTGGTACTGGCGTATAGGTCCAGTGATCCTGCAGTATAAGTCCAGTGATCCTGCCGTATAAGTCCAGTGGTACTGCCATATAATTAAAGTGGTAATGCCATATAATTCCAGTAGTACTGGCGTATAAGTCCAGTCCAGTTATACTGCCATATACAGTATGTCCAGTGGTACTGCCGTATGAGTCCACTGCTACTGCCGTATAAATCCAGTGATCCTGCCGTATAATTCCAGTGGTACTGGCATATAAATCCAGTCCAGTGATACTGCCATATATGTCCAGTGGTACTGACATATAATTCCAGTGGTACTGACATATAATTCCAGTGATTCTGCCATTTAATTCCAGTGGTACTGCCGTAGATGTCCAGTGATACTGCCATAGATGTCCAGTGGTAATGCCATATAATTCCAGTGGTACTGCCATATTAAGTCCAGTGGTACTGCTGTATAAGTCCAGTGGTACTGCTGTATAAGTCCAATGGTACTGCCGTATAAGTCCAGTACAGTGGTGCTGCCATATAAATTCAGTGGTGCTGTCCTGTATATTAGTTACTCAAAATAAAGGGGTTATTAATATTTAATCCAAATAATTTTCACAGGATTTGCCCTGCGTGGTGTAGAGGTATGCTCTCCTGTACCGCATATTGGTGGTCATTCTGAGTTGTTCGCTCGTTGCCGATTTTCGCTATGCTGCGATTTGCTGCTAAATGCGCATGCGCATGGTACGTAGCATGCATGTGCTTAGTTAATTAACTAAAAACTTAGCAGTTTTGCTGTTCGCGCGGCGCTTTTCAGTCGCACTGCTGATCGGTGAGTGATTGACAGGAAAGGGGCATTTCTGGGTGGTAACTGAGCGTTTTCCGGGAGTGTGCTAAAAAATGCAGGCGTGTCAGGCAAAAACGCAGGAGTGGCTGGCCGAACGCAGGGCATGTTTGTGACGTCAAACCAGGAACTAAACGGACTGAGCTGATCGCAATCTAGGAGTAGGTCTGGAGCTACTCAGAAACTGCAAGGAATTATTTAGTAGCAATTCTGCTAACCTTTCGTTTGCTATTCTGCTATGCTAAGATACACTCCCACAGGGTGGCGGTCTAGCGTTTGCAATGCTGCTAAAAGCAGCTAGCGAGCGAACAACTCGGAATGACAACCATTGCTATATAACTCCAGAAAAAATAATGGAGAACAATAATTTGGAGGATAAAATAGGGAAAGATCAAGGACCACTTCCTCCTAGTGCTGAAGCTGCTGCCACTAGTCATGACATAGATGTTGAAATCCCATCAACGTCGTCTGCCAAGGCCGATGCCCAATGTCATAGTAGAGGGCATGTAAAATCCAAAAAGCCAAAGTTCAGTAAAAGACCAAAAAAAATAAATTTAAATGGTCTGAGGAGAAACGTAAACTTGCCAGTTTGCCATTTATGACACGAAACGGCTAAGGCCCTGGCCAATGTTCATGACTAGTGGTTCAGCTTCACATGACGATGGAAGCCCTCATCCTCCCGCTAGAAAAATAAAAGGCAAAAGCACAGCAAAAAACTGTGCGTTCTAAGATGGTATCATAAATCCCAAAGTAGAGTCCAAGTGTGTCGGCGGTTGCAATGCCTCACCTTCCCAACACTGGACGGGAAGAGGTGGCTCCTTCCACTATTTGCACGCCCTCTGCCAGTGCTGGAAGGAGCACCCACAGTCCAGTTTCTTATATTCAAATTGAAGATGTCACTGTTGAAGTACACCAGGATGAGGATATGGGTGTTGCTGGCACTGAGGAGGAAGTTGACGAAGAGGATTCTGATGGTTATGTGGTTTGTTTAAATCAGGCACCGGGGGAGACACCTGTCCGTGGGATGAATAAGCCCATTGTGATGCCTGGGCAAAATACCAAAAATGCCACCTCTTCGGTGTGGAATTATTTCTCCACAAATCCGGACAATAGGTGTCAAGCCATGTGTTGCCTCTGTCAATCTGTAATAAGTAAGGGTAAGGACATTACCCACCTAGGAACATCCTCCCTTATACGTCACCTGCTGTGCATTCATCAGAAGTCAGTGTTAAGTTGTGAAACTTTGGTTAAGAGTGTAAGCAGTCCACTGACACCTAAATCCCTTTTTCCTCTTGTACCCAAGCTCCTGTAAGCCACACCACCAATTCTTTCAACGTCAACATCCTCCTCAGTCAGGAATGTCAGTAGTCCTGCAGGCCAAGTCACTGACAAGACTAAGGAGTCCTCTCCTAACTGGGATTCCTCCGAAGGATCCTTGAGTGGTACGCCTACTGCTGTTGTTGCTGCCGCTGCTATTGTTGCTGCTGAGAGCCGATCGCCATCCTAGAGGGGAAGTCGGAAGACCACTTGTACTACTTCAACTAAGCAATTGACTGTCCCAACAGTCCTTTTTGAGGAAGATGAAATATGACAGCAGTTATCCTTTTTCAAAGTGGAAAACTGAGACCTTGACAGCTATGTTGGTGTTAGACGTGCATTCGGTATCCGCCAATAGTTCAGTTAGAGAATTGTTTGAGGTAGTGTGTCCCCGGTACCAAATCCCATCTAGGTTCCACTTCATTAGGCAGGCGATACCGAGAATGTACACAGACGTCAGAAAAAGTGTCCTCAGTGTCCTAAAAAATGCAGTTGTACCCACTGTCCACTTAACCACGGACATATGGACAAGTGGAACAGGGCAGACTAAGGACAATATGACTGTGACAGCCCACTGGGTAGATGTATTGCCTCCCACAGCAACAACAGCACCAGTAGCAGCATCTCGCAAATGCCAACTCGTTCCTAGGCAGACTACGCTATATATCTCTACTTTCCGTAAGAGGCACACTGCTGACAACCTATTATGGAAACTGAGGGACATCATCGCACAATGGCTTACCCCAATAAGACTCTCTTGGGGATTTGTGATATCGGACAACGCCACCAATATTGTGTGTGCATTACATCTGGGCAAATTTCAGCACGTCCCATGTTTTGCACATACATTTAATTTGGTGGTGCAGATTTTTTTTTTAAATGACAGGGGCGTGGCGGAGATGCTGTTGGTGGCCCGAAAAATTGCGGGACACTTTTGGCATTCAGCCACTATGTGCCGAAGACTTGAGCGCCAACAAACACTCCTGAACCTGCTCTGCCATCACATGAAGCAAGAGGTGGTAACAAAGTGGAATTCAACACTCTATATGCTTCAGAGGATGGAGAAGCAGCAAAAGGCCATTCAAGCCTATATATCTGCCTACGATATAGGCAAAGGAGGGGGAATGCACCTGACTCAAGCGCAGTGGAGAATGATTTCAACGTTGTGCAAGGTTCTGCAACCCTTTGAACTTGCCACACGTGAAGTCAGTTCAGACACTGCCAGCCTGAGTCAGGTCATTCCCCTCATCAGGCTTTTGCAGAAGCAGCTGGAGAAATTGAAAGAGGAGCTAAGATGGAGCGATACCGCCTAGTATGTGGGACTTATGGATGGAGCCCTTCATTCGCTTTGCCAGGATTCAAGGGTGGTAAATCTGTTGAAATCAGAGTACTACATTTTGGCCACCATGCTCGATCCAAGGTTTAAAGCCTACGTTGTATCTCTCTTTCCGGAAGACACAAGTCTGCAGAGGTTCAAAGACCTGCTGGTGAGAAAATTGTCAACTTAAGCGGAACGTGACCCATCAACAGCTCCTCCTTCATTTTCTCCCGCAACTGGGGCTGCAAGGAAAAGGATAAAATTTTGTAGCCCACTCGCTAGCAGTGATGCAGGGCAGTCAGGAGCGAGTGATGACATCTGGTCCAGACTGAAGTTCCTGCCAATGATTACTGACATGTCTACTGTCACTGCATATGATTTTGTCACCATTGAAATTATAGTGGAGGATTATATATGTGACAGCATGCAAGTAGGCATGTCAGACAGTCCATACATATACTGGCAGGAAAAAGAGGCAATTTGGATGCCCTTGCGCAAACTGGCTTTATTTTACCTAAGTTGCCCCCCTCCAGTGTGTACTCCGAAAGAGTGTTTAGTGCAGCCTGTAACCTTGTCAGCGATTGGCGTAGGAGGTTACTTCCACAAAATGTGGAGAAGATGATGTTCATCAAAATGAATTATAAATTCCTCCTGGAAGAGCTTGACCAGCAATTGCCTCCAGAAAGTACACAGGGACCTGTGATGGTGGATTCCAGTGGGGACGAATTAATACTCTGTGAGGAGGAGGATGTACTACATACTGAAAGGGGTGAGGAATCAGTAGAGCCAGTTTGTGCCTCTGTAGAGCCAATTTGTGCAAGGAGAGATTGATTGCTTCTTTTTTGGTGGGGGCCCAAACAAACCAGTCATTTCAGCCACAGTTGTGTGGCAGACCCTGTTGCTGAAATGACTGGTTTGTTAAAGTGTGTATGTCCTGTTTATACAACATAAGGCTGGGTGGGAGGGCCCAAGGACAATTCCATCTTGCACCTCTTTTTCTTCTTTGCATTATGTGCTATTTGGGGACTAGTTTTTTAAAGTGCCATCCTGTCTGACACTGCCGTACAACTCCAGGGGTACTGCCGTATAAGTCTAGGGGTACTGCCATATAAGTCCAGTCCACTGGTGCTGTCTTGTGCTGCATTAGTCCAGTGGTGGTGTTTTGTGCTGCCATAAGTCCAGTGGTGGTGTCCTGTGCTGTATATTATTTACTCCAAATAAAAGGGTTATATGCATTACTTATATTATTATCCCAATAATTTTTAAAGGGCGTGTGGTATAGGAGTATGCTCGCCTGTGCTGCATATTATTATAAGAGCTCCAAATAAAAGAGTTATTATTATCCAAATTAATTTTACAGGCTTTGACGTGTGTGTGCGTGTGTGTGCGTGTGTGTGTGTTTAGGGGTACGCTCTCCTATGCCAACAATATTGTGTGTGTATTACATCTGGGCAAATTCCAGCATGTCCCATGTTGTTTGTGCTGCACACTTGTGTCGCTTAGCTTAGTCATACAGCTACCTCATTGCACCTCTTTTTCTTCTTTGCATGATGTGCTGTTTGGGGCCTAGTTTTTTAAATTTTTTTAAGTGCCATCCTGTCTGCAACTGCAGTGCCACTCCTAGATGGGCCAGGTGTTTGTGCCGCACACTTGTGTCGCTTAGCTTAGTTATACAGCTACCTCATTGCACCTCTTTTACTTCTTTGCATGATGTGCTGGTTGGGGCCTAGTTTTTTTAAGTGCCATCCTGTCTGCAACTTCAACGTCACTCCTAGATGGGCCAGGTGTTTGTGTTGCACACTTGTGTCATTTAGCTTAGTCATACAGCTACTTCGGTGCAACTTTTAGGTCTAAAAACAATATTGTGAGGTGTGAGGTGTTCAGAATAGACTGGAAATGAGTGGGAATTAATGCTATTGAGGTTAATAAAACCGTAGGATCAAAATTACCCCCAAATTCTGTGATTTTAGCTGTTTTTATGTATTTTTTTTCAAACATCATCCAGATCCAAGACCAAAACCAAAACCCGAAAGGGTGGTTTTGGCAAAACCAATCCAGATCCAAAACACAAGGATGGAACCAGAAACAAAACCAAAACATGAAAAGTGCCCGCTGCACATCTCTAGTATGGTTGAGGGGGCTCTAGGCTATCATAATGGGCGCATGACTGAGGGGGCTTTGAGGCATAGAAAGGTTTATGAGATAACTCTGAGGCATGTAACATGACATTGGGGAGAGGGGGTGTTCTCACCAGCATGTTTTTCTCAGGCATAGTTTTCCTGCTATCTGACACTGACGCGGGCAGAAAGTTATGCTGCCCTGACTTTTTTCAGTGTAACAGACCACCAAGCTGACTTTACACTGACTTATGCAGAAAGGTTATCACAGTGTGACTTATTAGATGGGTGGAGTCTGACTCACTACTTGTGAAGATCCCTCTCACAGTATAAATGACAGAGTGCAGTTGGGATTATCTGGGCTCTAATAAATAAATCTGACAAGCCAGCAAGTAGACAGCATCTGGGCAACACTTAAAAATTATATTATTTTTAATTTAGAAAATGGGTAGTACTGTATACGGCAAACTATTAAAGAGAAAAAAATATATGTTCATTGAACTGTTACCGATAATGAGCAAGAAGTCAAATCTGAAAACTACAATCTTAAGTTTCTTTAAAAAAATTGAATGTGGAAGATTTCCGGTGGGCAGGGCACCTCGTGTGGCTGCATTTTAACATCTCTCCAGACAAGGATCATCTGAATCTGCCTCCATCTACCACTATCAAGCTACTTTTGGAGATTCTGATTATATCCTCGGATAGCTGATGTGTGGTGGATTCCCTAGATACCAAAATTAAGTCTGGAGCCTATATATATCCCCCGAAGTCTGGCCCCTGATAGTGGCCTGTGTATGCGCCTCTGCTTTGGCGCGAAAGCTGGCGTGACAGAACGCTCACCCTCACTACAGATTGCCAGCTACTCTCCCTACCCGACTCCACTGCCTCTCTCGACCCCTCTCTGGTTGCTGGCTCCTGGAGTGGATCCGCTGATGGCTGCCCGCAGGGGATGCACCCCTGCCGGAGGGTTACCCTGTGCCTGATGGCCTGACCCTTTCTCCCGGCTGTGAGTGATTGGGCTGTAGTGGATGCCCACCTTCACCGCGGGACGCGCTGTGGCACTCGGTCCGTTCCTATCCGTTTGGCCGCTGAGGATTGGCCGGCGGGAGCTGCCTTCGTGAACACGGGAGACCCTGCGCCCGCGTACCTGACCCTCTCCTTCCGACTGCTGGTGGCAGCCGTCGGGCTGCGGGAGGTCCCGCCGTGGAGCACCTGCCGGACGGAGTTGCTGCGCTGCCCGAGACGGAGGGGCGCGCCTGGCTGGTGTTTTCTGCCCTGAACCGCCTGCTTCTCTCCTTCCTGCGTTGATCCTGATCTTGCTGCACCTGGCGGCGCTGAACTGGGGGCCCCATCTTGCTTCCGTCCCATTGTGCTCCGGCTCATCGCTTCACCACCGCTGTGGGGTGCGGGTGGACTCCCTGCTACCCGGCCACACACTATCCCTGCGAGCTGAGATGGCTGAAACACCGAGACCTGAGGGGCGGACATCGCCTGAAGTGATCCTGGCTGGCGGGGTTTGTTGCCGCGGATGAGCCCTAGCGTGACGGCGAGCCCAGCAGAGACCGGTGCCAAATCCCCCTGTCAAACCTCTGACTGGGCGTGGGTCGCTGACGGACGCCGGTCTTAACCTCTGGGGGCCCCATCTCTCTGCAAGCCCCACCGCTGCCCTGATCCTCGGGCCGCTCGGCTACACTGATCCCTGGCGGCTGTGTCACGGAGGCTCTGCTTACTGCCGGACCTGCATTCCATCCCCCTGCTGCACTACACTGATCGCCTCCTTACCTGGTGCGTCTGCTGGAGCTCACGGCAGCTCGAGCAGTGCTGGCTTCCCTGGCCTGAGGGGCGATCTGGCGGCATCTCCCCGGGATTTGACTATCTGTGTGCCTGGGCTCCTCTAATAAAACCCTGAGCTGCTTGATCTTCTCCTACTGGGCCTGCACTCGTCAATTTGGACACCTGGACTCATCTCCCCCAAGGTACTAATATTGTCTGTGTCCCTTTCTATTCTCTATTAACATCCTCCATATCCCTATGCTTTGAACCGTTCCCTCCCTGTGTGTTATCCGTACCCCCTACACACCTCCTTTCCTTACCCACTCAGTGATCCCTTCTGGTACCCCCCTTTCTACTGCTCTTCTTCTACAACAATCGACTGAGTGCATCATTCGGAGCACCATTCTACCTCCCGAAGCATCTGAGGGTCGCCTGAGTGGATACCTTGGGACCCTGTTTGAACTACCCTTGCATTGTCTCAAGGCACATTGTAACTATACCTTATCCATTCTCTGGACTGGTCTGCACAGCACCCACTCGCTAGAAGGCTATTCTATGTGTACTTTTTTTTTCTTTTCTCTTTTCTTTTTCTTTCTTCTTCTTCTTATATATATTTAGCTGTATTTCAACTGGTAATTTTCTATGCGATACTGCCCTCATGTGGTGTTCTTGTATTATGTTGTAATCTATAATATCCATATGGCAAATGCTGCAGTTAATATTTTTACACTATAGAGTGCCATTGTTTATCTGACGCCGAGCTTAGCGCTGTGTTTAACAATTACACTTCTTATGTGAGGTTACCAATAATAAGAACAAATCTTTATTATTAATTGACAGTGTTCTATCGCTGAGTATGGTGATCATCACGCTACTGCCTCTGTCGTGCATGGTTTCTCGCTGTAGGTTTTGTTGAACCGTTTGATTTTATTTCGGCGGTGCTCTGTCTGGAGTGACGCCCTAGTACGCTCTGTTGCCGGCATTATTACTGTATAGAGTTGCCTTTTTTTGACATATACCTATTGCATATTTTTTTTTTCTTTTCTGTGTTTATTTTACTGCTACTCCTATTTCGGCGGTGATTCCATTGCTATATATGGGACCTACTGAGTGTTCCTTATGAACTAGCTCCTTCTCTACAGGAAGCTACCTCGAAACACATTTTCAATGTAATTGTCTAATGTTCTAACTCTGACCCCTACCCGATATTATCAAACGGATATACTTTCTCACTATCGACTCCCTCTCTTTACAACCTTCATAACTGTCCTCCTCTACAGGGGTATGGACAAATTTGTCGATAAAGTCATGCCTCCCAAACAACAGAATAATGCAAACAAAGCCCCAAAAACGAAACCCAACGCTCAAAAATCTGGGCCACCTTCCCCATCCTTCTCTGAAAATGATAGCCTGGACTCTCCGGGAACTACTGCCACCCCCCTGAAGGCAAAAGAAATCGCAGATTTCATGATGCCACTTATGGATAAACGTTTTGAAGACCTCCAAACGCGTCTAGAGGCAGGCCTTACTCGTATAGATTCCCATGCCTCTAGTATAACTGCTCTAGAAACCAGAGTTAGTGATGTGGAGGATCGCCTACACTCTTGTCAGGAAGGTGGGGACAGTCATGACAGGGCTATCATACAACTACAAGAAAAAGTAGACGAGTTAGAAAATAGGTCCCAACGAAACAATTTGAGATTCATAGGTGTTCCGGAATCTATAGTGGGCCATACTTTAACAACTTTTCTCACTGTTGATCTACCCAAAACGTTGGGGGTTCTGACTGACTTAGAAATCCCCCATATTGAAAGAGCCCACAGAATAGGCGTAGAACAAGAGGGTCCCAGACGATGACCTCGTCCAGTCATAGCCCGCTACCTGGACTATAGAGTGACAGAAAAGATCTTGGCGTCCTATCGTAGGTCTCAGGGTCTAGTGGTAGGAGGGACTAAAATACTGATCTTCCAAGATTTCTCAGCGTCAGTCACACAGAAACTTAAAGAATTTTCTGAGATATGCACCTTTCTTCATGGTGAAAAAATTAGGTTTTCCTTGCTATATCCGGCAAAATTGAGGGTGATGGAGGATGGTAAGCCGATTTACTTCTCTAACCCACTGGAGGCCAAATCATACTTTAAGCCCCCTCAGCTGTCCTCTCGCTCTCCTCATAGATGACTTACATACTCAAAAGGTCGATCACAGGGTAAGGGAATCATGATTACTATTGGTTCCCTGAGGTGGGGTTACTGTGTTATTGATGAAAGACTTTCTCTGTTACTGGATTTGTTTTATTTTTGCTTTTTTGTTTTCTATTTCTATTTTGGTTCTCAGGTGCGCACATCCAATTTTAGATGATGCCCGCCACTGTTCTGGTTTGGTTGAAAATTAGAAAATTTGGAGTTTAGAGGTAACTTGGATTATACTTATTAATTGTATATTGTTCACTGCGAGTCCTGAAATGTTGCTATGGTTTTTTTATTGTCTCTGTTTCCTGCCTTCCATACCATGGTGAGATATAGCTGTTCCTTTGCCAAATGGGTGGTGTGCCATCTCCGGGATCCCCTGCCTGATGACACCCTCTTACTGATACTTGACCCCTGGTGGGGGGATGGGTAGCCATGTCGTCTCCCCATTTAGGTACTGATACCCCCCACACTTAAACCGTTACACATGATATCATGGAACGTCGGCGGACTCAATACTCCGGTTAAACGAAAGAGAGTTATTACCCACCTTAAACGGTTTACTCCGGATATCATATTTTTGCAAGAAACACATTGGGTCACCACAGAGGAAAACATACTTAAGGCCCCTTGGTTAGGCTCTTGTACATCCGCTCCTTACCATCGTAAGGCGAGAGGTGTGGCGATAGTATTTCATAAAGACCTTCCGGTCACTATCTTGTCTCAGGTTGTCGACCCGGAGGGCCGTTACATCATATTGGACATAGACCTATACCATACCCAATATACTCTAGTCAACCTTTATGCCCCTAATATAATTCACATGTATATATCCGAGATTTTGGCCACGTCCTTCAGGGCAGAACAAATCATTCCCTTATCATAGGGGGAGATTTTAATATGGTGGAAGACCCCTCTTTAGATAAAATGCCACCAGTGCACAGACCTTCTAACTTCTATGCCCATCTCTACCAGTCTTTTAAATTGGACTTAGGTCTGTCAGACCCTTGGCGCCTTTTGAACCCTACAGACAAAACTTATACACACCTGTCAATGGTCCATGGTTCCCTTTCACGTATCGATAGGATCCTTATTTCAGATACTCTACTCAATAATATAACTCACACAGATATTCATGATATAATGGTGTCGGATCATGCTCCAGTTTCCATATCCCTGACTAATCCACACATGCACCCTCGTAGCCGCATATGGAGATTTCCACATTACTTAGCACACTCAGACGATTTTAAGACCTACCTGATTAGTCATTGGACTAATTATGTCGATGACAACCTTGAACACGGGGAGGACCCTGTTCTTTTCTGGAGTGCCTCTAAGGCGGTTATGAGGGGTTACATAATCAGTTACATCTCACAGAAAAACAGACACTCTAGGAAGGAATCTGAAGCACTTAAGGCTGAAATGCAAACATCCTTTGCTCAATACACTAATGCACCTTCGGACGATACCAAAAACTCGTATAAACAAGCACGCCAATTACTGGAGACAAACCTTGCCACTAAGGCAAAACAGTCGATTGACTTTACACAAAACAAATATTATTGCTGGGGTAATAAAGCAGGGAAACTCTTAGCAACAATGTCTAGGCCATTCAGAAAACGCCATGTTATTACCACTTTGAAACATCCTGATATGGAAGCTTTATTGACCAAATCTTCGGATACAAATGCACAATTCCGCCACTACTTTGAAAATGCATTTCGCTCAACCCCTATTAACCTGTCCGACCAGATGACTATCCTTTCAGACTCAGTGCTCCCTAAATTGACGTCTGATCAGAGAGAAGCACTTGCTGGCCCAATAACTATGGATGAAATCAATAGAACCATATCTAACCTTCCTAATGGAAAGTCTCCGGGACCCGATGGTCTGTCGGTCGACTATTACCGAATCTTACAAGCCCACATTGCCCCGACCTTCCTAGAATTATTTAGGTCTATACACAAAAAGAAAGCTCCTTACCCATCTTTCAATGATGCTTTCATGACCCTACTTCCTAAGCCAGACAAGGATCTGAGCTTGTTGACATCTTACAGACCTATAAGCCTGTTAAATGTCGACTACAAAATACTGGCCAAAATCATGGCAACACGCCTACAGGCTATATTACCATCCATCCTCTCGGACCATCAAATGGGATTCGTACAGGGACGTCATGCAGTTAAGGCCATTAGGACGGCTATAGCAGCTGTGGTGGCGGCCCAAAACCCGGCACCCACTCAAAATATATTAGTCAGCTTAGATATCCATAGGCCCTTTGACTCTATACTCTGGTCGCACCTCTATACTGTGTTAGAAAAAAAAGGCTTTGATGATACCTTTGTAAATTTTATAAAATATATATACCATAATCCGAATACCTCCCTGTTGGTAAATGGCCTCTTAAGCCCAAGCTTTACACTAGAAAGAGGCACCCGCCAAGGTTGCCACTTATCGCCCCTCCTCTTTAACATAGCACTAGATCCCTTATTACGCACTCTTCAGCAATGGCACACTTTTCAGGGTGTTAGGATTGGGTGCAGAGAAATAAAGATCTCTGCATTCGCAGACGATATTTTGTTGTATATATCCAACCCGGAATACTCCTTAGATCAAATATTACACACGATTACCTTATATGGTTCCATATCGGGCCTACAACTTAACATGGACAAGTCTGTGGCAATGCTCCTTAAGGGTACATTAACTCAACCCCGCTGGGCTTCCCATTTATCTCTGCAATGGGCCAGAACATTTATCCCTTATGTTAGGCGCCGGGGTCCGCTCGTCGGTGCGGCCCGGCGCCTAGCAACCAGGGACGCCGTACGCGAACAGCCGCCGGCTCCCTGGCAACGCTGGACGACGGGCGCGCTGAGCCGCACAGACCCTAGCAACGGGGACGCCACTGGCGGACCGTGTTCCCCGTTGCTAGGCTTTAAGGGTTAATGTTTTCTCCTGCTCTCTGGCCGGGCAGCAAGGCAGCTGCACGGCATTTATTCTAATCAGCCTTTTGGCAGCTGATTGGAGGACTCCTTGTTAAATACACTCCCAGGGCTTCTCACAGACGCCGGTAATAGCTTCCTGCATGCTGTCTTTGTTTGCTGAGAGTCTGTTCCAGTCTTGCTGTATCTGGTCATTCCAGTATTGGAAGCTCTGAACTCGGAAGTTTGTCATCTAATTCCTGGAGTCCTGACTAATCACCTTATAACATCCAGTGGTGTTCGTGAGTCACGGCCTTGCCGTGTGTTGCGGCTTGTCCGCTTTATTATTTATTATTTATGTTTTGGTGCATTTTGCGGAGGGTTCCGCTTCCACAGGTCCACTCTGGTATCCGGCGGTGCCGGGTAGGAGTATTGGACAAGTGGATTTTGGTTGTCCTTTTCCCTGGCGGGTTTCCGCACATACTTTAGGTTTTGTCAGTTAGCTTGTAGCCCCTGGCCTGGTTGTTTAGTCAGAGGGCCCCTTGTTATCACCCTGTCTCGGATTTCCCTTTGTCTCCCATTAAGACCTGAGGGGGCATCGGAGTTGGGCAGACTTAATCCGCCCTTCAAACGCGGCTGCCATGGGCTCAAGCAACCATAGTCTCGCAGGGGATTTCTGACAGCACGGGCGAGACAACGGAGTTAGGGCGCCAGGGGCTATTTTCTATTCCCGCTCCCATAACCAGCATTCCCTTCCAGTACTCTGACCATTGCCATGAGATCTCCTCCGGTCAGGAGTACTGGAATCATAACATTACTACCGGCCTTACCAAAACCTAAAATTAAACTGGGTTTAATTTTTTCCTTATTCAGTTTTGTAAGAGCTATCGGCCTCATGAATCCCACAGGTTTAGGGCCAAATCCTGGTCAGCTCCTAGTCAGCAAGATTCAAGAACTTACTCAGATGTTTCAGGATCTTTCCCTTCGGGTGAAGTCGCAGGAAGATCTTTTACGAACTTCCCCGAGGGTAGTCCCTGAACCAAAAATGCACTTGCCTGACCGTTTTTCTGGTGATAGGAAGGAGTTTTTTAATTTTAAAGAATCCTGTAAACTTTATTTTCGTTTAAGACCGATCTCCTCAGGTACTGAATCTCAGCGGGTCGGAATTATTATTTCTTTGCTCCAGCGAGATCCTCAGACCTGGGCATTCGGTTTAAAAGTAGAGGATCCGGCGTTGTCATCAGTAGACGCCTTTTTTGGGTCTTTAGGGCTTTTGTATGATGACCCTGATAGAGAGGCATCCGCTGAGAGTCAGTTACGCACTCTCAGACAGGGTAGAAATCCTGCAGAAGTTTTTTGTACAGAGTTTCGCCGTTGGTCGAACGACTGTGGCTGGAATGACCCAGCCCTGCGCAGTCAGTTTCGCCTCGGCTTATCAGAGTCTATAAAAGACAGTCTCCTTCAGTATCCCGCTCCTGAGACTCTCGATAAACTCATGGAGCTTTCTATTAAGATTGATCGTCGTCTCAGAGAGCGGAGGGCTGAAAAAGGAGCACCTGTCAGGTCTACTCCATGTGTATTTTCCATTCCTGAGGACGTAGAGAAGCCCATGCAGATGGGTCTCTCCCGGCTGTCTCCAGAAGAAAGAGCCAGAAGGCAAAACTCTGGTCTTTGTTTGTACTGTGGGGGTAAGGGACATTCTGCTCGTAATTGTCCGATCAAGTCAGGAAAACGCCTCGACCAAGTGAATTGTGAGGGGGTTCACTTTGGTCTGCAGCTTATCTCCTCGAAGAACTCCCTTTTAGTCCCAGCTAAAGTTTCCTTTGGCAGCCTCTGTTCCTCGGTGTCGGCTTTTGTTGACAGTGGAGCTGCAGGGAACTTTATGGACTTAACGTGGGCCAAGGCCTTAGGTATTCCTCAGTTAGCCTTGGGTAGGTGTATCACCATGCATGGTTTAGATGGGAGTCCCTTGTCCAATGGGGTTATTTCCCTCTGTACACCCCCTGTACTACTTACGGTAGGAGCTCTTCATTCCGAAAAGATCGAGTTTTTCCTTACCCATTGCCCAGCAGTTCCAGTGGTTCTGGGTCACCCTTGGCTGGCCTTTCATAATCCCACCATTGATTGGCAGTCGGGGGAGATTTCACAATGGGGTACCATCTGTAATAAGGAATGTATTACGTTTCCCGTCAGAATAGCTGCTGCCATTCCCGAACTCATTCCCGTGGAATACCAGGACTTTGTTGATGTGTTTTCCAAGGGCAATGCAGACATTCTGCCTCCCCATCGGCCTTATGATTGTGCTATTGAGCTAATTCCTGGTGCCACATTGCCAAAGGGAAGGTTATATGCATTATCCGGGCCAGAAACTGCGGCCATGAATGAGTATGTTAAGGAGAGCCTAGGGAAAGGATTTATCAGGCCATCTAAATCCCCTTTAAGTGCAGGCTTCTTCTTTGTGGAGAAAAAAGACGGATCACTCAGACCTTGCATTGACTTTAGAGCCCTGAATAAGATCTCAGTTAAAAATACTTACCCTCTGCCGCTGATTTCTGTCCTCTTTGATCAGCTGCGTTCGGCTGTGATTTTTTCTAAAATTGACCTGAGGGGAGCGTATAACCTCATCCGAATCAAGTCGGGAGATGAGTGGAAGACGGCTTTCAGTACTCAGTCGGGTCACTACGAGTATCTGGTGATGCCGTTCGGCTTGTCTAACGCTCCGGCAGTATTCCAGGATCTCATTAACGATGTGCTCCGTGATTTTCTAGGAAGATTCGTGGTCGTTTACTTAGACGACATCCTGATCTATTCTGAATCAATTGAACAACATGTTACCCAGGTGCGTCAGGTTCTTCAAAAATTACGTGAAAATCATCTATATGCCAAGCTGGAGAAGTGCGAGTTTCATGTCACGAAGGTATCCTTTTTAGGGTACATTATTTCCCCTCGGGGATTCAGCATGGAACCTAAGAAGCTCCAAGCCATCCTTAGCTGGGCGCAACCCACCAACTTAAAAGCAATTCAGCGCTTTTTAGGGTTTGCGAATTATTATAGAAGATTTATTCATTCTTTTTCCGACCTGGTTGCTCCCATTGTTGCACTGACTAAGAAGGGAGCGGATCCTACCAACTGGTCACATGAAGCCGAGTTATCCTTTCAGGCCTTGAAACAAGCTTTTGTCTCAGCTCCAGTCCTCAGACATCCCAACCCAGAATTGCCCTTCATTGTTGAGGTTGATGCCTCGGAGGTTGGAGTGGGGGCTATCCTATCTCAGAAGGATCCGGACACTCTGGAACTACATCCTTGTGCCTTTATGTCCAGGAAATTCTCATCCGCTGAATCCAACTACGATGTTGGTAACCGGGAGTTACTGGCTATTAAATGGGCTTTCGAGGAGTGGAGACATTGGCTTGAGGGAGCAACACATACCATTTCAGTATTGACTGACCATAAGAATCTGCAATACATCGAATCAGCTAAGCGGCTGAATGCCCGGCAGGCTCGTTGGGCTTTGTTCTTTACTCGTTTCAAATTTATTATAACTTTCAGGCCAGGTTCCAAGAATACCAAGGCAGATGCTCTGTCACGCAGTTTTCTTCCGGTTCATGAAAACAGTCCTGTTACTCCCATACTTCCATCTTCAGTCATTTGGGCAGGCCTCACACAAGATTTATTTACCCAGTTAAAACAGCTTCAACACCAAGCTCCTGGAAATACTCCTGCTGGTCGTCTTTACGTCCCTGAGTTCTTGAGAGCAACTGTTTTGACTGAGTTCCATGATAACAAAGTTTCCGGGCATCCGGGGATCTCTAAGACATTGGAGTTAGTCTCCCACTCAGTATGGTGGCCTGGTCTTTCTAAAGACGTTAAGGAGTTTGTTTCTTCATGTCAGGTTTGTGCACAGCATAAGGTTCCCCGTTCCTTGCCTATCGGGCAACTTATGCCCTTGAATGTCCCTCTCAGGCCATGGTCTCATATTTCCATGGATTTTGTGGTGGACCTTCCCCTTTCAGCTGGGTGCAGAGTCATTTGGGTGGTAGTAGACCGTTTTAGCAAGATGGCTCATTTCATTGCCCTTCCCCGACTGCCATCTGCCCAAGGATTGGCAGTGTTGTTTCTCCGCCATGTTTTCAGACTTCATGGGTTGCCCACTGATATTGTTTCTGATCGGGGTCCACAATTCATTGCACAATTCTGGAAGTGTTTCTGTGCTTCATTAAAGATGAGATTATCATTAACATCTGGTTACCACCCACAGTCCAACGGGCAAACCGAGCGAGTTAACCAATCATTGAAACAGTATTTGCGTTTGTATTCAGCTAAACTCCAGAATGATTGGTCCGAGTTTCTTCCATTGGCGGAGTTTGCTTACAATAATTCTTGTCATTCCTCCACCAACGTGTCTCCATTCTTTTCAGTTTTTGGTTTTCACCCCAGAGCTAATTCTTTTTTTCAACATTCCTCAGTTTCCTCGCTAACCTTAACCTCCCATCTCAGAGCCATTTGGAAAAAAGTGCACCTTGCTCTCAGAAAAGCGGCCTTTCGAGAGAAAAAATTTTCTGACCGGCTCCGACGTCCTTGCAGTTTTAAGGTGGGAGATAGGGTATGGTTGTCGACTCGTAACATTAGACTTCGACAATCTTCAGTTAGGTTGGGACCCAAATTTATTGGACCATTTCATATCATTAAAAAAGTTAACCCAGTTGCTTTCCGGTTACGTTTACCAAAATCTCTTCGGATTGGTAATACGTTTCATTGCTCCCTGTTGAAGCCATACATTTCTTCCAATAAATTTCCTCGGAAGATCTCTCAGGGAAGATCTCCAGTGGATGTACAGGGGCAACAGGAGTTCCTGGTGGAGAAGGTTCTCGATTCCAAGTTGTCCAGGGGCCGGCTCTATTTTCTGGTTCACTGGAGAGGTTATGGTCCAGAGGAAAGGTCCTGGGTCCTGGATAAGGATCTTCATGCCCCAAGGCTCAAGAGGGCATTTTTTCGGGAGTTTCCTTGGAAGCCTGGCTTAAGGGGTTCCTTGACCCCTCCTCAAGGGGGGGGTACTGTTAGGCGCCGGGGTCCGCTCGTCGGTGCGGCCCGGCGCCTAGCAACCAGGGACGCCGTACGCGAACAGCCGCCGGCTCCCTGGCAACGCTGGACGCCGGGCGCGCTGAGCCGCACGGACCCTAGCAACGGGGACGCCACTGGCGGACCGTGTTCCCCGTTGCTAGGCTTTAAGGGTTAATGTTTTCTCCTGCTCTCTGGCCGGGCAGCAAGGCAGCTGCACGGCATTTATTCTAATCAGCCTTTTGGCAGCTGATTGGAGGACTCCTTGTTAAATACACTCCCAGGGCTTCTCACAGACGCCGGTAATAGCTTCCTGCATGCTGTCTTTGTTTGCTGAGAGTCTGTTCCAGTCTTGTTGTATCCGGTCATTCCAGTATTGGAAGCTCTGAACTCGGAAGTTTGTCATCTAATTCCTGGAGTCCTGACTAATCACCTTATAACATCCAGTGGTGTTCGTGAGTCACGGCCTTGCCGTGTGTTGCGGCTTGTCCGCTTTATTATTTATTATTTATGTTTTGGTGCATTTTGCGGAGGGTTCCGCTTCCACAGGTCCACTCTGGTATCCGGCGGTGCCGGGTAGGAGTATTGGACAAGTGGATTTTGGTTGTCCTTTTCCCTGGTGGGTTTCCGCACATACTTTAGGTTTTGTCAGTTAGCTTGTAGCCCCTGGCCTGGTTGTTTAGTCAGAGGGCCCCTTGTTATCACCCTGTCTCGGATTTCCCTTTGTCTCCCATTAAGACCTGAGGGGGCATCGGAGTTGGGCAGACTTAATCCGCCCTTCAAACGCGGCTGCCATGGGCTCAAGCAACCATAGTCTCGCAGGGGATTTCTGACAGCACGGGCGAGACAACAGAGTTAGGGCGCCAGGGGCTATTTTCTATTCCCGCTCCCATAACCAGCATTCCCTTCCAGTACTCTGACCATTGCCATGAGATCTCCTCCGGTCAGGAGTACTGGAATCATAACACCTTACTTGGGAATAATTCTGCCCCGAAATCCGGCCAACTTATACCAGTTTAATATTAAAAAGGTAATACATACTCTTATGGAAGATGTGAAACGCCTGCCACTCTCTTTCCTGGGACGAGCAGATCTCTTAAAAATGGTAGCAATACCTAGAATATTATACCCACTACAAAACCTTCCAGTACTTTTGACTAGAGCGGATACGGTTCAATTAAACGCTTTAATTAGGAAATTTATATGGAAAGGAGGGCGCGCGCGCATAGCCTTATGGAAGCTACATCAACCAAAATCGAATGGCGGCATTAACTTCCCTGATGTCACTGGGTATAATCACTCAGCTCTCTTGTGACATTTAAGAGACTGGCTACAGAGGACATCGATTTATACTGATGTCTCTTTGGAACAGGAATTTTTTGAAGGACATTGCATTAATAGGCTTGTTACACCAACATGATCGGGAAGTGGAGGAACATGTCAAATTGAATCCTTTGCTTTGGTCAGTATGTGCCAAAGCCTCCGCGACTTTGGCACATCCTGCGTCACAAGGCTGGACTCAATGGTTTTTATTCTTTACATCTGCCCCTGGTCAAAAATCCTCAATTCCTAGACGGCATGGCTGCTCATCCCTTCACCCTATGGAGACTTGCGGGGATAGAAAATATTGGGACTCTGGTGTCAAAGGAGAAACGCCCTCTCACTTTTACAGAACTATCCACTAACTATGCCATGGTTAGACCATATCCTCTGGCTTTCCTACAGGCATGCTTCTATATAAACCACGTTCTACAACACTTTTCTGACAAAGATTGGGATAACCCCCTAGACACCCTCTTGAAAAAAATGCAGTCCCTCAACATAAAGCTATTTCGGTCCATTATACATTTCTCAGAGATGTTGTGGATCATACTAAAGTGTCGGGAGGAGTGTCGGGGTGGTTGTCTCACTTTCCTGAACTAACAGTCCTGGATTTGGAAAAGGCCCTTCTATATTCTCGCAAAACACTTCCTTCCAGCATGTATACTGAACTATTTCTGAACATATTTCATAATGCATACCTTTCCCGCTATGTAGATTTCACATAGGAACCTCCACGACTCATAACTGTCCCAGGTGTCATCAGGAGGAGGCAGATAACTACCATTGCCTGTGGGCTTGCCCTATTGTAAAATATTTCTGGCACTTAATACGCAGATATGCAGAATTAAAATTGACAACTTATGTCCCATTTACCCCGGAGTGGGCAATTTTTGGAATGGTTACTCCTATGATACGAATAACCACGGGTAGAAAGAAATTGCTACTGGCCATAAGCGCAGCGGGTAAAAAAACTATATTACAGAGCTGGCTTGATAATTCGCCCCCTCAATTACCTTTGGTTTTTAATAAACTATACTTTCTCTTTCGAATGGACTGGATGGAGACACTCCTGCATAAAGAGAAGGAAGTGGAACGTTTTTTTTCACTCTGGGAGTCGTATATAGACACCCTCCCACTCACAATTAGAAATCAGATTCATTATAGTCTTAAAGATACCACCTGGTATCTTACCAGGCTGATAACACAAGATCCTCCGATTGCCTTAGCGTAGGGGGAGGGAGACTTGTTACCTGTTGGCCTTTGTTGAGTTTCAGGACTCGCAGTCTTAATTAATAATTTCTGTATGTCTAAATACTATTTATGGGACTTTGCTATTGACGGTTATTGATTTTTACTGTACACAATAAGTTTTACTCGAAACTGAGAGATCTATACTACGGACACTAAATGCTAGACTTAGAGTTACGCATTTCTATGACTATCTTCTCTATACCAGAGTTTGTATCAATATATGACATTTACTTTGTCCGCACTTTGGCCCTCATTCCGAGTTGTTCGCTCGTTCTTTTCCTTCGCATCGGTGCGATTTTCCGCTAACTGCGCATGCGCAATGTTCGCACTGCGGCTGCGTCAAGTGAATTTGCTAAGAAGTTCGGTATTTTACTCACGGCATTACAAGGTTTTTTCTTCGTTCTGGTGATCGGAGTGTGATTGACAGGAAGTGGGTGTTTCTGGCCGGAAACTGGCCATTTTATGGGTGTGTGTGAAAAAACGCTGCCGTTTCTGGGAAAAACGCGGGAGTGGCTGGAGAAACGGGGGAGTGTCTGGGCGAACGCTGGGTGTGTTTTTGACGTCAAACCAGGAACGACAAGCACTGAACTGATCGCACTGGAAGAGTAAGTCTCGAACTACTCAGAAACTGCACTGAAAAATCTTTTCGCAATATTGCGAATACTTCGTTCGCAATTCTGCTAAGCTAAGATTCACTCCCAGAGGGCGGCGGCTTAGCGTGTGCACTGCTGCGAAAAGCGGCTAGCGAGCGAACAACTCGGAATGAGGGCCTTTGTGACTAGATTTATCAAATTAACATTGTAACTATTGTGATCTATTTGTATCAATTCCTTGTTGCCTCAATAAAAAAAAAATTGAATGTATGAGCACAACAACAGAGCCAGAGATTTTCATCAAGGACGTTGCAAACGAGGCTGGTACATCTTCTGAATCGGTCTGCCTCTCTTAAAAAATGTTTCTCTAAACATTGCATATCAAGTGCAAACAGACTCGTTTACATATGTGTAAAAAAACAAACAACTATATATATATATATATATATATATATATATCTAATCTGTACAGCCCGGCACTCCACTGATCAAGGGAGAAGATTGCCCCGGTGCCTTCCGTGTGGGATCAAATGATAGAGGAAAATAACCAGCGGCACTCAGGGTCTTGTTGCGGAGTAGATTGTATTTAAAACATCAATACAAGACCATCTTGTATTGATGTTTTAAATACAATCTACTCCGCAACAAGACCCTGAGTGCCGCTGGTTATTTTCCTCTATATATATATATATATATACACACACACACACACACACACACACACACACACACGATGGAAGACGGCGGCGCTCATCAGACTTGAACAGGATGCTTAATATGAAAAAGTCACAATGAGCATGACGAAACGCGTTAGGACCCCACCTTTGTTCACACCTTGGATCAGGTACTCTCCACAGCAGCAACTTGTACTACCTCAGCGTGATCCACACCGGCTTTCTCATCTCCCACAGGCTGCCGTTTTTCTACAGGCCGCTAACAGCAATCCACACCCGCTTGGCGATACATCATTACTCTCCTCGCTGCATAGCAAAGTGGGCACTGCAGGACATTTAACCGAGGACGCTCGGTTAGACCAGACCACCAGAGAGCTACTGTATATTACCAAGGTGTCAAAATCATTTATTATTTGGTACTCCTTTAATCATACTAATTCATTTTTATATGTGTTAATTTTTATTGCTAAATAAAATAATCCTTTTTACTTTTACATGTCGTTTCTCATCTCTGTATTTTTCCCTGCTATATTGCACAGCTGTTTTCTTTATTTTTATCTATCTATTCCTTAAACACATACACAGTGTTTTACGGCAAGGCGCATTTTATCAGGGGATTTTTAGATTATTATCATTGTTAGTTTTTGAGGCGCTGTGTAGCAGTCAATTGTTTCTTCTTTGTTTATAATATTACCTACTTTCTGGCTGCCCCTTCCGGAGTGACGCATCATAGGGGCATGGCTATATAGTGGAGGCAGCACAGGGGGCGTGGCAGTCACGGTCAGTGCCGATGTTACAAGCATTGCACTGTGGGGGGAGGGGCTATGATGACACATTTTAGCGCGACTTGCATCATCAAGTCCCCTCGGATTTGGGGGGGGGGCTGTGGGAGGGCTGCGGCGCGGTGGGTGACTTGCCCACTTTTCCGGGGGGCCAGATTTTCAGGAGCCTCCGGGCTATTCTAAGAGGGTAGGCAAGTATATTGTACTGTACTTCCTAATAAGTTGTCATTTTACTATTTATTGAAATGGCTGGATGGATCAACTCTTTCTGTACAGTATGAAACCTACATACTGTATACTGTCAGGAGTGGCTTAAGAGAGGAGAGGTCCCATGAGCATGCTCTATGCGTGTGCTTTTCCCTGGATACATGGCACCTGCGATATCTTCCTGGATACACCTCTACTGTGCATATGTAAATCTCTGGAGAAATGGCTATTGCGGTAGCGGTGGCTGATGCAGTACTCCAGAGAAGTAAGTATAATAGGGTGCGGCCCCCTTCGACCTGGGACCATGTGCATCGTACACCCTGCATACAGTTATGCCAGTGTACTGTATGGTGTACATTACTGGACATGATAATAAATATTAATGCAGGAAACTAACCACTTAAGCTTTTACTACTATGGCTGCTATTAGGTATGTATCATGTGTTTAAAAATCCAGGCTTATCCAATGCTGAACATAGGGTGGTACGGAGCACCATTAAGAAATATGGTAGTGGTACTCAGTACCACCATCTCACAACTGGGGCATCATTTATAAGGGGCATTTTTGTGTGTAGGACATAAAATGGTGTCAGTGGCATAACTGTGTGGCATAATATTTAATAGGCATTACGGTGTGGGGTATAATATGTAAGGCATTACAGTGTGTGGCATAATGTTTAATGGGCATTACAGTGTGTGGCATAATGTGTAATGGGCATTATGGTGTGGCATAATGTGTAATAAGCATTACAGTGTATGGCATAATGTGTGGCATAATGTGTAATGAGCATTACGGTGTTTGTCATGTACCACTCCCCTAGTTTTTTGTGTGACCACACCCCCTCATGACACATGACCACGCCCATTTTTACTATCAGTACAACTAAAAATTCTACTTGCACCACTGGGCTTATCACTCCTCATTCAGTTGAAGAAAAGCAAATTCATTATTTCCCCATTTTAATAACATTTCTTCATTTCCCTCCCACTGCTTCCTTTACACTTAATGTTACAAAATGTAACACTGACTCACAGTTACAGTACATTTCAAAATAAATATTGAATAGAAATGAATGCTACTAAGGCAATAAGAACAGATTTATTTAAAAAAGAAAACTTTGAAAAAATAAAACGCTTTCATTAATACAACACATCTATATGGGATGCAGTTAAAATGCCAGCTGTCAGGATCCCAGGGTTCAAGATACCAACACCGAAATCCCGGCAGCCGACAATTCCGACTGTTGGAATCCCAGCACACCAGAGCACTCGTGGATGTCCATGACACTGGAAATAGATCCTCACAGTAAGCCGAGTGTAACGGGCCCGCAAGGGGACTGTTAGCCTTACCAGCATTCTGGCGGGTGGGATGCCACTGTCGGGATATTGACAGCTGACATCCCCTCCACGGAGAAAGCGTATGTTACCCTTCCATATACATGCCCCACATAATTGAACCCATTGATTTTTGTAGATAAATGTACCTGATGACTGCAGGGGACTGCCCTCTTTCAAAAGTGGTGGCACCACATTTACCAATGTAACTATGGGAGCGATAGTGCATGTAGTAAATTGGCTGCCATAACTGCGACTGGGGATGCCCGGCTGATGCTGCTGGAAGACAGGGTTTTTGGAGATTGCTATACAAAGGAAGAGAGACTTCTGACAATGGCACAAAGAACTAAGGAGGAAGGGGTCAGGAGCACAGTACGGAGAAATCATGTGCGTGGCGGTTGATAAGGAGAAACTTTAATAACTTGTCAGAGAAGCTAGATTAGGACTACCAGTACACCCATAGAGAGGGTGAGTGAAAACACTGCTGGGATCTTCTATGTGGAGGTTGGTGCTGGACAACCGACAGCTGTGACCTGATCCTCTGTCTAATCCACTCCCAATAGCACTGATAGAAGGGATAAGCACAGTACCTGATACCTTCCAGATCCAGTTGTCCCCTTGGAGAAATTAACCAGGACCCTCATTCAGATGTGGACGGAATAGCAGCTCATGCAGCAAAGTACAGATGCTTGGTACTTTGGGCATGTGCAGTATGGGTCTGCGACGTCAGTCTCACTATGGCATTAGATTGTCAGATACAAAAACAGTCTGATACCGTGAGGGGGCGGCAACAGCCTCTGTTTTTCCAAACAGAGGCATGTTGCCGCCATTGCAGGAGAGGGACGAGGGCAGGATCTCTGTCAGAGGATGGAGATGTCCTGGCTTCTAGGTAGGACTTGTGGAGGATGGCTTGTGCAATCCCATGGGTCATGCAGCCTGCAGAAGGTGTTGGAGATGATCTGATACTGTGTCTTTGGACGCAGTTTGGATCAGTAGTGCAGCATAGAAACAGCAGCGATAGCTCTAATATGGTAATGAACCACATCTGAATGAAGGCCCAAGTGTCAAACGTGTTCCATACACAAGAAGGAGACTCCATGTTTTGGTGAACTGTGAATAAGTACTGAAAAAGTGATTCCTAAAATCAGTCCTCAAGGACCCCCAACAGTTCACATTTTCCAGGTCTCCTCACAGAATCATAAGTAAAATAATTAGTTTTACCTGTGGATCTTTTAAAATGTATCAGTGAGTAATGAGTACACCTGTGTACCTCTGGGTGATCTGGAAAAATGTGATCTTGGTCCTTGAGAACCATGTTTGGGAACTACTGCACTAGACAAATGTCTAGCAAAAAATGGACAGTCAGGATACACAGTCACACTCCTGCATTTCTGAGAAGCCTGGATGCAGATCACATCTTACTATTATTGGATATCCGGAAGAACAGTTACCTAATTCTCATGAGGACATAATTGGTTTAAAATCCGTTTGGCCAGCAACATTACATAAATTACATTGTTATACAATTCAGGGTCCCTGGTCATATGTCAAGCATGCCACCACTACCCAATGAGCGCACACAGATTTGATAGTGATGTGGACTTTAGTTTACATTTAGAGCTAAACTTAATAGCCTGCAAACTGCAGGCATTGGTGGGTTCCTAGCGAATCTGGATGATGTTTTAAAGTAACAAACACTTAAAAAGGCAAAAACAGGTTGATTTTAGACCTGACAATTTGAATTGCTTATTGCTGCTATTCGTTAAAATAATAAATTAAGATTTGCCCCAAATGTAACAATATGCACATACAGGGACAGGGGATCCTAAAGGAGCCTGTGTCTGCGACGTGTAAGTCAAGTGATCACATTAGAGCTTACTTGACTTCTCTTTCGTGACCCTGCACATGAGCAGGAGGCTGACTGCTGGGATCCCGACTGCCAGTCTCCCAACCCGTTTTGACAGGATATTCTGAAAATATTGTTTAATAACATATTCTCCTAAATGAGGCCATAGTAAGTCTCCACAATGTGATCTGTTTGTATGTACAGCAAATGGAAATAATTTGTATTATTGTGGCATCTATTTAATAAGTTTAATTCGATCACAAAAAATCAAATTATTTCAGGGACTGATGTAACTGATTTTTAAGGTTAAGTAAATTAGCCTTCAAGTGCAGCTCGTAACAGCATCAGTTGAATTCCTAATCTGATTGTTTTCTCTAAGTTTTGTTTTAATATATAAGGTATTTTATCATAGGAAAAGGCAGTGCTGTTTAAGATTTATGTTTTCTAGATGCTTCATCCAGGAATATTACAGCACAGATTTTTTTACCCCATTGTTAGACCAAGTCCGACCCCAATATTGAAAACACAAATGTAGAGTGCTTGGTGTGCAAACTTACAAGCAGCTGGTGAAATAGGTATCTGAAAAAAGGATTCCTCACACCTTCACAAAACAGAATGCAATAAACACAAAATAATACCCAATCAACCAGTGCTAATAAGTATAATACAGCATATAGGCCCTCATTCCGAGTCGTTCGCTCGGTATTTTTCATCGCATCGCAGTGAAATTCCGCTTAGTACGCATGCGCAATATTCGCACTGCGACTGCGCCAAGTAATTTTACAATGGAGATAGTATTTTTACTCACTGCTTTTTCATCGCTCCGGCGATCGTAGTGTGATTGACAGGAAATGGGTGTTACTGGGCGGAAACAGGCCGTTTTATGGGCGTGCGGGAAAAAACGCTACCGTTTCCGGAAAAAACGCAGGAGTGGCCGGGGAAACGGAGGAGTGTCTGGGCGAACGCTGGGTGTGTTTGTGACGTCAAACCAGGAACGACAAGCACTGAACTGATCGCAGATGCCGAGTAAGTGTGGAGCTACTCTGAAACTGCTAAGTAGTTTGTAATCGCAATATTGCGAATACATCGTTCGCAATTTTAAGATGCTAAGATACACTCCCAGTAGGCGGCGGCTTAGCGTGAGCAACTCTGCTAAAATCGCCTTGCGAACGATCAACTCGGAATGAGGGCCATAGTACTGTATATTAATACAGCTGACTTGGATGCAGTATTCTACCAATGTTACCTCCTCATAAGCTCATATGCATGTGCCCAGAAATCAAGGAGAAAAATTGATACAGTGAAGCACAGTTTAATAAAATATACAATATAAACCATATATATATTTAACACACATACCAAGTATATAGTGTCGGGCGCTAATTTGGAGTGTTTTCCAAGCTGCTGTATGAGGGGAGATAGTCAGTCTCCCTACAGAAGATTGGTTTTAAAAGAAAAGAAACAGTGCTAATAGTTTACACAATTAAAATACAATTTAATATTAGTAAATTAGGTATTAGAAAAACTTTCAGCTGATGAAAAATACTCAATTGAACTTCTTATCCCCAAGCTTGCTGATAATGATAACCGATATATAATTGTATTAATATCTTCTTTTATATTTTCACTTAGCATATTAAATTGTATTTTAATTGTGTAAACTATTAGCGCTGTTTCTTTTCTTTTAAATACATTTAACACATGATGGGTATACCTACATGGCTGCAAAGTGACAATTACCAGCTGATGAAAAAGAACTGTCAAAGGGCAGTCCTTAAAAGGTTAGGTAAATGTTATCTCTCAGCATTGGTCCCGGGTTCTCTGTTGGTCCTCTCTTTTTCACCCAATATACTATATGCTACATTATACTCATTATTGGCGCTAGTTGATTATTCTGTGGTTTTTTGCAAGTCTGACCCTAGTCTACCTTTCTATCTTTATTCACATTCCACATCATGAAAGCATTCTGCTGGTGCTAAATTATCCTATAGCCAATGTTAAAAAAAATTCCCCCTTTAGCTTTGCACACAGTAATGAAATATGCTACACACTCCTATAGAGGTACTGCTTTAATATGGGGTGCAGTATAACAGATTGTTCAGTAAAGGGAAGGGGTTGGGGTATTGCTGGTATGTGGGAGAATTGATGTATTTTGAAACACTGGTAGATGGAGTGTCAAACAGCTTACCAAACAGTAGGTAAAAGCAGGTCTCACTGGAGCTAAGTTGAATAGTATGGTCTTCCATTGTGGTGCACTCACACAGTCTCAATATGGCTCCACCCATGCTCAGTAATAACCTCTGTGGCTATCTTGGTGCTAGAGAATGTGCGGATTCTGAATAATCCGGATCTCAAAAGGGTATCTTATTGCCTCTTGGTTGTCACATGCTTTCGATAGCCAATAGAAACATCTGGTTAAATCCAAGTTGTGTTAATTTTGGCATTAAAACCCGAGTAAATCTGAACCCGCACCTCTCTACATGGTACAGGGAATGAAGCTTGCCTGGAGGAGTATCAATATGGATTACAGATGTTTCCACTTACATCTAGCCTCCAGGGGTTCAGTCGATGGCATTTCAATGGATATTAGAGTTTCGGCACTGGCATTTTGGCCGCATGTCAGGATTTCAACTGCTGTGATCCTGACCATTGGCATCCTGACTGCATCCCAATGAAACATAGAAAGACACCCAAAAAATTTTTTTTAAAGTCTATAGGCCATTCCCTGTCAACCTTTTCTACCTGTTGACCTTTTCAACTGTCTACATTTTCCATGTTGACCTAATGCATGTTGACCATATGTGGTTGACCTATTGATGGTCTAGCTAATCACTGTAGATCTTCTATACCTCACCCCTATATAACTTCCTAAAGTCTTTCACTTCCAGTTTTGTTTCAAGAGAGTTCAGCTCTTATAGGGAGACTTTGATGCTGCCTGCTGTGTCTCATTACTCTTAAGCATTAAGGGGGTCATTCCGAGTTGATCGCTAGCTGCATTTGTTCGCAGCGCAGCGATCAGGCTAAAAAATGGCATTTCTGCGCATGCGTATGTGCCGCAATGCACACACACGTCATACGAGCACAACAAATAATGTCGTTTTGCACAGGGTCTAGCAAAGCATTTCAGTCGCACTGGTGGCCTCAGAGTGATTGACATGAAGTGGGCGTTTCTGGGTGGCAACTGACCGTTTTCAGGGAGTGTTCGGAAAAACGCAGGCATGGCAGAAAAAATGCAGGTGTGGCTGGGCGAACGCAGGGCGTGTTTGTTACGTCAAAACAGTAACTGAACAGTCTGAAGTAATTGCATGCGCTGAGTAGGTTTTCAGCTACTCTGAAACTACACAAAAAAAAAATTGTAGCCGCTCTGCGATCCTTTCGTTCGCACTTCTGCTAAGCTAAAATACACTCCCAGTGGGCGGCGGCATAGCGTTTGCACGGCTGCTACAAACTGCTAGCGAGCGATCAACTCGGAATGACCAGCTAAGTCAGGTGCCAAGAAGAAGAGGCATATGCTGCTGCATGCATGCAGCACCAGGTACAAAAAGGGGCCTGTTTAGTGTTCCACTGCACAGGAAAGAGGGACCTATAGTATGTGATATGCACCCTAGAGAAGGATAGAAAAGTGTAGTCCTGGCTGCTATACTGTATATAGCCTATTGGGTTGGTGATCGCAATATGCCCACAGCAGTATGAAAGTGAAAGATAGACAACACAGAGAGTCCTTAACAAAGATGCTGGGTTTATTGGTAAACAGCAGGTACAGGGTAATGCAGGAACACAGAGGTAATGCAGGCAAGGGTGTAACTACCATTGGTGCAGGTAGTGCAGCTGCTATGGGGCCCAGAGCTGAAAGCATCATAATGTAACATAACAAGAACTAAGGCACTGTAGTGTGGCATACAGTAATATGAACTAGGGACACTGTAGAAGCAGGGGCCCCTTTGAAATGTTGCTTTGGAACCCACAAAGTTAAGGCTATGCCCTTGAATGCAGGGGTTAACAGCAGTGGTATAAAGAATTGCAGATAATAGGTGCCTCACCTCAGGAGGAATAGGAACACTGTGACACACTTATACAGTATAATGGCTGCAGTCTGCACATGTTCAGTAGCACATCAGGTCAGATGTCACACTCTGGGGTCCTAGTGTAATCCAGGTACATGGACGTTGCTGTACTCAAATATACCTCCCAATTTTACAGATTTAGGGGCATCAGTCTTGCTCATGGTGGCCTGTCTTCTCTGAAAGGAATATTGATGGGTATGTTCTGCTCTGCACAACAAAACAGTCGTCAGCATTTGCCATATTGTTGCATGTGGCAGTGAAAATATGTTTTTGGAGAGGTGAGGAGATTGAAGCGGACCAAACTTTTCACAGCTATGTTATTCATGTTATTGGAAGGCAATGCCACATATTCATTGTGATGCAGTCATGACACCATCATTGCTGTAATGGTAGGAGGTATGCTTACTGTACACTAGTAGTTACAAAAAAGCTTGGTTATGTCAGGAGATAACAACATTCACGTATAGTCACGTAGATTGGTTCAATAGTGTCCTCTGGTGGCAGAAAACAAGTAATGTGTGTAAATAAAAACTGGTAATTGAAACTTGACATTTGGTAATGTGATGCAGTATTTACCTTTAAAGCATCATTGCACACTGCATACATTAATTCGTCCGGTGTCGAATCTTGCTTTAATGCTTGCTATACCTATATGTCCGTATCATGACAGTTTGATTTATAAAGATCACTTAAAAAGCCCACTTGGTATTAAAAGTATTTTCTCTACTACCTCTGATGACTGAAAAAAGGTCTCTTACATTCCCTGCTTAACATGATGGCCTGACCCTGTAAATGATCTGCACCATATTATTCAATAAATCAAATTTTTACATGAGGGCCTACACTGGGGATAATAACACTGTATAGCCTGAATATAATTAGAAACACCAGTTCTTTTCCCAAAATGTCTTATGAGAACATGACAATTTTTTTGACCAATTAGATGACATGGGGGGTCATTCTGACCCGATCGCTCGCTGCAGTTTATTGCAGTGCAGCGATCAGATCGGAATTGCGCATGTGCCGATGCCACAGTGCGCCGGCACATGCCGGATGGCCAAAGGACGTAATTTCCCTGCGATCGCCTCTGCCTGATTGACAGGCAGAGGTGGTCGCTGAGCGGGAGGGGGCGGCACAGCGGCGTTTGGACGCTGTTATGGGGGTGTGGTCCGGCCAACACAGGCGTGGCCAGACCGTGCGGGGGGCTGGCTGCAGCAGCTGCGTGATGTCACACGCAGCTGCTGCGGGCCGGGGAGTGACGAGTAGCTCCCGGCCAGCACGTTAAAGCTGTGCTCGCCGGGAGCACCTCCTGAAGTGCAAAAGCATCGCCTCTGTGCGATGCTTTTGCACTTCTGTGGGGGGGGAGCGGCACTGACATGCGGGGCGGGATAGCCCTGTGCTGGGCGTCCCCCCACATGTCTATTGTCATGATCGTAGCCTGCAAAATTTTGCAGGGCTACGATCAACTCGGAATGACCCCAATTGTTGCTTTAATTGTGATTGGTTAGAGTCAGACTCTGCGAGGTCAGATAACTGCCAGCAATGAAAGTGCTCAATATGTGATATTACATTACATTATTGTATACCTAACCTCCCCATTATCTTATTTAGAACATTGAACATATTTATAATATCAAAAGTTTTTATTTTTGTTAATAGATGCAGTGATACAGTGGTTCACAGAAGTGGTTGTGAACATTACTGGAAGTAAAGAATTTAAGCCAAATCTAACTTTTCTGAAACTCTCAAAAGCTTCATCTCTACGACAAAAGGTATATTTAATTTATACTTGCATATAATGTGTATAAATGGGTTATGTGTGTTAGTGATTGATTTGAATATACAGTATATTGATATATCTAATGTGTATACAAAGGGTTTCTGCATATAATAATAATAATAATAATAATAATAATTGTATACGTATGTCAGCAGGGATGACCTACTGTTTCCTGTTTTTTCTTATGTTAGTCAAGGGTGTTACAGCAAATCGGACACAGCCCAGACAATGGATATAAACCTTTAATAGTATGCAGCAAGTAGAGCATTTTGGCAGCACACCATAGGCTGCTCTTTAAAGATTATTTCCATTTATTTCTCCTCTGCACTCAGTAACACAAACTGTAGAAATTCTGCCAAATGTGTTTCTCATTGATCCTTCACAACATAAAAATTAGGGTGCCTCCGGGGTCCCTGAGCAAGTCCCATGAATTTTTCCTAAATAAAAAATCAGACTTGCTCAGGAGGTGCGTGAAAAAAAGACAGATTTCTATAGAAATCACTGTATCCCATTTTTAGTCCAGCAATTGAATACAGAAAAAAAAACAGCGCCGGAGGGTTGTCAAAATTCCCTCAATTTCTCCAGTTGAATCTGCCCCTAAGATGACAAAACTACCCTGCAATAATCTGTCTTTATTTCCTAAATTTCCTGTTTGGACCTACAGTATATAATAAATACCTCGTCCGGTGGTTCTTAAAGTGCTATTGTGCCCTGGCAGGCTTGCTGGGATCAGTAGTGCACCTGTAAAAAAAACCACACATTTATTTACTATAATTTGCTACTTATTATTAACCCCACCCCTAATACCCCTTTTCTTTGGCTCAATCATGTGCAAAAAACCCCCCCCAAAAAACAGAATTTATTTTTTAAGTGTCTTTTTACTAGAGAGAAGCGGGCTTGTATCTCTGAGATCCTAGCCCACCTGTCACGGGGACTGGGTTTTGTGAATCCAGATTTGCTGCTTGCGGTTTGGTATCGGTGACTTTAGGCAGGATTAGCCGAGCAGGCTGAATGAAGGTCTTTTTCATAGATCTTCTGCCCTAGCTGTTTACTCGTTAGAGTGGTTGCGTCGGCGGGACCTGTACGTCTGTGGACGAACGTCTGGCGGAAACCCGGATAGGAAGACTGTAGACTGGGGTAACTGAGACTCACTGAGAGAGATGGTGACTCAAGAGGTCAGCATGCGAGGAGAAATAACTGTGTGTAGATCCAGCGATCCAGGCGAGAACTCTGGAAACAGGATGTTTTAGACGCAATGCTGTGGAGCACAGAGAACAAGCACATAAAAGCCTGTGTGAGAGATGTTGCACTGGTGATTGCTTACCCAGAATTCCCCAGATTTATACCTGCAGACTGTTTCCCATTGGTTTTGCAAGCCTTGCAGGTGACTGAGTGTTTTAGATTAGCTGACCCTTCCAAGGCGGCAACTCCCATCCTGGACCTCTGCAGCTGGAAGCTGCACAAATGTTTGCTGCTGCCTCTAAGACCTCTCCTCCCAGACATGCCTGCAAGTCGTGACCCTCGCCAGCAGACCCACACCCACACCGGAGGGATCATGCCAGAGCATCCAGACAGGTAAGTACCGCTGCTCCCGGAACCCGAACTGCCGCCCAGATCTCCCCGCTAAATCTGCACTTCAGATTGAGACAAAATGTCATCAGCCGGCGTTGGATCTCTCGCAATTTTTTTATTCTATACAAGACTCCCTCAGTGGTGAATCCAGTGCCAGTTCTACTTGTCCAAGCTGCTTTGTGTTCTGCTTGCCTGTGCTGCTCCTGTGTCCATCGACTCCAGTGGCAGCTCCTGTGTTCATTTGATACAGTGGCTGCTGTTGTGCTCAGTGCTGTTCTGTGTCCATCCTCTCCAGTGCTGCTGATGCACCTGTCCAGGGACCATCTGCTTCAGTGCTGCTGACACACCTGTCCAGTGTCCATCCGATCCAGTACTGCCGACGCACCTGTCCAAAGTCCATCTGCTCCATTGTTAAAAAAGTTAAAGAAAGTTAAAAAAAAACCTTTAAAAATAGGAAGTCCAACAAAAAAGTTACAAAAATTATTATTATTTTTTTGTGTTGTACCCCACTCTGTTTCCATAACGTTTAAATACTGTAAACTGTGCAGGCCATATCCCACTGTGTATCCAGAACGTACAAGTACTGTGGACTGTACAAATTGTTGTGTGTGCTGTACCCCACTGCATTTTTGTTTGCATACATATAAGGGCTGTGATATCCCACAGTACATTTGACAAAGATATATAGTAAAAAAAGATATTAAGTTCTACGGTTTGTGCTATTTCTTCATGTTCGTTTATATGGACAATGATCAGTTGGGAGATGAGCAGGAACCACATACTAGTACTGCAACTGCTGCCACCAGTCATGGCGATTCAAGTACTTCAACATTATCTTCTAAAGCTGATGCCCAACAGGCATATAGGGTTTAAGTCAGGGCATCGAAAATTAAATAAATATATATATATATTATTTTATTTTTTCAGTGGTAAAAAAAAAAAAACTCCTCTACTAAAGGGAAGGTTTGGTGCAGAAAAATATAAAATTGCCAACCTTCCATTCACCACATGATCTGGCAATGAAAGATTCAGGCCTTGACCTTTTATTGATGAGTGGTACTGTACAGTAGTTCTGCAACTCTTAGTGAGGCAACTTCTGCCTCCCATGAAAATGTAAGCCCTTCTCACTCACAAAAAAAATCACAAAGGCAGTAGAACAAATTGTGTGTTCAGAAATGTCACAAATCCCTGAGGAGGGTCTGTTTGTCCATGAGTGCTATATGTGAACCTGACCTTCCTGATATTGTACCCATAGAGAAGCCTCCTTCCACAATTTCTGTACCCTCTACAAATGTAGTGTTGAGCAGCACAAGTCAACATGCTGACAAAAAAATGTAGTCTGCTATTGTGGAAGTGCAAGAGGATGAAGAGGATATTTGTGTAGCTGACTCCAGCGCTAATGAGGATGTTAATGATAAGGATGTTGTTTGTGTACTGTAAGTCAGGCACCAGTGGAAGTTCTTGCCCGTAAGAATCAGGCAATTGTGATGCCTGAGCATAAAAGCAAAAAAACCACCTCTTATGTGTGGAATTATTTGAACCCAAATCCTGACAACTCTTGTCTTGCCATCTGTAGGATTTGTAAAGCCACAGTAAGTAGAGGTAGGGACCTTAACCATCTAGGAACCTCTTTCCTGTTTCATCATTTGCAGCAAATTCATGGAAGCTTTGAGGGAAAATTAGAAACTTTTGCTAAACAAAAATAACAAGAAGTAGTCCAGCATCAGTTAGCACCCTTCTCTCAGCTAGATTCCAGCACTTGCACTCTCCATTGCCAAAACCTTCATCATTAATTTCCACACTAATTGGAGGTAGTCCTGCATCCAGAATAAAGCTAGGTGACTCCTCCCCTATCCAGGATTCCTCAGGAGAATCTTTCAGCTCTAGCCCTGCTGCTGCTGTTAGAAGTGGATCTTCATCCCGGAAGCTGACCAAAAAGACTACTAGTAGTTTCAAACAAAAATTAACTTTTAAACAATCCTTTACGAGAGGAAGCAAGTATGACAGCTGACACCCAGTTGCATACCGGATCATTGACGCTATGACGAATAAGCTAGTATTAAATCTGCATCCAGTATCCGCCATTAATACAGTGGGTTTTAGACAGTTAATTGAGGTTCTGTGTCCCCGCTACCAAATTCCATCTCTGTTCTACTTTACTAGAAAAGCAATTCCTCGGCTGTACCAGGACGTAAAAAAAACCTAATTTCTGGCCTACAAAATGTCATTTTACACACTGTCCACTTTACCACAGATATGTGGACAAGTGGAACTAGGTAAACTAAAGATTGCATGACTGTGACAGCCCACTGGGTGGATGAATCTCCTTCAGCAGCAGGAACAGTAGCAGCATATAACAAACAACATCAGCTCATTCAGAGTCAGGCTACTCTCTGTATCACTGGCTTTGGTAAGAATCATAGCACTGACATCCTCTTAGAAAACCTAAGGGATGTCATAGCAAAATGTCTTACCCCACTTGGATTGTCCTCAGGATTTGTGATTTCTAATAATGCCACAAATATTGTTAGAGTATTACAGCTGTTCGAATTTAAACACGTCCCATGTTTTGCTCATTAAATTAACTTGATGGTACAGAGGTTTTAAAGACATGATGGGTGGAAATGCTGTCTGTGGCCACAAACAATTTGGGACATTTTCAGCATTTAGTCGCTGCATGCAAATACTGCAGCACCTGCAAGTACAGTTCAATTTGCCCTACTTTCATATGAAACAAGAGGTAGTACTAGTAACAAGGTGGACTTCCAACCTGTACATGCTTTAGTCAAGGGAGGACCATCAAAAAGCCATCCAAAGCTACACAACAAGCCATGACATTGGGAGAGGAGGGAGGAATATACCTTAGTGTAGCACAGTGGTGTATACTTTCATGTTGTGCAAGGTACTGAAACCATTCAAAGTAGTTACCTGAAAAGTGCATTCAGACACTTCAACCTTGAGTCAGGTGATTCCCCTAATCAGACTTTTGGAAAAGCAGCTTGAAAAATTGAAGGAGGGGATGAAACAAAGCGATTCCACCAAGTATGTTGGTCTTAGATCAAGTCCATTTATTCGCTTCACAAGGATCCAAGAGTTGTCAATATCTTGAAATCGGATCACTACAATTTGGTGACTGTGCTTGATCCTAGGTTTAAATCGTACGTCATGTATTTCTTTCCTACTGACCCAGATTGTAAGAGATGCAATGAGCTCCTGGTGAGCAAGCTGTCAGCTCAAGTTGCACATGACACGACAATGTCTCACCCAGTGGTGATGCAAAGAAGACAACACGACATTTTGACATCTGGTCAGGTCTAAAAGAATTGCCCAAAATTAGTGACATCTCTACCGTAACTCAATCTAATATGGTCACCATCCAAAGAATGGTGAGAATTATTTAAATTACAGCCTACAAATACGAATACTAGAAGAAGAAAAAAAGGCAATTTGGAGGCCCTTATACAAACTCGCTTTGCATTACTTAAGCTGCCCACCCTCCAGTGTGTACTCAGAAAGAGCTTTCAGCATAGCCAGGAAACTTTTCAGCAATCTGCGTAGGAGGCTACTTCCTCAACATGTGGAAAAGATGATATTAATCAACATGTACTGGAAATTCCACAAAGAAGACCTTTACAGCCAATTACATCAAAGTACAGAGACTTCTGTAATAGTGGATTCCAGTGGGAATTAGTTAATACTGTGTGAGGAGAATGTCAACACTGATGAGGGCGAGGATGCTGATGACATCTCACCACTTTAGGGAGAGATCATTGACAGCACTGTTAGCTTAGATGCCTTAACCTGATTGGTAGCTTATTTTGTTGGGGCCCAAACAAACCGAGCACTTTAGCCACAAAAGTGACAGTCCCTGTCCCTGAAGTGCTTGGTTTGTTAAACTGTGCATGTTATATTAGATATCCAACATAAGGGTGGGAGGGCCAAGGACAATTACATCTTGCACCACTTTCCCTTTCTGACAGTGTTGTGTGGCAATGTTTCATAGATGCAGGGCTTCCATCAGTGGGGACTGTCGGGACTTTTGTCCAGGCCTGGACAGCTGGGGGAACCTGCTGCTGGCTGAGATGTCACACAGGACAGCGCAAGGTGCTAGTGTCGGCTGGAGTGATATGAATGGCTATTCATATCAATCTGGCAGTCCCGGGCCCCACAGTTTCTGATGGCAGTGCTGCATAGATGTGCTATAAACTGTCACATGTTTGTGCCGCTGCTCTGTCACTTAGTGACCAGTCAGCTCTTTGCAGCTTTTGGCCTAAACTGGATGAAAACAATATTGTAAGGTGGTCAAAATTGACTGAAAATTTGTTTTTTAGGTTAATAATACTGTAGGAACGAAAAAAAAGGTCCAAATGATGTGATTTTAACAGTTTTAATAATTTTTTTGGGGAAAAACAGAGCCAAAACCAAAACATGAGGGTGGTTTTGGGAAAACCAAAACTGAATCCAAAACAACAAGTTAATTGAGATAAAAACCAAAACATGGGGGTCTGTGCAAGTCTCTACTTTATACATAGCCACTGAGAGAGTGAATAATGTAAGGTCTTTAATTTAAAATTCTGCATACTGTATTCTAGGGCTGATTCTGACTTAGCTGAATCTTTTAACACTGACCCATATAGCGCATGCACAGAAGCTCCAGTTATTCGATTCTGAGTCTGATAAATCTTGGCTGGATCTGTCTTTGCGTAAAATGGATGTTTTAGGGCATGAATGGGACATTAACAATGTAATTGCATGGAACTGTTTGGTCCTGTGGGTGTGCAGCAAGAGTTCTGTTCTGCTTTGAGTAGCACATACAGTGAAGGGACTCCTATTTCAGATGGATCTCTTGCATCTAGTATAGGGCTGTTCAATGTGCCTATACTGCTGATGGTAGTTGCAGCTGTGGTCAAAAAAAACCTGAAGCCGCATGGATTGTTGCATTAACCCTATGTAACCTCACGTTAACATAAGGTACAGATACAGCCACACTCATCTAATGTGTGGCGAATTGCATCCACAATTACCTTGTCGCAAGGTAGCATGCACGTGCACATGCATCTGAGTATATTTGCACCTGCTGCCATAGGGTTAACATTGTGCAATTGTGGGTGTGAATAGCTGCACCCGGGTGCACTAATTTGTTGCCGCAATGTATGTGTATGTGCATGTGCATAAGCATCGTGGCAATGATGTAGCTGACTACATCTGTATTAAATCAGACTGACGTGGGATCTCAAAACACAGCAACCTTGAATCTGCACCTCTAACAACTACAAGAAATTATTAATAATAATAATAATAATAATAACAATAACAATAATAATAATAATAATTGTTGTTATTATTATTATTATTATTCAATTATAATGTAGCACTAGGCTTATCCTTTCTTATTCCATAAATAAAATGTTCTCTTCTACAGAATGCAATTTTTATTTGAATAACAAATATTGACGAATACCTGATCAAATTTGCTCTACTTGTATGGGAGATTGGAGAACAATTAAATCCCTTTACACACAAGCTGACAAGATAACTATACAGCATTTATTTTGCTGTTATTACAACTGATTTAGTCACAGTTTATAATCTGAACCTACAGTATATACATATTTTAATCCTAATTCAGTAATTCAGAGATGCCCCCTTACTTTGTCATTTATTTTTTGAGGACGTGAAATAATTCAACCTGTTCAAATGAGTGAGAACTTATGGTCAGACTGTGGTTTTTAATTTTATTAAAATGCAGTATAGAACACTTTTGTAAAAAATAAATAAATAAATAAATATATATAAATATATATATATATATATATATATATATACTTGCAATTCAGTCGGCACTCAATAGGTTAAACAACCACAGCTAGCCTCCGTGCAACGTTAAAGATGTCAGATGCAGTACTCCAAAAAGAAACGGCACTGGAGGCAATGAATTCAGGATTAAAGTGTATTGTAAAACGTCAGGATTAAAGTGTATTGTAAAACGTTTTACAATACACTTTAATCCTGAATTCATTGCCTCCAGTGCCGTTTCTTTTTGGAGTACTATATATATATATATATATATATACATACAGTATAAATATATATATATATATATATATATATACTGTATATATATATATATATATATACACAGTGTATATGTATACACTGTATCTATCTATCTATCTATCTATCTATCTATCTATCTATCTATCTATCTATCTATCTCTTTATAATTTATGAGTAGCTATAGTGGTGCCATCTAGTGATCATTCAACAACATGTCTTAAAGTTATTACAAGACCAGTTTTCAAGTACAGTGTATACTGTAGGAAAATAACTTCTACGTGCTAGAACAGATAACTTGCTATAGTCCTAGCATGGGTATTGCCAGCTGCTACACTATTCTTCTTTTTGTAATATTACATTTGGACGACTGATAATTTACCTTACAAAAGCAGTTAGAAATTCCTATAAAGAAACTCCAGTTTATTAAATCTTGTTTTTGGAATAATAAGCATATCGCAGAGCAAAGAAGAGTGAAAGGGTACATTGCATACTTGCCTACATTTGAAAATGCCTTTTAGGGAGATTGTGAAAGTAACACCTACAGTATCAGCGCGGACATGTAATGCTACATCTGAGAGGTGTGTCATACAAATGATTTACATCCAAATGTAAATGAGCCACAAAGCACTTACTAATACTGTATCTACTTGTCGATAAAAGGATACTGATACATTTCTTGCATATGTATTGTGTTTTATAACAGGTTCCATACAAGTGGCTACGAGAAACCTTGTTTAAAAATGCATGTAGCCATAGGGATTATTGTGCCTTATTTATAACCAATGCAGGAGAATGGCACTAAAGATCCCATTTGAATGTACAGTATATAGATGGAGCCTCGCTAATTGTGGCTCTATCTGTGCCTGGGCACGCCTATTGCTGCAGCATCTCCGTCTGCGCGTCCTTGATGGAAATGCACCCCATTCACTAGAATTAAAAAGCGTCTCTGTGCACTCCTGGCGGGGCTAGGCGGACGGATCGCCTAGTCACACCGGGAGAGCATGCCAGCGATGAAGCCGAACTGGGTGAGTGCGGCTCCATCTGTATATCTGATTTTTTTTTTCTCCAAAGAATATAAAAGCTACAATACATAAGGTGGGTACGGGGCAATCGGGGAAATTGCCAGACTCTTCTGGGAGATTGCTTTTATTTCAGGTAGTCTCCCTGACAATCAATGAGAGTTGGCAAGTATGGTACAGTTAGTACAGTATATTGTATTTTGGTCCTTCTGATAGGTGGTACTTATGGAGTAGGATTCTTCTGCCTGCAATCTCTTCTAATTAATATTACCACATTTCATCTAATGATTATAAAATCTATATACATCATTCTGTTGAACTGTGAAGTTCAATGTAATTTAGAGGAATGGTGTTGTTCCACTATTGAGAGTTAGCTGTAACTAGAAAACAATGACTTGCAGAATACTGGGAGTTGCATTGGATAATGTACTTCAATTTAAAAAATAATAATTATAAAAACAGGCCCCGCGGGTGCGTCGGCCCACCGTGAATCTTCCCTGTAGACGCTATGGCCAATCCGCCTCTGGGCATTCCTATAATAGGTACAGTGTGTGGGGGCTCACGGGCCACTGGGTCCAGGGCGGCCTTCACTGCACCCATATATTATACTTAGCCATCCGGAGTCCCGCGACGTCAGCCCTGCTTTGCAGGCACAAATCACTCGGAAAATGGCCACTGCGGCCATTTCCGAGTGATTTGTGCATACGCACTGGAGGTGTCCCTGGGAACAAGGCATGGGCGCCATGTTCCCGGAAACCTGCGCATTCGCAATAGACTTTGTCATTATGCCAGAGAGGAGGGGGCCCATGGCGGAGTCTGCACGCGGGTCCTCTCCTCTCTTAAAATGCCCCTGGATATGGGGATGCAGTTAAAATGCTGGCTGTCAGGCTCCTGGCGTTTAGGAGACTGACGCTTGAATCCTGACATTCAGTGAAATATCGACAGATGAAATCCTGACCGCTGCCCGGTATACCCACTCGGTTGGTTGGTCCACGCCACCAACTGAGTGGGAATAGTACCTGTGGCGAACAAAGCGAGCCACCAGGTTCGAAGCATGGTGAGCACAATGAGCCCATGAAAGGACTTGCTGCCTTGCTGCTGGTATTCTGGCAGATGGGATGCTGCTATCGGTATACTGACAGCCAGCATCCCATCTGCTGGTAAATCATACTGATCCCCAGCCATGATCTCTTGTAGCTATTGTACTAAACCACTTTTCATTGCAGCTGTAATTAGTTTTTTTTTTTGGCAGTTTGCATCAGCTGTAAATTCAGGAATGAAAAAATTAAGCTTTCAAAGAAAAGAACGCTGTAACTACCATGAAACATGGAGGAGGGAAAGTATGCTTATGTTTTGGAGCTTCTTTGCTGTGTCTGGCATGGAGTGCCTTGAAGCTTTGCACAGTGAAATCTCAAGACCTTTTTTAAGGCATTCTAGAGTTAAACATACTGCCCAGTACAGAAAGCCCTGTTTCAGTCACAGTGGCAGATCTAGACTTAACTTTTAGGGGGTGCTGTTGAAGAATTATGACTCCTCCCCCTAATCATAGCTCCTCCCACTTAGAGATGCCCTTCCCGTTCGCTTCTAAAATTTCCTATTGTTGCCATTACTAATAAAATGTTGCCAGTTAGTTAGAAAACCCTGCGCACTGGTGATACAGACTGGCGAATCACCATTCCTGCACAGCACACAGAATGAGCCGAAATTCACTTTATAGCATACTGTATGAGCCAAAATTCACGTTATAGTACACAGAATGAGCCGAAAATCACATTGTACCACACAGAATGAGCTGAAATTCACATTATAGCACACAGAATGAGCTGAAATTCACATTATAGCACGCAGAATGAGACGAAATTCACATTATAGCACACAGAATTAGCAGAAATTCACATTATAGCACACAAAATGAGCCAAAATTCACATTATAGCACGCCAAAATTTACATTATAGCACATAGAATGAGACGAAATTCACATCAGATCCACAAATGCCACCCGCGGTGCCAGATACACAAATGCCCCCAGCGGTGCCAGATACACAAATGGCCCCAGTGGTGCCAGATACACATGACCCCAGCGTTGCCAGATACACATGACCCCAGTGGTGCCAGATACATATGCCCCCAGCGGTGCCAGATACATATGCCCCCAGCGGTGCCAGATACACAAATGCCCCCAGTGGTGCCAGATAGAAATGCTCCCAGTGGTGCCAGAATACAAATGCTCCCAGTGGTGCTAGAATACAAATGCTCCCAGTGGTGCCCCCCCAGTGGTGCCAGAATCCAAATGCCCCCAGTGGTGCCAGAATACAAATGCCCCCAGTGGTGCAAGAATACAAATGCCTCCAGTAGTGTAAGATACAAATGCCCCCAGTGGTGCCAGATATATATTCCCCAAGTGGTGCTTACCCTCCTGCTGCCAGTGCTATTGCTGCCGATTCCTGTCTCTGATGCTGAGGGGGAGCGAGTGCACTGCGTGTCTCTTCTGCGCCTCCCTTAACTGAGTCCATGTCTCCGGCGGCCATTTGAAATATAGCGCCGGCTTGTGAGCCAATCAAAGCTCACGGGCTGGCAGCCAATCAAGAGCCGGTCAGTGAGCTCTGATTGGCTGACAGCCATAGACATTTAAAATGACTGCCAGAGACGGGGACACAGTGGGTAGGAGAGGCGCACGCAGCACTCTCCTCCCTTCAGCGTCAAGGAGATGGGAATCGGCGGCAGCAGCAGGCGTGTGTGCAGGGGGGATGCCTGTGCCCACCAGGCACCCCCCGTGCGCACACCTACACTGTCACTCTTCATCTCCCCTTCCCCCACCGTGCTGCACTGCTCTCCAGTCTGGCACCATGGCGGGACCCGGCCATCCATCCCGGTGCAGGTATGTGTAGGGGGGGGGGGGGCGTTCGCCCTAATCGCCCCCGCTAAATCCGCCACTGCTCAGTCATATGTCATAGGTACTCCAGCAGGATGACCCAAAACACACAACTAAAAGCACCCAAGAATAGATTATTACAAAACAATTGACTGTTTTGAAGCGGCCTTCTATCAGTCCTCTTTTTTTTTTTTTTTTAGTTTTTTATTGACAAGTGGAATATTAACAAGTCAGAATAAGAATAACATGCATTGTACACAGGAGTCGATACATACATACAATAACATACATTCCTGATCTGAATCCTACTGAACATCTACAGAGTGAGCTTAAACAAGCAGCTGGAAAAGGCACCCATAAAACCTGAGACAGCTAGAAGAGTTTTCTCAGGAAGAGAGGGCAAAAATACCTGTTGACAAATGCAGAAGTCTCATTAAGAGCTACAGAAATTGCTTAATTGCAGTGATTGCTTCTAAAGGTTCTGCAACAAAATATTAGGTTAAGGGTCCCATCATTTTTGTCCATGCCATTATCATTTTATTTATTAAAAATATTCTGGTGAATAAAAAAACACAAAGTCTGATTTCTATTAAAAATGGAATAAACAATGATGGATGACAATTACTTTCGGGCAATTACACCAGTAAAACAATCACCTTTTTACAGTGTTAAACTTAGAGATGAGCGCCTGAAATTTTTCGGGTTTTGTGTTTTGGTTTTGGGTTCGGTTCCGCGGCCGTGTTTTGGGTTCGAACGCGTTTTGGCAAAACCTCACCGAATTTTTTTTGTCGGATTCGGGTGTGTTTTGGATTCGGGTGTTTTTTTCAAAAAACACTAAAAAACAGCTTAAATCATAGAATTTGGGGGTCATTTTGATCCCAAAGTATTATTAACCTCAAAAACCATAATTTACACTCATTTTCAGTCTATTCTGAATACCTCACACCTCACAATATTATTTTTAGTCCTAAAATTTGCACCGAGGTCGCTGTGTGAGTAAGATAAGCGACCCTAGTGGCCGACACAAACACCGGGCCCATCTAGGAGTGGCACTGCAGTGTCACGCAGGATGTCCCTTCCAAAAAACCCTCCCCAAACAGCACATGACGCAAAGAAAAAAAGAGGCGCAATGAGGTAGCTGTGTGAGTAAGATTAGCGACCCTAGTGGCCGACACAAACACCGGGCCCATCTAGGAGTGGCACTGCAGTGTCACGCAGGATGGCCCTTCCAAAAAACCCTCCCCAAACAGCACATGACGCAAAGAAAAAAAGAGGCGCAATGAGGTAGCTGTGTGAGTAAGATTAGCGACCCTAGTGGCCGACACAAACACCGGGCCCATCTAGGAGTGGCACTGCAGTGTCACACAGGATGGCCCTTCCAAAAAACCCTCCCCAAACAGCACATGACGCAAAGAAAAAAAGAGGCTTTTTACTGATATTTGGTGTTTTGGATTTGACATGCTCTGTACTATGACATTGGGCATCGGCCTTGGCAGACGACGTTGCTGGCATTTCATCGTCTCGGCCATGACTAGTGGCAGCAGCTTCAGCACAAGGTGGAAGTGGATCTTGATCTTTCCCTAATTTTGGAACCTCAACATTTTTGTTCTCCATATTTTAATAGGCACAACTAAAAGGCACCTCAGGTAAACAATGGAGATGGATGGATTGGATACTAGTATACAATTATGGACGGGCTGCCGAGTGCCGACACAGAGGTAGCCACAGCCGTGAACTACCGCACTGTACTGTGTCTGCTGCTAATATATAGACTGGTTGATAAAGAGATAGTATACTCGTAACTAGTATGTATGTATAAAGAAAGAAAAAAAAACCACGGTTAGGTGGTATATACAATTATGGACGGGCTGCCGAGTGCCGACACAGAGGTAGCCACAGCCGTGAACTACCGCACTGTACTGTGTCTGCTGCTAATATATAGACTGGTTGATAAAGAGATACTATACTTGTAACTAGTATGTATGTATAAAGAAAGAAAAAAAAACCACGGTTAGGTGGTATATACAATTATGGACGGGCTGCCGAGTGCCGACACAGAGGTAGCCACAGCCGTGAACTACCGCACTGTACTGTGTCTGCTGCTAATATATAGACTGGTTGATAAAGAGATAGTATACTCGTAACTAGTATGTATGTATAAAGAAAGAAAAAAAAACCACGGTTAGGTGGTATATACAATTATGGACGGGCTGCCGAGTGCCGACACAGAGGAAGCCACAGCCGTGAACTACCGCACTGTACTGTGTCTGCTGCTAATATAGACTGGTTGATAAAGAGATAGTATACTCGTAACTAGTATGTATGTATAAAGAAAGAAAAAAAAACCACGGTTAGGTGGTATATACAATTATGGACGGGCTGCCGAGTGCCGACACAGAGGTAGCCACAGCCGTGAACTACCGCACTGTACTGTGTCTGCTGCTAATATATAGACTGGTTGATAAAGAGATAGTATACTCGTAACTAGTATGTATGTATAAAGAAAGAAAAAAAAACCACGGTTAGGTGGTATATACAATTATGGACGGGCTGCCGAGTGCCGACACAGAGGTAGCCACAGCCGTGAACTACCGCACTGTACTGTGTCTGCTGCTAATATAGACTGGTTGATAAAGAGATAGTATACTACTAATATTATATACTGGTGGTCAGGTCACTGGTCACTAGTCACACTGGCAGTGGCACTCCTGCAGCAAAAGTGTGCACTGTTTAATTTTAATATAATATTATGTACTCCTGGCTCCTGCTATAACCTATAACTGGCACTGCAGTAGTGCTCCCCAGTCTCCCCCACAATTATAAGCTGTGTGAGCTGAGCAGTCAGACAGATATATAATATATATAGATGATGCAGCACACTGGCCTGAGCCTGAGCAGTGCACACAGATATGGTATGTGACTGACTGAGTCACTGTGTGTATCGCTTTTTTCAGGCAGAGAACGGATATATTAAATAAACTGCACTGTGTGTCTGGTGGTCACTCACTATATAATATATTATGTACTCCTGGCTCCTGCTATAACCTATAACTGGCACTGCAGTAGTGCTCCCCAGTCTCCCCCACAATTATAAGCTGTGTGAGCTGAGCAGTCAGACAGATATATAATATTATATATAGATAATAGATGATGCAGCACACTGGCCTGAGCCTGAGCAGTGCACACAGATATGGTATGTGACTGAGTCACTGTGTGCTGTGTATCGCTTTTTTCAGGCAGAGAACGGATTATAAATAAAAGTGGTGGTCACTGGTCACTATCAGCAAAACTCTGCACTGTACACTACTGAGTACTCCTAATGCTCCCCAAAATTAGTAAATCAAGTGTCTAAACGGAGAGGACGCCAGCCACGTCCTCTCCCTATCAATCTCAATGCACGTGTGAAAATGGCGGCGACGCGCGGCTCCTTATATAGAATCCGAGTCTCGCGATAGAATCCGAGCCTCGCGAGAATCCGACAGCGTCATGATGACGTTCGGGCGCGCTCGGGTTAACCGAGCAAGGCGGGAAGATCCGAGTCGCTCGGACCCGTGAAAAAAAACATGAAGTTCTGGCGGGTTCGGATTCAGAGAAACCGAACCCGCTCATCTCTAGTTAAACTCTATACATTATACAACTTTCAACACTAATATGAACATATCATATAAACAAACACAGTGGTAACTGCTCAGTCACCTTGGAGATACTTATCAGGTGCTTGAAAAGGGAGGGGTCACAGCAAACAGAAAGGGGGACACTTTTTTGGTACTAATGGGAGATCCCTGAGGTTGCTCTCAGGTAAACTAGCCCTCAATCTGGACGTATTTTTGTATTGGCCTTTATCATGAGTCCTTACTATAGAAAAATCACATGGCCCTATGTGGGCACTGCTATCATGTAGTGTAGGACTGCCAATAATCAGAGAAGCCATGGAGAGGCTTTGCTGCTTATCATGTATTTGCAAATATATGTAACAAATATCTCATCAGTCAATATATATCACATCAGTCAGTGTGCTGGGGGGATACCAGGGGGGGAAATTGCCCCCTTTCTGTTTGTTAACATATCAAATAACCCAATAGCCTACAATAAACCCAATATAAAAGCTTAAGTGTTATCTTGTCTAAGTTATCCTTGATAAATCAGCCTACTTTCAAAGGGTATGTGTAATGCATTCCAGTGGTTGGGGTGTGGTGGTCATGTGATCAATGCTGGAATCCCGACACCACACAGGAGACCAGTGCCAGAACACCAACAGTCGTCAAAGGTAAGTATCGAGATTCAGTTAAGGGCCCAGGGTGGGTGGGGTAGGGTTAAGGTTGGCACTAGGGGGGGATAGGCACTAGGGGGGTGGTTAGCACTAGCTGCCACCCCCCAGAAGGTTAGCCCTTGTCACCACACCTAGAGAGTTAGGGTAGGGTATGGGGGAGGTTTAAAATACCCCCTCCAAGGTCTGGATCTTCAGTGTCATGATGTCACTGTCTGTCATGTGACTGCTGGTATCCCAAACATTGGTATTTCATACCGAACCCTTTCGAAGTCAGTAACATAATCACCTTTAATGAGACATGTTACTATGTGTGTTCACACAAAATTGATAAATTCAGCTTTCCAGAATTAACTTTAGATTTTTACAATTTTACTGGAAGGTGGGGACACCCTGGAGCTACATCTGCACACAGTATAGTTCAGATATATGGTCCTGACCTCAAAAGGGGTGGATTTTTTTTAGTTTAAGCCCTACCAGTATTTTAGGTTGGACAATAAAGGGTATGTGTACCTAGGGCCTAATTCATGATCGCAGCATCAACATTTTTCTCTAATGGGCAAAACCATGTGCACTGCAGGTGAGACAGATATAACATGTGCAGACAGAATTCCATTTGGGTGGGGTGTATTCAACTGAAATCTAAATTGCAGTGTAAAAATAAAGCAGTCAATATTTACTCTGCACAGAAATAAGATAACCCACCCAAATCTAACTCTCTCTGCACGTGTTATATCTGCCCCACCTGCAGTGCACATGGCTTTGCTCATTAGAGAAGGATTTTGCTGCTGTGATCATGTCTGAATTAGGCCCCAAGATTGGTCAAGGTCCAGCAAGTCATGTAGGAATATATATATTGCCTTGCGGGGTTGGTGGCTTCGCCGCCGGTGGAGCGCATGATGCGTTCCACGGGTCCGGACTTCCGGTTGGGTGACGCGTGCGTGTCGCGCACCCGGACTTCCGGCCATGTGGGACATTGGCGTGGGTCCCGGCCGGGCGGGGTGATAGTTCTGAGCGGCGGGGAGTGAGGACGGCGACTTCAGGTGTGACAGGTAAGTGTCATTAGGTGTGCTTAAATAGAGCACACAAGTGAACATGGTTTCGGCACTTTATACAGGCAGTCTTTGCACAACGCACTATGGCACTTTTATGACTGTTCCCCTGATGATGGATTAAGTCCGAAAACGGCTGTTTGGGAGGTCTACTGTGTTTCCCTGTGCTTGCCAGACGATGAGTATATGACGAGCCTTGTACCTTTATTCACTTATATGGAGTAAATACGGCATTTTTGACAAAATTACAGTGTGCTGGTCCTGTCTATGTTGCTACGTGGATATGAGATGTTATATTAACTTTATTGACCGGACACCTGGATCTTCCCTCTGAGAGTGTCAGTGCGGCTTCCCGGATTCCTTTTCTGTGATAACTATTTATTGAACATTGGAACTGCACCACTATTGGATTTTTAAACTTTTTATGATATATTTATATTTGTTTGTTTAGTGTTGGTTTCTTTTGGAGTGCACATGACTAGTTTTTCACTCGGTATATGATGGAGAATGATATTGGTAATCTCACAGGAACCAAGAGATTTCTTGAGAAAGATGTCAGTCGTATTTTATTTAGCACAACTGATCAGCTTGCCTTATGATGTAGATTCACCAGCCGAAGTAAATAGTGATTTGCTTAAATTACGCAAGCGGTTGATTGAATTGGAATTGCATGGTTTAACGCTCTCCCAGTATCATAAGGAGAACCTCATCCCGAGAGGGTTGAGGATTAGGAACCAACCGACTATTGGGCGCAATAGTAAAGAATTTTGCAGGCAGTGGTGCCAGATATTAAATCAGTGCAGCTTTGATTTAATGGTGCTAATAGTACAACAAGTAAATTCTGACATAGACAATGTTAAACGGGAAATAACTTTGTGTGAAGCCCAGGGTCTTGCCATTTTAAAAGCTGACAGCACAGTGGACTGGTTGGCACAACTTGACGAGAGTTTGGTCTCGTTCAAAAATGAATTGTTAGCCTTTAAGAAAACCAAGTATAAGAAGGTTAAGGATGATTACAAGGAGCTTAGGGTATATCCCTGGGTTTTTTCACCATTGAATCGTAGACCTTGGAGAACGGGACAGGGATATAGGAGGAGGAATGATGTGCACTTTACTGATTTAGAATCTCAGACCTCGCATAGTGACTCAGACACTTCTGCCCAGGGTAAGAGCTCGACGTCTTTTTTAGGCGAAAGAGAAAATACCAGGAGTTATGTGAGGGGCAGCAGAAATCCAAAAAACCTTGCAGACGGGGAGGGCAGAGGCACAAAAGCCACAGGAACAGGTCAGAGGGGAGGCAGGAGGTAGCAGTGTTGAACTTATCGACCTATTCCCTTACTGATTTAGAGATATCTGTCTTATCCAAGGGTTTAACTCATGTACAGACATATCGTCAAAATAAATTTAATTGTGAAATTGAATTATACAAATTTCAAAGACAGTTAAGGCTTAAAAACCATTTTTTCAAGAAAGGGGAACAAGAGGGAAAGCTCACACTGTTTAGGGGTAAGAGTACCTTTGAGCCACCTGCAACAAATGCCTCTATAGAAACGTTTATGAGGCTTGTACGGAGTGAAACTTTATCCTCCATACAAAATACTAGGCTACGGTTCTCTAATATGTCTAGACAAGAAACGGAGGCTGTTAAGAGCCTACGTGACAATCCAGGAATAGTCATACACCCCGCAGACAAGGGCGGGGCGATTGTCTTAATGGATAGACAGGATTATATTGATGATATATCACGCCAACTCTCTGACGCTACATGCTATAAACTTCTGCCCGGTGATCCGACTGAGCGTTATAAGAGAGAGATTGATTCTATCATTCTCTTGGGTAGGTCTAATAACTGGATTGATGAAATGACGGTTGACTTTTTGACACAAGAATTTCCTATAATCCCGTTAATTTACGTGCTACCTAAAGTGCACAAAACGCTAGTTAAACCTTCGGGTAGGCCCATAATATCCTCGAGGGGATCTTTTGGTCAACCTATATCCCAGTACATTAACCACCATTTGCAACCGGTGGTCCAGAATACACCTTATTACATCAGGGACACTACAGACTTTTTGTGTAAATTAAGAGCCACCGGTCCACTGGTACCTGGATGTATACTGGTGACACTAGATGTCACCAGCTTATACACGAATATTGGTCATGAGGAAGGCATTGCTGCTGTCAGAAATGTTGTTGGCCACAGTCCACAGTATGAAGGTCCACCATTGGAATTTTTAATGTTACTGATTGAAGTGGTTCTTCATAAGAACTACTTCTTATTTAATAATTCATTTTTTTTGCAGCTCAAGGGTACGGCGATGGGGTCTAATATGGCCCCATCCTACGCCAATATTTTTATGTACCAGTATGAGTTATTGCATATCATGGGCGACCCCATATTCTCACGGCATATAAAGTTCTATGTACGTTTTATTGACGACTTATTCATGCTGTGGACAGGTGGACAGAAACTATTAGATGATTTTGTTGATAAACTTAACAAATTACCGGGATCTATTAAATTCACCAGTGCCAGTAGTGATGTTGAGATTAGTTATTTGGATGTTTTGGTGCGTATACAACTAGTGATGAGCGGATTCGGTTTTACTCGGTTTTACTCGGTTCTCAAAACCGAATCTTATTGGCTCACTGATGTCACGTGTTTTGGTAGCCAATAAGATTCGGCTTTGAGAACCGAGTAAAACCGAGTAAAACAGAATCCGCTCATCACTATATACAACATGGGACATTGACGACTGGCATGTATAGGAAGCCCACTGACAAAAACTCTCTCTTGCTTGCGTCAAGCTTTCATCCGGTAGCGTTAAAGAAAGAACTACCATACTCGCAACTGATTCGGGTCGCAAGAATTGTCTCTGACAGAGCTGCATTACCTGAGGCCCTACAATCTATGGGTGATAAATTTGTTGATAGGGGTTATGACGCAAGGGAAGTGAAAGAGGCGATAACCCGTTGTTTGCAACTATCCCGGGAAGAACTACTGAAACCCCAACAGAGACCAAAGAGTAACAGAATGGTGTACGCTAGCACATATTCGATTTCCTCAAGTAAGGCTCATCAATATATCTTGAAACACTGGCATATATTGCAGACCGATCCAGTGATGAAACACTTCTGCGAAGAGACACCGTTATTTGGCTACCGTCGTAGCCATAACTTGAAAGAGGAGGTGACCTTTTCCGACATCACCCCCAGAGTGGGTAGGGGTAACAGGTGGCTGCAGTTGCAAAAGGGTGCCTTTAAGTGCCATGGCTGTGTGAATTGCAGCTTTATGATGACAGGAAAGACATGCAGTCATCCTACCAAAGGAACAGTGTACCAGTTACGATTCCGGATGTCATGTGACACTAAATTTGTGACATATATGATCCTTTGTCCCTGTGGGAAAATCTATATAGGGAAAACGATACGGATGTTGAAGGAGAGGATAGCCATGCATAGATCCTCCATAAAAAAGGCATATCAGAAAATGGATGGAAGCACGCCACCGGTGGCTAGACACTTTGTGGCCATGGGACACAAATTAAGCGAATTTAAATTTATGCCTATAGACCATGTACCACCTTTGAGAAGGGGAGGAGATAGGCATAGACTGCTACTACAACAGGAATGCCGGTGGATTTACATGCTGGATGCGATGGTCCCTAATGGATTAAATGAGGAATGCTCATTTGCCTCTTTTTTGTAGGACTGGCGCTGGTGATAGATTGAAGATCCCATTAGCGATATATGGCTATGTATAATGAACAAATGTGTTGATTCTGGGCTTTATTAATAGGTTGTTTCATTATCATTCTCCGTGTTTTAGATAGTACATGATGTTAGCTCTGTTAATACTGTCCTGCATCGTGGTATTTTGTGATTTTTCTCCCGATATTGAATGGTGACATCTTATTAACCAATGGACCTGATACGGGACAGTATTGAGGGGTGTTCACTTAATTAGTTAGGTGGTGAACACGTTTATGGTGGTGGATATGTTAATTATATACTGTAATAGACGCAATCTGTGGCACCTGGTCCCGGGCATGCACCCTGATTGCTCGGAATGTGGTTGCCTTGCGGGGTTGGTGGCTGCGCCGTCGGTGGAGCGCATGATGCGTTCCACGGGTCCGGACTTCCGGTTGGGTGACGCGTGCGTGTCGCGCACCCGGACTTCCGGCCATGTGGGACATTGGCGTGCGCTCCGGCGGCGGTGGGTCCCGGCCGGGCGGGGTGATAGTTCTGAGCGGCGGGGAGTGATGACGGCAACTTCAGGTGTGACAGGTAAGTGTCATTAGGTGTGCTTAAATAGAGCACACAAGTGAACATGGTTTCGGCACTTTATACAGGCAGTCTTTGCACAACGCACTATGGCACTTTTATGACTGTTCCCCTGATGATGGATTAAGTCCGAAAACGGCTGTTTGGGAGGTCTACTGTGTTTCCCTGTGCTTGCCAGACGATGAGTATATGACGAGCCTTGTATCTTTATTCACTTATATGGAGTAAATACGGCATTTTTGACAAAATTACAGTGTGCTGGTCCTGTCTATGTTGCTACGTGGATATGAGATGTTATATATATATATATATATATATATATAGTATTATGTCTTATTTTCTATAGAGATAGTTGGTATTGAAACCAGTACATGTAAAGTTAAGTGTTGAACTATCAAACATAAAATCAAGAAATCAAATCTGTACAAAAGTTAGAAATAGGGCAGGAAATTAATAAATGTCAATGTTTTGAATGGTTTGACCATGTTTAGAGTCTATTTGAGCAGGTTCAATGCTCTTCAAAAAGTCACAAACCTGTAAAACATTTGTTGAGCCTACTTATTATTTTAGCTTTCTTCATAGCTGTAAGATGTGTGAAGATCTAGACCAGGGATGTGCGGTGAGCTAACTAGCTCAGGAGGCACTGGCTAGCGGGCATGGGTCACTAGGTCGACAAGATTTAGGTCAACAGTCATTAGGTTGACCACTATTGGTCAACATGAATTAGGTCAACATGGTCAAAGGTCAACATGGTCATTAGATTGACATGAACAAGGTCGACATGGAAAAAGGTCGACATGAGTTTTTGTACTTTTTTGTGTCATTTTCTTCGTAAAGTGACGGAGAACCCCAAATAGTGCACCGTGTCCCCTCGCATGGCTCGCTTAACTCGCTCCCATTCCCAATCATAGTCCACATGGATCGTACAGTATGAAAAAGTTAAAAAAATTAAAAAAAATTAAAAGCGCATGTCGACCTTTTTATATGTCGACCTTGTTCATGTCGACCTAATGACCATGTTGACCTTTTGACCATGTCGACCTAATGCCTGTTGACCAATAGTGGTCAACCTAATGACTGTCAACCTAATGACCGTAAGCCCTGTCTAGCACCAGAGCCAGTTTTACACGCAATATATGATCCAAAGGGTATATCTTGGCATTACACACAGGTGCAGTAGTATAAACTCCTGGAAATGTTGTGAGTTTTTATCAGAGATGTGCGAAAAAGATAGGCACAGGAGATACTGCCTCACCTGCCATAGACTATTTACTCAGCAGTTTTGGCTATAAAAATGATTAGAAGAATGCAAAGAAGATTTTTCAAACATATATTTTGTATTTTTCATATACTTTATACAGTAAAAACTCTGGATAAACGTTAGTATAACAGGAAAGGCTCTGCCTCACCTACCTCACCCCACCGCACGTCACTGATCTAGACGTATTGAAAAAGATTTTTTAAGTATTCAAATTCTTTTTACCATTTGAAATTAATTTCCAGAATATAGGTTGAACCACAAACTGACCCCAATTCAACTGTTCAAATTCAATTTTATTTCTGATTTTGCTTGAAAAGTACAGTATCTCTAGCTATATATGTAAAGGCATAAAAATAATGGAATAAGAAAAATAAAATCAAGAATGATTTATAGTGAATACTGTCTAAACACTAATTAAAAAGTTATATGTTAAAGGTAAACGGATATTATAAGGAAGTGAGGACATTGTATATGTCTGCTCTTTTATAACTTGTATGTGTTATTTTTATCCATTCACACTTTCTTGCTATTTAAAACCTTCCTGGATGCTTCACACTCAGTGTCTGAAAGAATCTGGTTTGACGTGAAACACACCACAGGATTTTGATTTTCTTTTCCTGTTCAATAAGCTTTTGTTACATAGCAGTATAATTTCAAATTCTTTTACAGTGAACATGGCTTCCATCCTTCTTTATTTTGACCAGACTGAACTTTTTTTTTTATTAAATTTTTATTGAGTTTTTAAACAGATTACATGTACATATACAATGAAATCGGTAAATAAAAAACAGGAGGAGGGAGGGGAGATACATACAAAACAGAACTAATAAAGACATGGGGGAGGAAGGTACGTATCAGGGATATCGTAATACATCAATGGAATGTTAGTATAGTGAAAAGTAGGAGGTCTGCATCACTTAGTAAATCGGTGTCAGGTGTGTACTGGGGAACAAAGCACAGAGAGGTCTGGAATGTCTGCTGGAGCTCTGTATGCACCCTTCTGGCCTAAACTCTCTTTATATAGGGACCATTTAATCCATTTCTTACTAATAGGGGAACTTCCTGAAGCACAGTTGCCCTCCGCTGTCTCAAACACATAATGTTGATGGACGCTATTTTCTATCATTGAAATATTAGGAATGACCGCAGACTTCCATTTGGAGGCAATGGCGGCTTTAGAAGCTATGAGGATATGTCCTAGAATATATCTGTCACCGCTGGACATCTCCTTCCCATAATAGTGAAAGAGTGCCAAGAGGGGGTCAGGGACAAGGACCATTCCCAATATATGGGAGATGAAAAGGAACACTTCACTCCACAGTGCCCGGATCATCGGGCATAACCAAAAAATTTGTAAAATATCGCCCACCATCCCACAGTTTCTCCAACAACTAGCGGAGACATCAGGCCAGATTTTGTGTAAACGGTCCGGTGTTAAATATACCCTATGGACCAGTTTATAATACATTTCACAATGATTTACACATTGAGAAATTCTGAAACAAGATTTAAAGATATATTTCCAGATATCCTCCGTAAAGACTGCTGGGAGGTCTCTTTCCCATTTAGTCTGTGCAAGGAAGACCCCATGATGAGACTCGGTTACAAGATGCTGATACCATCTGGAAATGCCTCCCCTGTTGCCTCTGGGTATTAGGAGTGACATCAGTATTTTAGGGGGATCAGTATGTGGGGCCCGACTTGGAGAGCAACTCTGAAGCCAATGCCTTAATTGTAGATATTTATGAAAGTCTTGTTTGGGTACCTGAAATTGATCTTGGAGTAGGGAGAAGGGGACTAAGGCACCATCTCGGAGGACATCCTTCAGAGTATTGAGACCCAAGGTTCGCCAGTGGTGTAATTGCAAATCTGGGATCAATAGGGCTAAAGTGTGGAGGGATAGCTTGGGGGAGGGCAAAGCACCAGGAGGGAGAGACTTTGAAACTTCCTTCCATGCCAGTAAAGTTGCGTGAACTGCTGGGCACTCGGCAACTCTGGCTGGGATTGATTTGAAGGGCAGCCATAACAGATCAGATAGTGTGTAGGGGGATATTGCGTCTTGTTCCAGGGATACCCACGGTTTAACGTTGTCCTGGGTGAACCAATCTCTAACTTGGGTGAGCAGACAGGCGATGTGGTATCTTTCCAAGTCTGGATATGCTACTCCCCCGGCACCTTTTGACGCAGTCAACGTGGATTTCGCTACTTTCGGCTTTAAGCCCCCCCATATATATTTAGTCAATAGACGATTGAATCTATTACAAACGTCTTTAGGGAAAACCCTAGGAATGGTACGAAAGAGGTACATCAATTTTGGCAAAAGGACCATCTTTGCTGCCGCCACCCGTCCGACCCAGGAGACCTCCTGCATCATCCAATCTTTAATTAACAATTCAAATGCGCGAAAAAGCGGGTCATAGTTGCACCCCATTAAGTCCCGCCCTCTAGAAAGATGAACACCCAGATATTTAAGCGATCTAAGTTGCCACGCATATTTATAGTCATTCTTTAGACGGCTGAGAGCGCTGTCAGAAATATTTAAGGGTAGGGCCTCAGTCTTAGTAGCGTTCAGTTTGTAGTAAGAGACCGCTGCGTAAGAGTTTAAAAGGGAATGTAAGTGGGGTAGGGACGTTTCGGGCTCTCTTAGACATACCAGAATATCATCTGCAAAAAGACATATTTTATGTGGTGTCCCTCCCACCTCTGGACCCACAATTGAATCTGACACCCTGATTCGTTCTGCCAGCAGTTCCACAGCCAGTACAAAGATAAGGGGTGATAGTGGGCATCCCTGCCGGGTCCCATTAGTAATATTAAATTTAGAGGAGCTGCACCCATTGGTGAAAACCGAAGCCGAAGGGGAGGAGTACAAGGCAAAGATAGAGTCTAGTATCCTACCCGCAAATCCAAAATGACCTAGGGTAACCCTCAAATAATCCCAATGGAGCCTATCGAATGCTTTTTCTGCATCTAGGGAAAGAAGCAAGAGAGGTTCGCTCCGGGCCTGGCAGCGGTCAATCAGGTTGATAACCCTACGTGTGTTATCTGACGCTTGCCTGCCCAGAACAAAGCCCACCTGATCCGGGTTAATCAAACTAGGCAGGAGAGGGGAAATCCTATTTGCGACCATTTTGGCGAACAATTTAAGGTCGGTGTTCAGCAATGCTATTGGGCGGTAATTCTGAACCACCGTAGGAGATTTTCCTGGCTTAGGGATGGTTACTATTCGAGCCTCTAACATCTCTTTCGGGAAACATGTGGAGTCAGTGGCTTCATTATAGACTGACTTTAAGAGTGGGGAAAGGGTAGATTTGAATGTTTTATAGAAGCTGGAGGGGTACCCATCCGGGCCGGGGGCTTTATTTACTGGACAGGAGTCAATGGCTGCTTCGACTTCGTCGAGTGACCAAGGAATATTAAGGGATTCGCGGGTCTGGGAGTCTATGTTGGGGAGCGACAACCCGTCCAAGAATCCGGTAATGTCTGCCAGGGTGGGCTGAGGGGTACCAGAGTCATCTCTTAGGTTGTACAGCCGCGAGTAATATTCAGCAAACGCATTTGCTATCTCAACCGGATCAGTTACTTTGACTCCAGAAGATGTATGAATCGCATGTATGCGTTCCTTGGCTCTACGCCCTCTCAATTTACGCGCCAGTAACCGTCCCGCCCTATTACCCAGCCTATAATATTTTTGATTTAGCCGCTGCAGGTTGCGGTGAACTTCGGTTAGGGCAAAGGAGTTTACTTTGTCACGCGCACTGAGAAGTTGTTTATAAAGAGCTTTATTATCGGGGCTAATTTTATGTGCAGCTTCTAACCGGGCGGCCTCTCTTTCGGCCGAGGCTTGTCTCTTCCTATAATCGCGTTTAAGTCTAGCCGCACTTTGAATTGCAGAACCTCTAATCACGGCTTTCAGAGAACACCAATGGGTGAAGACAGATGTGTCCCCGGGGCAGTTAGTGGACAGGTACAAATCCAGAGATTGCTGGATGGCCTGAAGAGCCTCAGGGTGGGTCAGCAAATATTGGCCCATTCGCCAGGGGGCATGAGGGACTACCCTTTTACTGGTATCCCAAACAACCATAAGCGGTGAGTGATCCGACCAGGACATGGGTAATATGTCTATCTTGCTAACAGCCGCTAGCGTCCATTTATCAGCTAGTGCTAAGTCTATTCGTGAGTACGAACTGTGTACGTGAGAATAGAAAGTGTAATCCCTTTCTGTCGGATGTTTAGCCCTCCAAACATCATACAGTGCGTACTCAGCTAGCAGTTGACTAAATTTGCCTGTGGGATCCAGGGGTGGACTGCTACGAAGGGTCCGGGTCGGACGGGAGCGGTCAACAGTAGGGTCCAGTACCATATTAAAGTCACCTAAAATCAAAAGGGCTCCCTTAGTATGTTCCTTAAGAGTTCTACAGAAGGTTCTAAGAAACGGAATTTGTTTGGCATTAGGTGCATAGCACGAGACCAAGGTGGTATCTACATTATCCAGTTTGCCCACTAAGATTAAATATCTCCCGTCTGGGTCCTCATATTTATCGGATAGAACAAACGAGCAGTGTTGTGCTATAAGAAGAGCCACACCAGCTTTCTTGGCGGGTCCGTTTGCCATATAACAGTGGGGATAGCGTGAATTAGTGAAGGAGGGGGGGTTTTGACTCTGAAAGTGGGTCTCTTGTACTGCTACCACCTGTGCCTTGAGTTTATGAAAAAAGTTCAAGGCTACTCTTCGTTTATGGGGAGAATTGAGCCCTTTTGCATTGATAGAGATTATATTAACCATAATCTATTGCCACTAAGACTGATAATTCCTTTGAGCAATTTCCGTGTTTAAACTGATGTACCTGAAAGGGGGGGGGAAACATATCTGGGAACAGGAAGGAGGACAGAAAAAAAATTAGAAAAACAAAACTGAATTGATCTCTTGTGAGATCATAACCAGTCGCCATAATAAGGCGGCTGTGTAGTCTAGAGGGGGGGTTAGTGGCATAGCACCTACCCATTGCCATACTTTTATACTGTAAACTATGTATAACGCATGAACATCTCGATACTATTAGGGCATGTAAATACCCATGTTAGTAAATAGAACATAAAGAACATATAATGGATAACAAAAACAGTCCAACCTGGAATCAGGGCATAGAAACCAATAATGAAATCAATAGAATCATTAGGGACTCTCCAGTGGCTCACCCTTCATATCGAGTACCTGGGTTATATCAACAGATTAATTTTAGTAGGGGTCCGCCATGTCCAGGCAAACTCCATGCACCTTGCTTAAAAGAAAAAGACAAGAACAAACTAGGCAGCCAGTAAAGTACAGTATACAAATCTAAGAATACTTCTGAAACACGGACTGATCGCCCGCTACATTCAATGCCTCTCCCGGCACATAACGTTCCCCCGGATAAGGGTAGAGGTACAGCTGGCAATATCATCATCATAACCGGAGAGCCATCAGAGAGGAGTAGAGAGGTAGCATATTTGGGAGCTTTCCGATCCTGCGCAGGCCGCCTCACTTCACCGAAGACCAGTCCTGCTGGAGTCGACGGGGTGAGGAGTCTGCAGAGGGTTCTACAATGTTCCAGGATTTGAGCAGCTTTGCTCCTTCATCTGCAGTAGAAATAGAGACAGTGGAGCCATCTCGGTGAATCAGCAGCTTGGTGGGGAAACCCCAGCGATAAGGGATATCCGCCTTCCTGAGAGCTGTCGTGATAGAGTGAAAGGACCGCCGTTTATAGAGGGTGGCTGCTGACAGGTCTCCGAAAAGTTGAAGGCCTTTAAGGGCTGAAGATGTGTCTGACGTTGGTCTTGATGCTTTTAGCAGGGCCTCCTTCACATGGAAGTAGTGCATTTTCATTAGGACATCTCTAGGCGCGTCTCCTGGTGCTGCTCTAGCCTTTGGTAGTCGATGTATTCGGTCGATGAGGAGATCTGCCGAAGGGGACTGGGGTAATAGAGCTTTAAATAGAGCCACGGCATAGTCGTGTAAACTGCTATGTGACACAGACTCGGGGACTCCTCGCAATTTAAGATTGCTTCGACGCGATCTGTCCTCCAGATCTGTGACTTTGTCCCGCAAAAGCTTTACCTCTGCTTCCAAAGCGTCATGGGCGTCTAGCAGGTTGTTATGGGATCCCACGACCTCCTCCATTTTAGTTTCCAGATGGTCCGTGCGGCCACCTAGGTCATCTATGGATTGTTGACACGCCGTTAGTGTGGTGCGAAATTCCGCTGCCACGTCTTCCTTGAAGCGAGACAGAAGTAGTTTCATCGTGCCCACTGTTAGAACGTCTCCATCTTTGACATTGTCCAGGCTTGTGGCAGCTTTGGGTGTGGAAGAGGGCACCTCCAGGGAGGGGGGAGTTTGCGGGATCATATCTGTCGTGGAGGGTCCGGTGGTTTTAGAGCCCGACATCCTTGTAGATGATTTGAAAAATGAAAGCTGCTGTGCGGGCTTTGATGGCTTGTTGCGTCTGGCAGGCATACTTATGCCTAAGAGAAATAGGTCGACGGTTCCGATCACTTAAATAGGAAAATTCGGAGGCTCCGCTGTCTCCTAGATCATCGAGATGTTACGTAGATATTGGCATGGGTAGAAGAAACTGCTTGTTTTACATTGGCATGAGCAGGGCCAGCAGGGCTAAGTGACTAGACATCCTCTTCTGTGTGCTCACGAAGCGTTGGGGGGAACTCCAATCCCGCAACTCAGGCCCCCTAGGTACCATCGGGGTCGGGCCACCGGTTGTAAAGGGTTTAGATCCAGCCCAGGGAACTCCGGAGGAAAATGATAACTTGGAGATAGAAGGTACTGGGTGTTTCAATGCGCAGTTGGATGACCCTGTCAATCGTGTTCGTCTCCACCGCTGCGCCTGTCTGGGCCTCTTTCCCACTGCTTCCAGGTCTAACGTGGGGCACCCGCAGTTCGTAGGACTCCCCCGGCGACCACCCGTACTATCCAATGAGCCACCTACAGCCGTACGTGAACTCGCAGAGGGGCCAGGGCGTTCAGGTCTCTCAGATAACTGCAGAGAAGCTGGTGTGGTAGGGTGAATCAGGGGGGTCTGTATCTCCTGGAGCCGCCCAGCTAATTCCAGACCTCAGAGGGGCATGGGGGGACGTCTGATATTTTTGCTTCTTTCTTCCTCTCTAGCCAGCGGGGTGGGGGGGTGGGGGGGGAGCCCCGGCCAGGCCCGTGGTCCTCCGCTGCAGTGCGCCGCTGGTGTCAGACAGAGGCACACGGGAGGGGAGAGATATATTCCCCTCTTTGAGGCCAATGCTTCAGTCTCTTACCCCCTAGGGCCGCCCGACGTCTCCTCCGGGTCACCGCCGCCTCGCCTCCGCCCGCTCGTCCTCCACAAGATGGCCGCCGCCCGCGCTCAGATGTGTGCTGCACGGCTTCGATCCGGTCCCGGATCTCCCCCGCCAGCCAGCAAGGACTGCTGGACCGATGCAGGGATGTCAGTGGTGATGTCTCAGCTAGGGGCAGGGTGCAGGCAGGTCCGGCTGCGGGCGCCCGGTGAGGGTCCACGGGGAGGGGAGAGGGGAGTGCTGTTGGCTCGTCCGTGCCGTGCCCGCAAGTATCACTCACCCGGGGGCCGCCGACGTCTCCTCCTCGCTGCGGCTGTGCTTACTCTCCGTGTGCGGCTCCCAAGATGGCCGCCGCTCGTGTCACGGAGCGCGCGGCTTGTCCCCGATCCGGGCCCGGAGCACCCCCGTAGTTCGGCAAGGGGCACTGGGCAGGCTGCAGTGGGGGCTCCAGCAGGAGCAGGGTCCAGGCGGGCCTCTCGAACGTCCCGGGAGGGCAACCGCACGGCTCGTGGGTATATGTTGAAATTGAGGCCCCGGCTTCTGAGCAAGGAGTAGGCCGCAATCCGCAGGAGCCAGGATACCGGCTCCCCGACTCCGCAGCACTACTTCCCTGCTTTTATACTAGTCCAGTGTAGTAGCCAGAGGGTCCAGGATCTGAAATATCATATGGGAAGGCTCTTTTTATATAGTTAAACTCTCAGATCCCTGAGAGCTCATGTAAAGTGCTGCCTTCTCCTTCAGCCTCCAGGCCACGCCCCCCCAGACTGAACTTTTAACCCTTTAGTGACAGTGACATTTAGGTAACACATACTGTTTCAATATTCTATATAAAAAAGTAGCATAGTATCAGTCGCCGTCGCATATATACAGTAGCAATTGGTTGTGTGTGTATGTAAATGTTTGTTTGTTTTAAGGATATTCAATATTTTATTTATTGTTTGGCTATTAATATGTAGTACTGCATTATATAATATTTATGGCAACCATTTTTTGCTGTTGTTGAAGTAAATGGGTTTTAATTAATCATTTGTGTTCGTAAGTAACAATTTTAAAATTCAGGTACAAACTTTATACACACAAGTTATTTACTAGACTTATGACCGTTCTTGCACTAGACTGCTCAAAGATTAAATATGTACAGTAGAAGAAGAACAACACCACACTCCTTCCCATGTGGCAAACTGGTTTCCTTTTCTATTACTTGGGCAGCACAGATGTGTAATGGTTAGCATTACTGCCTCACAGCACTGAGGTCATGGGTTCGATTCCCACCATGGCCCTAACTGTGTGGAGTTTGTATATTCTCCCCGTGCTTGCGTGGGTTTCCTCCAGGTACTCCGGTTTCCTCCCACAATCCAAAAAAATATACAGGTAGGTTAATTGGCTCCCAACAAAATTAACCCTAACGTGAATGTGTGTGCATGTACATGTGGTAAGGAATATAGATTGTAAGCTCCACGGGGTCAAGGACTGATATAAATGGACAAATATTATCTGTAAAGCGCTGCGGAATATGTGTGCGATATATAAATAACTGATAATAAATAATATTAGTGAGTAGATTCAAAAACGTGATATAATAGTAAATAGATAAACATGTCAACTACCCTTACTAAAATCTTTTTATGAAGTATCAATTAAAACTTAATACAATTATCTATTCTATATATAAATCCTATGCAATGAATTAATTGAAAAAGACATCTATCACTAAATCACTTTTCTACTTGTAGTATTAACAGTTTGTCCCCTAATTTAAAATTTAAACAAAACTTACATTTTAATTGGTGATGCTTTTTGGTCAGCCTATCACATTCAATTATTACAAAGATCATAGTTAGTATGACTACTTTCCAGTGGTTTGCTGGATACACATCAAGCAAGGAAAATTAATTTTTTGTTTTCTTATTTAAAAGGTGAAGTCTCAGGTGCACAGCTGGGGAGGGGTTCTGCCACATGAAAATTTCCCCATACACCATAGTTTCACTCCAGATTAATTTCATGCATTAGTATAATCTGGAACACCATGTCGGTGATCAGCAGATAATCTGGCACACCATGTCGGTAAACAGCAGCATTGCCACAACACTTAAATCAAATTGATGCACCATAATGTTACATTTATGGGCCAGCATTAGGTTTTTAGCACCTAAGCTGCTGCTACTTTTTAACACTTAAATTGCAACTTCTTACTAATGTGATGCCTTGGAGCAGTTGGGTTGTGCTGGGTTAGGTGGTCCTGTGTTCTGGACTTGAACCTTGGGAATGTTAGGAACCTACCTGATTAGGTCACTTGTCTGTGGTAGATGGGTCCATATTTTTGGCCAAAATCTATGCTTAGAACCTCAATTTTACTCCATGTTAAATTAGCGAGTTTATTATAATTGTTTGGATTACCAGTGTTCTTAGTGCTTAGAGTGTGGACCTGCATTTTCCCATTTTCCTGTGTGGCGCTACAAGTCTCAACATGGTAGCACCTTTTTATTATGGTTAGAATTATGGTGTATATTTCTAGGGGTAATTAGTGTAAACCACTAGTGGGTACTACACTAAAAAAGAAGCTTAGTGTGTGGTGCACTCTTTTGTAATATTTATTAGTTAATAAAATTTAACTTTTATTTCATAATTTAAAATAGATCTCTATGTCCAGGCACATGGATATATTTGATAGCCTGAGAGTAGAACCTTTATAAAACAGTAGCCCCAAATTTCAAATGTTCAGATACTGGTTAAATTACTGGAATAATAGGGGCAGAAAAGTATATTTTGTTATCAAACTTAGTGATGTATTATTGAGTATTAGCTATGCTATTGGCTATCAATATTGCCTATTCGCACGACTAATTTAGTCTCAGATCTCTGACGTGAGTCTGACATAAACTGTTATTTAGAGAGAACGTGTTACTATTTGCATAGGGAGCCTTTCTACGCCGTGAAACTATAATAGTTAGTACAGATCACATTGATAGATTTCATAATTACCTTAAGGAAACCCCTGCGTGGTTTTTCAAGGTTACCCTCAATCTTGTGGATGCATGAAAAGGTTGTAAAAATATGAATTGTAACATGCGTACACACTGTCTGTCAGTCTATTGTCCAGACTGCAGTGGTCGTACAGATGTAATTTAATACATTTTGTATCCACAACGGTTGAGATACAATTGTGGCCAAAAGGAGCAGTTTATACAAGAGAAAAGATAAATTGATACACTGTCTCTGTGTTTTAAGGCATGCGTTCAACTGATCACCAAAAACATTCAAAGATTCTCTCTATGGTGATACATTTCTTAAATTCACATGGGAAGGTATACGTCACATTCAGAGAGCATATATTTCAATGGTGATTATATCAAACGGTTAGAATGCCTAGATAAGTGACAAAATTTCATCCCATTGGGCGCACATAATAGCAGTCACCATATATTATAGGTAACCCACGCTAGAGAGGGTAGCGGCACTCCAATATGCAGGTACTACCAATTTCAATCTCTATTAGATAGAATAAACTCAGTGACACTTAATCTCAGATTGTCTCTATATTGAGACCGTTCCATAATTATCATACCGGTATTCTTCTGAAACACATATCCTATCATATCATATATATGTGTATATCTCCTTTCTTCTCCCCTTTTGCTAACCAGAAGCTTGGTAATTTTTCACAGATAAATAAAATGTGTGAAGAGATTTAGTATCAATTGTAACAGCTATTAATATGCTGCTACTGTAAAATCATGTGAACAGATTACTACTTCATTAATAGGTATAATCGCTAAGAGATACAGAGTCCCAGGTGTATGGTGACGGTTTCCCTTTGTGCTGTTGTTCCATGTGCCGTGGTTAATACCTTGGCAGTGAATGGAGACAATGAGAGCGGGGAAAGGCCGTCCACCTGGAGACAGAAAGGACAGAGCAGTGCGAGCCGCTTCTACTGTACACGCTTCACATCCCCCCTTCCCTGTTGTGTAAACACATTGCTGGGGGGGCCCGTAGATGTCCAGCAGTGGATGAGAGGGCGGCTCTGATTACCTATTTTGATTCCAGATCGGTCGTGTCACTGAGCTGGGTAAGACCTTCGTAGATAGCGGGTGGCCGCTCGCGGGAGCCAGACACTGGGTCGGGTGTATTACCCGCACCTCTGTGTGCTCCACACGCCCGCGTCCCGCTGATAATTTTTTTGCTGAGAGCTGCTGCAGGAACTGGTCGCCGGATCAGGTGTATTCCCCGTGTCTCCGTTTGATCTACGTATCCTCGTCCCGCTAATGATGATGATGACGATGTACGTTTCACATGTAGCTTGATCACATCAGTGATGCTATGGGGGGGCAGGCAGTATTTAAAGCAAATACTGTGCACTAATCAATTGAACAATTAGCATGGGATGATCATCATTTGATCACCATACAGATTCACAGAGCTATATTGCTTTTATTGATTATAAATATAGTCACGCCAAGATTGCCAGAAGGTCTAACCAATAATCCAAATAGCCACATAATAAAAATATAACATAATAATAATTATTAAGGCCCTCTGTTGTGCCTATAATTAGGAATCATTAGAGAATGATACTAAGGTGATCATAGAGTTACTACTAAATCATCTCATTCCGCTGACACATGATTACCTAATGTTGGTGAATTAGATCACCAAATAGTAATTAATTAGCCGTCCTATATGAAATAGATATTGCCGCCAAAGAAACCCCCATCTCCCAACCATATTTAATCAGCAGTAATATGCTAATTAGTGCACAAATTGACCATCCTATATAGGGCATATATCGCTACCAAAAAGCCCCCCTCACTCCCTCCCAGCAATATTTTAGCCGCAATAATATGCCGATTATTGTGATAATAACAAATATGATATAAAGAAAAAGTTAATAGCCTGATATAGACTATAAAATTACATCGGTGGTGACAAGAATAGATTAACAAAAACAAAGGTGAAACCTATACATATATTTAAGAGAGAAGTGGATGTGTGTCTAATATAATGCTGTGATTGTGAAATAAAACCAGTGAAATAGGATTATCTCCGGTGTATCCAATATAACCAGTGATAACTAAATTAATACTACATTCACGGTAATAACAGAATGTATACCTGAAAGTTATCCAAAAGATTTATTTGTTGCGCAGTGTAAAGCATAGTATATTGTGGTACTATAAAAAGAAATTATATGCCAACCTATATTTAGGATGGTGGGAGAAGGAGATTGTATTTAGTGAAATCAATGAACCATTTACCAGCAGAATAATCACCTGGATGCGTTACATTGATGACATTTTTGTCATCTGGGAGGGAGATGAGAAACCATTGAAGGAATTCATTCAACAATTAAACAACAATGATCTTAATCTCAAACTTACTTATGAGATCAGTAAGGAATCCATCCCATTTCTGGACCTCAGAATTTATAGGGACAGGAATGGAATATTGGCAACTGAAATCTACAGAAAGGACACGGCTACCAATAGTCTGCTACTCAGCACTAGCTCACATTTACCAGCCACAGTTCAGAATATACCCAGGGGCGAGTTCCTGAGACTCAGACGGAACTGCTCAGACGATGAGGTATACAAAATAAAGAGTAAAGAACTCACAGGAAGACTGAGAGAGAGAGGATACAGCATGAGATGTATCAAAAAAGCCAGTAGAGCCCTTCTCCACATCGATAGGCAATCACTTATCACTTATCCTACAGGACAGTAAGAGATCAACACAGATCAACACAGCTGAAGGAAGCAATAATGAAAAAACCTGAGATACGATTTGTGGGTGACTTCTGCCAAGAGTGGAAGGAGATAAGGGGGATAATTAACAAACACTGGCCTCTATTACTCAATGACTCAGATTTGGCAAACAATCTGGGCCCAACAGTATCAATGAGCTGGAAAAAATCGCCTAATATTAGGGATAAGTTAGTCAAGAGCCATTTCTGCCGGTGTCCAAGACGAGAAAACAGAATTTAAGGTACGTACCCATGTGGATCATGTGCAGTGTGCGCACATGTTGAAACAAGACCTAACATCACGGACAGGGACGGAAAGGAATTAAAAATGCATGAGTTCTCAAATTGCCAAACATCGAATGTCATCTACTGCATTCAATGCCCTTGCAAAATGTTATATGTGGGAATGACCACCAGAATGGTCAAAACCCGCATTTTGGAACATATGGGCAATATTAGAAATGTTGAAACAGACTTAATGAGATTCAGACAAGTCACATCGGTAGCGAGACATTTTCAACGTAAACACTCGAGATCCCCATGCGAACTAAAGTTCTGCTGCCTTGAGAGATTGCGGATGGGCATCAGAGGAGGTGATTCCTCTAGAGAATTACAAAAATTGGAGAGTAAATGGATCTTCAAGTTGGACACAATGACACCCAAAGGCCTAAATGAAAATATTAATTATGGGGCCTTTCTTCCCACGTAATTACGATCTTAGATATTACTTATGTCTCCTCCTAGAAGAATCTTACCCCTCACCCCCCACACACACACCTCTCTCTCCTTCTTCTTCTCCTTCTTTCCTCCCTTTTCCTTTTTCCTCCCCTCCTCTCTCATCCCATTCCTTTCTTTTATACAAAGAATGTTTTATTTAAAAACATTTCTTACCCATTCTACATGGGAGGTTAATCGAGATCAATACTCATACCATCAGTGTAGCCTCCTCTCCTTCTGGATACATTGAGATATTAATATCAATGCTCATTAGATTACTATAGCCTTCTCTCCTTATAGCTACAATAAACTAGTGACACAAAACGTCATACTGAGCGCTTCACCTCCTTCACTAACTTCATTTCGTACAGTATAAGCACATGTTTATGGATTATTATAATATCCTGTCATCTTGCCAAGCAAATGTCACTTGCATCTATGGATAATATAACTTCTGATTTCTATTGCTCTTCATTTCATTTAATCTAACATTGGTTATTACTGTCTATATTACTCACTGTTATCACTGTCTCACTTATCTCTTATGCACTCCTCATTTTGTACATTTCACATATCTTTAATAATTTTTATCTAGCCAATTATTAATATTATTTTATGAGTACATATATGTATGTATAGATGTAACATATATATGTGTATATATATCTCTATAATTTCTTTTTATAGTAACACAATATACTATGCTTTACACTGCGCAACAAATAAATCTTTTGGATAACTTTCAGGTATACGTTCTGTTATTACTGTGAATGTAGTATTAATTTAGTTATCACTGGTTATATTGGATACACCGGAGATAATCCTATTTCACTGGTTTTATTTCACAATCACAGCATTATATTAGACACACATCCACTTCTCTCTTAAATATATGTATAGGTTTCACCTTTGTTTTTGTTAATCTATTCTTGTCACCACCGATGTAATTTTATAGTCTATATCAGGCTATTAACTTTTTCCTTATATCATATTTGTTATTATCACAATAATCAGCATATTATTGCGGCTAAAATATTGCTGGGAGGGAGTGAGGGGGGCTTTTTGGTAGCGATATATGCCCTATATAGGATGGTCAATTTGTGCACTAATTAGCATATTACTGCTGATTAAATATGGTTGGGAGATGGGGGTTTCTTTGGCGGCAATATCTATTTCATATAGGACGGCTAATTAATTACTATTTGGTGATCTAATTCACCAACATTAGGTAATCATGTGTCAGCGGAATGAGATGATTTAGTAGTAACTCTATGATCACCTTAGTATCATTCTCTAATGATTCCTAATTATAGGCACAACAGAGGGCCTTAATAATTATTATTATGTTATATTTTTATTATGTGGCTATTTGGATTATTGGTTAGACCTTCTGGCAATCTTGGCATGACTATATTTATAATCAATAAAAGCAATATAGCTCTGTGACTCTGTATGGTGATCAAATGATGATCATCCCATGCTAATTGTTCAATTGATTAGTGCACAGTATTTGCTTTAAATACTGCCTGCCCCCCATAGCGTCACTCATGTGATCAAGCTACATGTGAAACGTATGTCATCATCATCATTAGCGGGACGAGGATACGTAGATCAAACGGAGACACGGGGAATACACCCGATCCGGCGACCAGTTCCTGCAGCAGCTCTCAGCAAAAAAATTATCAGCGGGACGCGGGCGTGTGGAGCACACGGAGGTGCGGGTAATACACCCGACCCGGCGTCCGGCTCCCGCGAGCGGCCACCCGCTATCTACGAAGGTCTGACCCAGCTCAGTGACACGACAGATCTGGAATCCAAATAGGTAATCAGCACCGCCCTCTCATCCACTGCTGGACATCTACGGGCCCCCCTGCAATGTGTTTACACAACAGGGAAGGGGGGATGTGAAGCGTAGACAGTAGAAGCGGCTCGCACTGCTCTGTCCTTTCTGTCTCCAGGTGGACGGCCTTTCCCCACTCTCATTGTCTCCATTCACTGCCAAGGTATTAACCACGGCACATGGAACAACAGCAGAAAGGGAAACTGTCACCATACACCTGGGACTCTGTATCTCTTAGCGATTATACCTATTAATGAAGTAGTAATATGTTCACATGATTTTACAGTAGCAGCATATTAATAGCTGTTACAATTGATACTAAATCTCTTCACACATTTTATTTATCTGTGAAAAATTACCAAGCTTCCGGTTAGCAAAAGGGGAGAAAAAGGAGATATACACATATATATGATATGATAGGATATGTGTTTCAGAAGAATACCGGTATGATAATTATGGAACGGTCTCAATATAGAGACAATCTGAGATTAAGTGTCACTGAGTTTATTCTATCTAATAGAGATTGAAATTGGTAGTACCTGCATATTGAAGTGCCGCTACCCTCTCTAGCGTGGGTTACCTATAATATATGGTGACTGCTATTATGTGCGCCCAATGGGATGAAATTTTGTCACTTATCTAGGCATTCTAACCGTTTGATATAATCACCATTGAAATATATGCTCTCTGAATGTGACGTATACCTTCCCATGTGAATTTAAGAAATGTATCACCATAGAGAGAATCTTTGAATGTTTTTGGTGATCAGTTGAACGCATGCCTTAAAACACAGAGACAGTGTATCAATTTATCTTTTCTCTTGTATAAACTGCTCCTTTTGGCCACAATTGTATCTCAACCGTTGTGGATACAAAATGTATTAAATTACATCTGTACGACCACTGCAGTCTGGACAATAGACTGACAGACAGTGTGTACGCATGTTACAATTCATATTTTTACAACCTTTTCATGCATCCACAAGATTGAGGGTAACCTTGAAAAACCATGCAGGGGTTTCCTTAAGGTAATTATGAAATCTATCAATGTGATCTGTACTAACTATTATAGTTTCACGGCGTAGAAAGGCTCCCTATGCAAATAGTAACACGTTCTCTCTAAATAACAGTTTATGTCAGACTCACGTCAGAGATCTGAGACTAAATTAGTCGTGCGAATAGGCAATATTGATAGCCAATAGCATAGCTAATACTCAATAATACATCACTAAGTTTGATAACAAAATATACTTTTCTGCCCCTATTATTCCAGTAATTTAACCAGTATCTGAACATTTGAAATTTGGGGCTACTGTTTTATAAAGGTTCTACTCTCAGGCTATCAAATATATCCATGTGCCTGGACATAGAGATCTATTTTAAATTATGAAATAAAAGTTAAATTTTATTAACTAATAAATATTACAAAAGAGTGCACCACACACTAAGCTTCTTTTTTAGTGTAGTACCCACTAGTGGTTTACACTAATTACCCCTAGAAATATATACTGCAACCTCAGCTTAGTGGCGCACCTCCAACCTGATATAATTTTGGGCCTTTTTATAAAAGAAAGGCCAAGTTATTCCTCTCACTGGTTGGTTTTTCTACAATTTATTGATGAATTTTTGACTACTTGTGCAATGTCCTCTGGACTTTGTTGTCTCTCCCTATAGAATTATGGTGTACAGTCTAGTTCCACCCCCCACCACATGTATTCTGCTGTAAACTGATAGCATTCTGTGGGAGCATACCTGCGGTCAGATACTCTGCAGACATGTCTCCTCTCCAGTGGTGGCATTGGACCACTAAATCCTATTTAAAATCTAACTGTAACCAGGGGCGGCACAGGGGTATAGGGGAAACCACTGGTGGGCCCCACTGCCTGGAGGCCCACATCCTCCTCTAGGAATCAGGTTCCAGACTCAGCACTTGAATTATACACTATACATAGGTTACCGTATACTGCACAGGACTAGTATTTATTCTATATATTTATCAAGGGGCCCAGACCATACACTATAAGTTGGCCAAGCTTCTAAACATGGGCCCCTACCACTGCATTCCCCCGGTGGGCCCTTCATGCTCCAGTCCGACACTGACTGTAACTGTAAATAAAGCATAATACAGGTAGAAGGCACACAAGGAAACTTCCACAAAACTATTCACCAGTATTAGGGTGAAATGATCCTTACTTCTCAGTTTTTCTTATCTCCTGGATTTTCAAAATAGCCTTCATATAATTCCACAATCATGTGAATAAAGTATAGTGTGTATGTTATCAGGATCACCGCATGTGTGCCAATAAAAACAATAAAATTGTAGTAGGTCCGCAGAAGCAGTTGAAGGAATAGAGGAAGAAGCCTATAAGAATGAAGAGTATCCTCTAAAAGACAACCTGTGAGGAAAGATGCAACACGTGATTCTCTAGAATAGGCCTGGCCCACCTGTGGCTCTCCAGCTGTTTTGAAACTACACATCCCAGCATGCCATGCAACAGTTTAAACATTCCCTAATAGCAAAACTGTGGCAGGGCATGCTTGGACTTGTAGTTTCATGACAGCTGGAGAGCCACAGGTTGGCTAGGCCTTCACTAGACATTATAAATAATTGGAATCCTTCCCTTTGGTGATCTGCTTACCATATATATTCCTTGATTCAGTCTGTAGCAGCTTCTTTCACATCATAAGTTCTTATCTGATAGTCCTCCTGTGACACGCATTCAAATACAGAGTATTATGTAAAAAGTTACATTTAATTAAATTAAAATTCGGAGATGCTTATTACAACGGAGTCTGCTAGAAGACTTTCCTTTTTATCTCTGAATTTGACTGATTCAACAAATCATAATAGTTGTTTAACATTAACATATAATGCTTATGTTTGTAATAATTTTGTATTCGATTTTAGGGGCTCAGGAAAATTTGCAGTGATCTATATAAGTAGTATATTCTTGTGAGAGCTCTAAACTTCTATCTACAGTCTGGCCACAAGGGATGAAGGGGTCTATAAAAGAAAATAAGGAAGGTAATAATGAACCTATGACAGGTGTGCAGGCTCCCGCAGACTGCTGCAATGTATCTTCCCTAGCAGACAATGTTGACACAATTATTTTAGATGTTACTGATGAAGTAACCGTAAGTAGAGAAAGAGGAATCAAACAGATGGATGGGCAGCCTGAAGCCTTGTACACTAATATGGAAAAACAAAACCTGATCTGCGCTCAGCAGAACCAATAGCATCAACAGCTGTATATGATAAACCTGAAAAGGAAAACTGACAGAGAAAAAATCGCTGCCAAAGAAATGTCTGCATGGCTTAAGAATGTAGAGCCCAAGATGAAATTGAGCGTAATGCTGAAATTGTTTTCAGAGTTTAATAGTTCATTGGTCGGTAATGAGACAATATCAGGGGATGCATTACTGAGGTCAGTGAGAAATGTGGATTGTCAGCTATGATAAACATTTGAGCAGCGTATGTTGCTCCCTGAAGTATCACACAGCCAGATGGCAAGTCTTCTTAATCAAGACCTCTGAAATCTAAAATTGGTAAAACTGGGATCATAAAAAAGCAACTAAATTAAACAGATATTCCTTGGACTGAAGACTAGATTACGTTCCTGCATATGAACACAAGGGAAATATTGGTGTTTATTTGCTCTTTATATTATGTTGCTGTCACCTGGGAACTGAAAATGTTCTTTTTAGCAAACTATTTGTAGCATGTCACTAATAAGTTGATAAATCAGGGAAGGGTTTTGGTTGTACGGATATACATTGTTCATGTAGAAGAAACTTGCAGTACTTTAATGTCTGAAAGTCCTTTATGCAATGGTGTGTAGCTTAGAATCCCAGCAAAGAAGAATCTTCCAACCTCTAAGCAGTTGATCTGACAGCTCAATATAAAAGCAGCAGGTGTAGATTTAGAGGGTACTAAATAGTGTACTTATCAAGGGTCATAACTGATACAGGCCTGTGCCAATTATAACCCTTGATAAATACTCTGTATTTGATTCCTGGGGGCACCTACAGAAAAAATAATAGAGAATTTTCTTGAAACCCACTCTTTATGGCTGGTTTTTACTAACTTGTTCTTTCATGTCCAGTCCTGTGCGGGATATTATACCCTGTCTTTTTAGGGTACTAAATAGTAATCGAATGAAGGACTAATACTGGTGGCTGGAAAAATATGCAAATACCCTATTTGCTGGGAATACTTCAATTAAAAATACTGTATGAGCATATTTATGCTTCAATTAAAAATATTGTATGAGCATACTGAGAATGCATTTTTTCTTTTGTTATGTGTTATTTTGTGCCATTAAGTGTTTGCTATGGATTAGTTTGCCAACATGTTTCCAGAATATTGTATTTCTGTAAACAAACGTCCCCTCATTTGTTAAAGATTTTGCTTTACATTTTTAATGTCTCATAGTTTCAAAAAGTCTGTAATGCTTGTTATTTGCTTTAAGTAATAACTTTATCATATGTTTGACATGGGTGTGGATTAAATTAAAAGATCAACAATGTCTAAGTAGACAATAGGTGGACACCATATGGTCAACAGTGACATAAGGTCCACAGAAGAATGGTTGACAGGTACAAAAGGTTGACATGGAAATGGTCACCACAATAATGATCAACAGTTTTTGATTTTTTATTTTAGTCCAAATTGTGCCCTATCTGTCCCCCTAGTGCCTAAGCTTAACCATCCCTTAACATATCCTTACCCTAACCGTCCTCACCGGCAGCCGAGATGTAGTTATGTGACTGGTGGTCAGGAGACCACCGGTCACAATACCGGCACATACATCCTAAACCATCACTATCCCAACGGTCGGCATGGTGACCAACAGGGACTATTCACACTCATGGGGGAATAGAACCTGTGGTGAGTGCAGCTCACCACCAAGCCTATAGCATGGCATGGCGAGCGCAGTGAGCATGCAAGGGGCTTTGTTGCTCTAGCCCAATCCCCCCCCTACCCATGCATTCTGCTGCCAGGATGACGATTTTGGTATTGTAACCGACGATCTCCCCTGCCTATAGCAAGGCGGACTATATAGTTGAGGTGACACTAGCTGGGTGAGTAGGATGGGATGGAGTGGAGGAGAAGTGGTGAATTGTGAACTCCTAACCACGGTCAAGTCATTGGCTAGGAGGCTTTTCCGACCCAAAAATAACATTTCACTGGTCAGGCATTCAAATTGAAACTGTTGGTCTGGTGGCTTTTCCCGCAGAGTGGAGCTAACATAGTTTACATAATTGTCAAACTGGTCTGGGGGCTTGCTTAGTGCCTCCTTTGCTTGTTTGAGGAAAAGATCTTCCTCTTCCCTGGTGTGTCGCGATTTGATTGTTTTACTTGGGGCTTGTGGTTGGCTCGGTGGTGGCGCAGTGGTTTTGTTGATTGCTTGTGGTGCACTGCATTTCTCAAGTGGGGTTGACACAGTAAAGTCCTCGCTTTCGGTGAGGAGGCTGAGGTCAGGCGTGCTGGGGATGTCCAGGTCTGGTGTAAGAATCTGTTTTGAAAAAGCGTTTAATTGAAAACAATGTTTTTTTTGTTCCCTGCAATCGTGGAAGAGTGGCAAGCCATTGCTTAGGAGTTTAAAACCCATTGGAATTTCCCTAACTGCAGGGGAGCCACAGATGAGAAACATGTGTGCATAACACTACCTGCCAACGGCGGATTGTTTTACTATAACTATAAGGGGTACTTTAGAATCATTCTGATGGCGGTGGTGAATGGCAACTATGAATTTATATTTCTTGATGTTGGCAAGAATGGCCGTGCTTCAGATGGCGGATCCCGCAAGAATACGTAATTCTATGAGACCTTGTACCTGCAATCTCAGGAGGAAACGAGGAATGGCCTAAATTTTGCACAAAGGGGTCTGATGAAGGAAAAGTGGATCTACAACTACCAGCTTTGCAGGGCACGCTGAATTGTAGAGAACACCTTTGGCATTTTTAACAACCGCTTCTGTATATTCTATATTCCCATTAACATGCGGGTGGAAAAAATTGACTGGGTGGTTACTGTGTCCTATATCCTCCATAACTTTCTGCGCTGCAAAACCACCCAGCATAGGACTGCTGCCCAGAACAGCCAGAAGAGGTTGTGCAGATGTCTTCTGTGGCAGTACATGCACAACACTACATGGGGACTGCACGTGTAAAACAGATCATGGAGGAATACCTGGCCTATTTTAATGGAGTGGGTGCAGTCTCCTGGCTGAAAGACTCCATTTGCTAAAGTGGACTGGAGTGAACAATTGTGGACCTGTTAAAAATTTTTTACATATTTTGAATTGAAAACAATTTTTTTTACAGTATATACTTACAGATAATGGTTGCGATGTTTCACCCATGTCTTGCTCCCTCACCATGGTGGAAAGGCCTCTCCGCTGGGGCTCTTGCACTAGAATGAAGAGGAGGAGTGGGTAGTACCACAGGGTGGGCATGAAGAAATCCACTACCCCTGCACTGGACCTCTTGGAGTTTTTCACCTTCTTGTGCTCCTTGAGGAACACGGTGCAGAGGTTTTGGATCTTCTTGCAGACCCATTCTAAGGAGGCTATCGAATAACATAGCCTGCTATATTCCACCAGCTCTTGCTAGGCCATATTCCTTTTGGACTTGTTGGCATAGTCAGGGCTTCTGTCTAGCCATATGCACTCATGTGGCTGGTAGATCTACAGAAAGCCCTGGATGAACTATTTTTCCTTTTCCAAAGACAACAGTTTAATCACAGTTATTTCAAATTATATTTCTACAGTTTATATTTTTAGACATTTACAGTTTAATTTAAAGGTATTTGAAGTTATAGTTTTAAAGTTTATATATTTATATATTTAGTGTCATTTACAGTTATTTGAAGTTAAACTTTTATACTATACTGTTAAAGATTGATTGGTTTAGTCATGTATCATTTATTTTCTATGTATATAATTTCATTTTGGTGTTTAGGTACAATAAAATGTGAAAAAAAAACACATTTCATTTGCACAAAGGTCATTTTTTTAGTTTTAAAAAGTAAATATTTTTTAAAAATAACAAAAACAATAAAAAAATGACCATTGTGTTAATGAAAATACTAAATTTTGACCATCAGTAGCATATGATACACATTTTGGGGTACATTAGCCATACAAACACATTTGCACATCATCAGTCAACAAAACACAATTGGAGTGCAGAGGCAAAATATCATGGTATAATTATAAATAGGATATAAATAAATACATTACAAAAGTATACAAACATTGGTACCCAGTGTGTACATAATAGGGTGCAAACATTGGTGGCCAGTATGTACATAATAGGGTGCAAACATTGGTGGGCAGTGTGTACATAATAGTGTGCAAACATTAGTGGGCAGTGTGTATAGAATAGGGTGCAAACATTGGTGGCCAGTGTGTACATAATAGCGTACAAACATTGGTGGGCAGTGTGTATATAATAGGGTGTAATTATTGGGGAGCAGTGTGTACATAATAGGGTGCAAACATTGGTGGGCAGTGTGTACATACAGTAATAGGGTGTAAACATTGGTGGCCAGTGTGTTCATAATAGGGTGTAAACATTGGTGGCCAGTGTGTACATAATAGAGTTTAAACATTGGTGGCCAGTATGTACATAATAGGGTGCAAACATTGGTGGCCAGTGTGTACATAAGAAGTATGCAGACATTGGTGGCCAGTGTGTACAGAATATGATGCAAACATTAGTGGGCAGGGTGTACAGAATAGTTTTCAAATATTGGTGGTCAGTGTGTACAGAATAGTTTTCAAACATTGGTGGTCAGAGTGTACACAATAGGGTGCAAACATTGGTGGGCAGCAATACATATCGAAATAAACAAATCCTGGATGCGTGATGGCTCTTGTGCTGCTGCTTCTCTCCAGTCATGATGCTGCACTAGGCGGAGGGTGGGAGTGTCCAGGGAAATGCCAGTCAAGTGAATCACATAAGATCTATCATGTGATGAATTGCATGTACAGAAAACACTCACAATGTGCACCTCATCACATGCAACATGGCCAGATTTTACCGGCAGCACGTAAGATCTGAAAACCCTACTTATGACCCCGATGAGTGGAATACACACAATGTGACAAAATTACTTGTGCTATGTCAGTCTGATGCATTGAAATTGCACCAAAAGGGCCATATCACTCTAGTGTATGGGCACCTTTAGATGTGTAGCTCCCAGGGTCAGCTCCAGGCCTACTAGCATCCTGAGCAAGACATTTTGAACCCTACCCCTACCCCCCTTTCAATACGTGCACTCCTGGGAAAGTGGACATTGTCTTGCAACTTTAGATTATGATATTAAACTATAAATATATATTTTAACACCACCTCTACACACAGAAGTAGCTGCCTTACACATAACGTCCATAGTAGCGCTCCTTTAACATAATGTCCCTAGTATTGTGCCAGATACGCATAATGATCCCAGTAGAGTGCCAGATACACATATGCCCCCAGTAGTGCCAGATACACATATGGCTTTAGTAGTGCCAGATACACATATGCCCCCAGTAGTGCCAGATAAACATATGCTCCCACATTGCCAGATACACATATGCCCCCATGGTGCAAGATACACATATGCCCCCACTGTGCCAGATACACATATGCCCCCAGTGGTGCTGCTGACTTTGATATGCTGTGGCCGCAGACCTCTCTGGTGGCCACGGCGATGAGTGTTAACTGCGCTGGGGGAGAGGGGATGTGAGGAGCCTCTGCAGCCAGGAGAACCATCCCAGGCTGCAGTGCACAGTGACGATCGCTGGGGTCCCAGAGCTCTGGTTAACCCCAGTGCACCTGGGGAGGAGGAAAATGCTGCTACACAGTCTATGCCACACACAGGGGGACCGGGCAAGCCGGCTTCCTGTCTGGAAGGAGGACGGAGAAGGTGCAGCCCTAACTGTGCTGCAAACTGGGGGACCAGGCTAACCAGATCCCAGTGCTGTGGGGATGACGGGTGCGCAGTGTGCGGAATGATGAGGTCTCGGAGCTTTGCTCCCAGCACCTCAGTGCTAACAGAAGGCAGAGAGTCATGGCAGCAGGGACAAGTTCTCCGAGCTGCAGTGCTACACATGAGAGTAGAGCTGGCGCTGGGGAACCGGAATAGCCAGCTCCCAGTGTAGCGGTGAGCCTGTGTTAGGGAACCTGCCCTCATCACCCCCAGCTCACTCACCGCAATGTGTCGGGTTCGTGGTTCTCCCGTCTCCAGCACCGAGCATTTGAAATATGGCCCCGGTCCATGATCCAATCAAAGCTCGCAGTCCAGCAGCCAATCAGGAGCCGCCACTGACGGTTAGTGAGCTCTGATTGGCTGATGGCCAGCACCACATTAGAAATGTCCGGCCTTAAAAACCCAGCGCCCTGCACGGCCTCTCCGGTCGAATGTGCCTGGAGCTGGCCCTGGTAGTTCCTGATGGCTTTCTGCTCTTCCATCAGTCACTTAAGACTATAAAGCATGGAATTCCACCTTGTTAATACCTCTTGATTTCGCTGATGATGTGGCAGGTCATATTTTGGTGCAGACGGTGCAATTTCCTACAGACTGTTGCAGAATTCTGAACATGTCCCAAAATTTTTACAGGCCATGGAGAGCTTCTCCAGCACATACCTGTCATTTTTTGATAAAATTCGTGTCCACCAAGTTTGCTGTGTGGTGAAAGCATGGAATGTGTTTTCAAATTTCCCATTTTAATTGCATGCACAATGGGGGTAATTCCAAGTTGATTGCATCAGGATTTTTTTTTAGCAGTTGGGCAAAACCATGTGCACTGCAGGGGGGCAGATATAACATGTGCAGAGAGAGTTAGATTTGGGTGGGTTATTTTGTTTCTGTGCAGGGTAAATACTGTCTGCTTTATTTTTACACTGCAATTTAGATTGCAGATTTAACACACCACACCCAAATCTAACTCTCTCTGCACATGTTATATCTGCCTCCCCTGCAGTGCACATGGTTTTGCCCAACTGCTAAAAGTAATCATGCTGCGATCAACTTGGAATTACCCCCAATGTTGGTTCCATTATCAGATATGAGAAATCCATTGGAGAGTTTCAGTGGTGAGTCATTCGATTATAGCATTATGAACTTTATCCAACATGTTTACATTGGTATGTGTCTTTGTGACGCTAGTAATACATAAAGTAACTTGCCTGTGAACGAGTTGACGTTGTGTGCTACCACTGCTGTGCTGACAAAATGATGATGATGTTGATTCTACTACTGGTGCTGCTGCTGAGCTCAATACACCTATACAGTGGGCTGTCAGTCATGTAGTCTTTTGTTTGACCAATGACACTTAACATTATACAATGTTCTTTTCAAGGCAAGTAATGACTTTTATTTTGACCTCTCTGCCAAGCTATGGGACTGCTTTTCAAGAGAAAAAGAATAGAGATGGAATTTTGCAGCATGGCCTCTACTAGTCAGGTCAAATCTGTTGTGTTTATTGCAGATATTGGATGCAGATTAAGTGCCATATAGCTGTCATGACTTGGGTGAACCGCTTTGCAGGAGCGTTTTAAGATAGGAGGGAACTCATTGTGCAGCCTCCATTACGGGCCCCCAACTCTTCGGCAGCTAGTAGACTCTGACATAATGCCAGAGTCTATTGTGCATGCTAAGGTCTCTTGGAAAATGGCGCCCGTACCTTATTCTCGTATGCGTAAATCACTCAAAAATGGGTGCGCCGGCCATTATCCAAGTGATTTGTGCCCGCACTGCAGGGCCACCGCTGCTGGACTTCGGAGGGGTAAGTATACTATATGGGTGCGGTGTGGACCCCCACGGACCTAGGGGCACATATGCACCGCACACACTGCACCCATTAAAGAAACGACTACGCAGCTTTGTTAGATTTGATCAGATAGATAAAAATTATAAATAGAAAGCAATGGAAAAAATAGGCAGAATGTGATTTTTGGACCTCATACTGATCATGTGACTTGGTCACATCATAACAGCCTTTTTGATGTCACTAAGATTTGGTTAAAAAAAAGCCACTGCTTTGTAGAAAATTGTCAAATATAAACTCATAATGTAAGGTATATTTATTTTAACCTAAATTTAAATAATGTTATATCTATAGAGATAGATAGCAATCGTGAACTGCAGGTAGGATGTGATTTATAACCTCAATAAACTGATCAGATGACTTGCTATAGAACAGTTCTCAACTGTATCTGTTAATACAGATGTTTCTTCCTACACTGTGGCTTCAGTCGCTCCAAACAGCCCCCCTCGGCGTACCAGGATCCACTGTGTATCTTTTTCGATCAAAAAGGGCATTTTATTTGCACTAAAAAACTACTGGAAGAAACAAAACCACTTTGCTAAATTGCACAGATAAATTTGATGTGTGACATTTGTACATCTACAGGGCCGTAGCTAGATGTGTGACAGCAGTGCCTGGCACACAATGTATGTGCACTGTGGGCAAAGAACTGCCGGCAACACCCTCAGGTCCAAGCCACAATGTGTGTCTGCGGTAAGTAGCTGCATCACCTGGCTACTTGTTACAGTGTTACATAAAAGGGTAGTGTTACATAAAAGGGTAGCTGGGTAACGCTGCAGCTTGTCATCCACACACTGGGGGTAATTCCAAGTTGATCGCTATAGGAATTTTTTTTAGCAGTTGGGCAAAACCATGTGCACTGCAGGGGGGGGCAGATATAACATTTGCAGAGAGAGTTAGATTTGAGTGGGTTATTTTGTTTCTGTGCAGGGTAAATACTGGCTGCTTTATTTTTTCACTGCAATTTAGATTGCAGATTGAACACACCCCACCCAAATCTAACTCTCTCTGCACATGTTATATCTGCCTCCCCTGCAGTGCACATGGTTTTGCCCAACTGCTAAAAAATTTCCTGCTGCGATCAACTTGGAATTACCCCCACTGTGCACATCCCACTTCCCACTCTGTGGTTGCAGCATCTGCCATACGGTAAAGTTGTCTGCTCTGGGGAGGATTCACCACACAGGCCTCTACCTGGCATAATTTGGGCTCTATCTGGCATAATGTGTATCAGGTGCTCTACCTGGTATAATGTGATCTCTACCTGGCATAATGTGTATCAGGGCCTCTACCTGACATAATGTGTATCAGGAGCTCTACCTGGCATAATGTGGTCTCTACCTGGCATGTGTATCAGTGGCTCTACCTGACATAATGTGAATGGCCTCTACCTTACATAATGTGTATCAGGTGCTCTACCTGGCATAATGTGATCTCTACCTAGCATAATGTGTATCAGGGCCTCTACCTTACAAAATGTGTATCAGGAGCTCTACCTAGCATAATGTGTATCAGGGCCTCTACCTTACAAAATGTGTATCAGGAGCTCTACCTGGCATAATGTGTATCAGAGATCTACTGTGGTGTAAGGTGTATAAGGCCTCTACTGTGGTGTAATGTCTGTAAGGGGTAATATTGTGTGGTGTAATGTGAATAACAGACACTACTATGTCATGTAGTGCGAATTGGTGCATTTCTGTGGCCACACCCCTTCCACATAAAGCCACACCCTATATTTTGTGTGCACGCCTTTAACATTCACTGTCCCTATTTTAAATATGGTGGGAGAGGGGGCACTAATTATTTTTCTGGCACAGGGCACCAAAATGTCTAGGTACAGTACTGTACATCTGTGTGTTGAATCTGCATACAAAACACTATGATACAGCATATTTTTTTTTCATGCCATGTTTCGTTGTGCTGCATCTGAGACTTTATATGTGTTTAAAACTAATTACTATGCAGTTAAAGTCGCAGCTAAGCATCTGAAAGTACACATTGACTGATGTTCTGCTGAGTCTGAGATTCAAGTAAAACACAAAGTTTAAAGAAAAATATAGTACACTACTTGTCTTGGAGTGGTTCAGTCACTGGGCATCTTGCACTGTATGGAGTATTGAGGCTAGGTGTATGAGGACACATCTGCATGCCTCCTGACCATGTAATGTAAGCATATTTTAACCTAAATGATAGATTATAAATAGATAGCAATGGTAATTTTTTTAACCACAATATGCTGATCATGGGACTGGCGCACATCATAAACAACCTTTGTGAAGTCACTCAGCTTTGATAGAAGAGGAACTGAAGTTTGAATAAAACTGAAGACAGTTAAACTTCAAGGCTATGGGTGGGATGTGTGCAGGTCATATGTTTGTTAGTTTCTTGTAGCTCTGACTGTGGGAGTGAATATATTTAAAGCTGCTACAGCCCACCACATGCCATGCGCAGACAATCGGTGCAAACAGGAGGGAGGCAGCCAGCATATTCCATTTGGCATACTCCATGTCACTCGAATAGTGCCACTGACCGTTGGAATTGATTACTTCCAAGTGCATAGTCCTGCTGAAAAGGTGGTTCAATCACCAGTTTAGCCTTACTTCATAGCTCATTTCTCCAGCGCGGTCCATAGGTTATCCAAAGTGGGATTGTATCTGCACACACACAATTGTATTATATCAAATTTGGAACTGTATACAGCTCCAAAATAACCCCTATTATATTCAAGTAATCACTATTGTTTGTGGGGGTGCTATCGACTACAGCTAAGGTTAGTCAGCAGAAGAAAAAGAAAAAAGGACTGTATTTGTCGATGCTCAAGGAGAATGGTGACCTGATTGTCACAACTTTCTGAAAAATTGCTAAGATTTAACTTTTATTTGTGTCAAATTAAAATAGTGTGACAATAACTAACACACAAACTACGAGTATTGACGAAACATAGAGGTTAAAATCAAGACATATACAACATATACCACAAGTGCAATGACATAATAAATGTGATTAAAGATTAAAATATGTATCCGCGTGTCTGTTATTCTATCCAGTTATGTGATATTGCTCACAATTTTTACTCAGTCTGATGATCGTTGTCAGCAATTGGTCTTCATATATTCATATGACTATTTATCAGTATTTATAATGTCTGGAGTGTCCCACTCCTATTTTTATAATTGTAGCTGACACTATGATTCCAATGGTGTCTATAATATTCACACTGTGTACATCTTATATTCTAGGCTTGATGGTCTATCTTATTCCCCACTTCCAATAAAGTGCTTTTAATCACACTTAAGTGGATCACACTCAGTCTGTATACTTTTATATACTGATATGCAGCTTTGTGAGGATGGACTATCATTTATCATTTATGTATATATCATTTATTCAATATTAAATGCATCTTTCCTGAGCCTTCTCAAGGGCATTCATTAAGAATACAGGTTGACTTCTTCTGCTTAAGAGTTGACACATTCAATATATTAGTTGGTACTTGTGTGTAAATTATTATTATAGGCAGTACAAATAGGTTACAATGTACCAATATCTCTATGTAGTTATGTTACGTGCACCCTTAATTTAAGTAAGACTCTCTGCAGTCATGTAGGATAATTATATCAGGAGACATGCCATTCCTATAGTGAGAGTGAATATTTACCTCACACTTCAATATCGATATTATGAATGTGCAGCAGTATACCGTGCTACAATACCCCTCTTAAAGGTGACACCTCCTATATTAACAGACTAAATATATCTGATTTGGATAGGGCTAGTTGTGTCCCCTGTCAGTTATAGAGGGCCAGCTGGTTATTGATAGTAAGTTATATAATGGTGGTTTATATTCCCACCACACAAGATGTATCAATGTTGAATTAGATAGGTTAATTGTTAAATAAACAGTGCGGGCTCTGAGGTATTTGTTATAGTATCAATATACCTACTACATAAATTGATATTGCTGCACTTTATTCATTGGCATTGATTAAATTGTATCGTATGTGTTTCCACATGCCTTTTAAATTATAGATGACCAAACAGTTATAATTGGAACCTTGCTGGCTTAATTATTCCTTCTAAAGACAAAAATATGCTGTATTGTATGTGCTGATAATTTTCAAACAGCACAGATTTGGGGGATGTTTCTTATAATGTTTCTGTATCTGCTGCACAGATTGAAACTGTAGTGTTTATTCTATTGGCATTGGTTAGATTGTATCATACATATCTCCTCCTGACTAACAGTTTCTATATCTGCTGCACAGATTGAAACTGTAGTTTGTACTATTGGCATTGGTTAAATTGTATCATGCATGTCTCCTCCTGACTCACAGGTGGCTTAAAGAGTCAGCTGTGAAACACTGTAGCCTTTCTATTTGTATAAGCCACAACACTGTCAATTACTGCTTTCTCACTGACATCGATAGACTGACTGTGTCTGCTAGCTTAGCACCATTTATCCATCTGCCTGCTATTCAATGCTGTGGATACCATTGGAATCTAACTAATCACATAATCAGAACTGGTTATACATTGAATTGATTTATGAGCAAGGACATAAACTGACACGCGGACACACGCTGCCCACACGCGTGTTCCGCCGTTACTCTGACAGCTTCGTCAGGGCTGAACCAGAATGCCTCTCCTGGCATGATATTTGAGCTATTGCCATCTGCCAATCAGTGTGATCTGACTGGTCACGTGTGGTAACTGGCCAATCACTGTGCCCCATTTGCGGTCACATGCTCCATGTAGCCAATCACAGTATACTTTGGTCTCCATGGTGACGGCTGATAGCTGCATCGCGTTCCCGAACACTACTGATTACTCCTGCCCCTTCCTCTGTATAATGATAATTCGGCTGGGGTGTACATATGCTGTATTTTAGTAGAACTGTCCATCTTTTGGTATCATTAATTCTATTTATTAAGTCTAGTTTGGGACACTCAGAATAGATTCGTTTCACATGATGTATATATGCTTTTGCTTAAGGTACTATTACTGCTATCCATGTCCGGCGTCAGTATTACCCTGTACTCTGTATAATAAACGCATTCTCTGGATTCTTACTGCATACTGTATATACTGAATATGGATCATTCCCTATATCAGGTAAGTGAATGTGGGGGAAGTCTATCACATAATTTCATACTGGTCATTTGCTGAATACAGTATATCAAATCAGTATATTGAATAAAGAGTCATCAAGTTCATTGGATATCCTGTTATATGTATTCATCACATATGTCCCATTCATTTTAAAGAATAGAGGCTATTACCTTCTACTTTATATTTTTGGTTATATACATAGGAACCACGTTAATATTATTTATGATGAGTAGATATATAGTTTTAGAGTGCTTCTAAGTGAGATTTTTATAATATGCATTTATTATTAATTATGAATATTCAGTCCAAGAGAATCAGATCAGTGTCTCAATTGTAGTGTCATATAATCTGCAAATATTATAATTAGATTCTGCAAACCTTATAAGTAAAGGTGAAATTATTATGGTGTAAAAAAAAAGGCTTGGAGTGAAAAGAATAAAGGTGATGGGGATACGGAGGGGTGTGAAGTGAATTAGGACCCCCTAATGGTAGATTATGAAAGAAAGAGGAGGGGGAGAAAGCAAACAACAAATAGTGTAAGTGTGAGTGAACGTAACTATAACAAAAGGTGTAAGTGCATACGTGTTAGGGACTAATAAGGAAGAGAGGTGGCGGAAAAAGCATTTTTAATAATTCAATCTACACTTTAGGTATCCACTGGGGGTGAATTCTCAGGGTGAGGATGTATTTATTATTTACTATGTTGTGATAAATATTTCTTTGTCTGGCTTTGGACCTACTAAAAGTAGTCATACATGGAGCCAGACATTATAGTGTTGAGATACATCAAAAGATGAAATAACCTTAAAATTTGGTGTATTGTGTATCCAAGATGTGGGGATCATGTTGCTATTTCACTCTTTCAAGTGATCATGATATCCTATTAGAGCTTAACAAGGTAACGTGGATGATCAGAATCAAATATTAGGATAAAAATGAGGGAAATAGAAGCATACTCACTCATAAATGCCTATCACTGGTGTGGTATATACCGGAAATTGAGAATCATATGCAGTAAATATTTCCAGGGGCAGAGGGTGATACTAATAACAGATAATGAATTGGCTTTAGCATCAATATATGTGTCCTGGTTGGATGCTGTAGACTCGTTATAGAGATAGATCTACTGTAAGGCAGATTAACTACTGTCGGAGAAGTTCTTCAAGCTAAAAAGGGTATATAGCTGTTGGATTCATTGAGTCCATTAGGATATAGACTATCCAGCAGGAAAATCATTTTGGTCTCAAAGCGGAGTAATTCTTGATCCAAGTCTCCACCGCGTATCCCCAGCTGTATATGTCTCAGACCAAAGGCTTTGAGACCATTTGGGTCACTATTGTGGTAACTGAGGAAGTGTCTCGCTACGGGTTGTAGGGTTCTAAAGTTGGAGGTATCTCTTTTGGCGTTACGTATACTTCCAATGTGCTCTAAAATCCTGACCTTTAGAGGTCTAATGGTCTTCCCTATGTACTTTTTGTGACATGGGCATTCTAACTGATAGACGGTTCCTACAGTTGTGCACGTGATCTTTGGGGAGATTGGCCATTTTTTGCCAAATTTGTCGAAAAAGTGATCTGTGGGAACCATATGCACACAGGCTTTGCAGTTACCGCAGGGCATCGAACCCATTGATTTAGATTTTTTATCTGTGACTTTGGTCAGATGACTATGGACAAGTCGGTCTTTTATATTCCTGGACCTTCTCCAACTCGCTTGAGGTTTTATAGGTAAAGCTAGAGATAAATCTCTGTCTGTCTGGAGTATGGGCCAGTGCTTTTGCAAGCTATTCATGATCCCTTTCCACTGAGCGTTAAAGGTGCCCACAAATCTTATGGGTTCTTCTCGGTGGATTTTTTGTTTGGGTTTAAGTAGGGTGTCTCGTTCATACGTACTCACTTCTCTGATCGTTCGATTTAGGAGTCTCTTACTATAACCTCTTGTTTGGAGACATTCACTGAGTTCATTCTGTCTGACATTGAAAGCTTCATCACTGGAGCAGTTCCTTTTTGTCCTCAGTAGTTCTCCCTTGGGTATTGCTCGAATAGTAGCTGGAAGGTGGGAGCTCTCTGAGTGTAGGACACTGTTTGTCGCTGTCGGTTTCCTATACAGGTCAGTTGAGATATTTCCCTCATCATTGATATGTATAGAAATATCAAGGAAATTAATGGAAGTCTGACTAGCCTCTAGGGTTAGTTTGAGGTTGAGATCATTGACATTCAAGATTTCAATGAATTCTTTCAATGTTCTCAGTGGTCCTTCCCACAGTATCAATATATCGTCGATATATCTAAGGTATATCAGTATATTGTCTGTATATTTTTCAAAAACTTCCTGGAATACTACCTCCCTTTCCCACCACCCCAGGTAGAAGTTGGCATACGTAGGGGCACAGGCTGTCCCCATAGCGGTGCCCCTCACCTGGAGGTAGTGGTACTCGTTACAGATGAAGTAGTTCTTGAGGAGAATAAACTCCAATAATTCAATGATGAAATCACTTAATTCATTGTGGGTCTCCATACTCAAAAAATATCTGGTAGCTGCGATCCCCTTATCATGAATAATGCTGGTGTAGAGACTTTCTACATCGCATGTGGCAAGCCACACTCCCGGATTGACACTAAGATTGTTTAATCGATTTAGAACGTCCATTGTGTCACGGATATAAGAAGGTAGTGCGATAACATGTTTGCGGAGATGATAATCTGCGAAGGTACTCGCTTTTTCGGTTAGCCTAACCGAAAAAGCGAGTACCTTCGCAGATTATCATCTCCGCAAACATGTTATCGCACTACCTTCTTATATCCGTGACACAATGGACGTTCTAAATCGATTAAACAATCTTAGTGTCAATCCGGGAGTGTGGCTTGCCACATGCGATGTAGAAAGTCTCTACACCAGCATTATTCATGATAAGGGGATCGCAGCTACCAGATATTTTTTGAGTATGGAGACCCACAATGAATTAAGTGATTTCATCATTGAATTATTGGAGTTTATTCTCCTCAAGAACTACTTCATCTGTAACGAATACCACTACCTCCAGGTGAGGGGCACCGCTATGGGGACAGCCTGTGCCCCTACGTATGCCAACCTCTACCTGGGGTGGTGGGAAAGGGAGGTAGTATTCCAGGAAGTTTTTGAAAAATATACAGACAATATACTGATATACCTTAGATATATCGACGATATATTGATACTGTGGGAAGGACCACTGAGAACATTGAAAGAATTCATTGAAATCTTGAATGTCAATGATCTCAACCTCAAACTAACCCTAGAGGCTAGTCAGACTTCCATTAATTTCCTTGATATTTCTATACATATCAATGATGAGGGAAATATCTCAACTGACCTGTATAGGAAACCGACAGCGACAAACAGTGTCCTACACTCAGAGAGCTCCCACCTTCCAGCTACTATTCGAGCAATACCCAAGGGAGAACTACTGAGGACAAAAAGGAACTGCTCCAGTGATGAAGCTTTCCATGTCAGACAGAATGAACTCAGTGAACGTCTCCAAACAAGAGGTTATAGTAAGAGACTCCTAAATTGAACGATCAGAGAAGTGAGTACGTATGAACGAGACACCCTACTTAAACCCAAACAAAAAATCCACCGAGAAGAACCCATAAGATTTGTGGGCACCTTTAACGCTCAGTGGAAAGGGATCATGAATAGCTTGCAAAAGCACTGGCCCATACTCCAGACAGACAGAGATTTATCTCTAGCTTTACCTATAAAACCTCAAGCGAGTTGGAGAAGGTCCAGGAATATAAAAGACCGACTTGTCCATAGTCATCTGACCAAAGTCACAGATAAAAAATCTAAATCAATGGGTTCGATGCCCTGCGGTAACTGCAAAGCCTGTGTGCATATGGTTCTCACAGATCACTTTTTCGACAAATTTGGCAAAAAATGGCCAATCTCCCCAAAGATCACGTGCACAACTGTAGGAACCGTCTATCGGTTAGAATGCCCATGTCACAAAAAGTACATAGGGAAGACCATTAGACCTCTAAAGGTCAGGATTTTAGAGCACATTGGAAGTATACGTAACGCCAAAAGAGATACCTCCAACTTTAGAACCCTACAACCCGTAGCGAGACACTTCCTCAGTTACCACAATAGTGACCCAAATGGTCTCAAAGCCTTTGGTCTGAGACATATACAGCTGGGGATACGCGGTGGAGACTTGGATCAAGAATTACTCCGCTTTGAGACCAAAATGATTTTCCTGCTGGATAGTCTATATCCTAATGGACTCAATGAATCCAACAGCTATATACCCTTTTTAGCTTGAAGAACTTCTCTGACAGTAGTTAATCTGCCTTACAGTAGATCTATCTCTATAACGAGTCTACAGCATCCAACCAGGACACATATATTGATGCTAAAGCCAATTCATTATCTGTTATTAGTATCACCCTCTGCCCCTGGAAATATTTACTGCATATGATTCTCAATTTCCGGTATATACCACACCAGTGATAGGCATTTATGAGTGAGTATGCTTCTATTTCCCTCATTTTTATCCTAATATTTGATTCTGATCATCCACGTTACCTTGTTAAGCTCTAATAGGATATCATGATCACTTGAAAGAGTGAAATAGCAACATGATCCCCACATCTTGGATAAACAATACACCAAATTTTAAGGTTATTTCATCTTTTGACGTATCTCAACACTATAATGTCTGGCTCCATGTATGACTACTTTTAGTAGGTCCAAAGCCAGACAAAGAAATATTTATCACAACATAATAAATAATAAATACATCCTCACCCTGAGAATTCACCCCCAGTGGATACCTAAAGTGTAGATTGAATTATTAAAAATGCTTTTTCCGCCACCTCTCTTCCTTATTAGTCCCTAACACGTATGCACTTACACCTTTTGTTATAGTTACGTTCACTCACACTTACACTATTTGTTGTTTGCTTTCTCCCCCTCCTCTTTCTTTCATAATCTACCATTAGGGGTCCTAATTCACTTCACACCCCTCCGTATCCCCATCACCTTTATTCTTTTCACTCCAAGCCTTTTTTTTGACACCATAATAATTTCACCTTTACTTATAAGGTTTGCAGAATCTAATTATAATATTTGCAGATTATATGACACTACAATTGAGACACTGATCTGATTCTCTTGGACTGAATATTCATAATTAATAATAAATGCATATTATAAAAATCTCACTTAGAAGCACTCTAAAACTATATATCTACTCATCATAAATAATATTAACGTGGTTCCTATGTATATAACCAAAAATATAAAGTAGAAGGTAATAGCCTCTATTCTTTAAAATGAATGGGACATATGTGATGAATACATATAACAGGATATCCAATTAACTTGATGACTCTTTATTCAATATACTGATTTGATATACTGTATTCAGCAAATGACCAGTATGAAATTATGTGATAGACTTCCCCCACATTCACTTACCTGATATAGGGAATGATCCATATTCAGTATATACAGTATGCAGTAAGAATCCAGAGAATGCGTTTATTATACAGAGTACAGGGTAATACTGACGCCGGACATGGATAGCAGTAATAGTACCTTAAGCAAAAGCATATATACATCATGTGAAACGAATCTATTCTGAGTGTCCCAAACTAGACTTAATAAATAGAATTAATGATACCAAAAGATGGACAGTTCTACTAAAATACAGCATATGTACACCCCAGCCGAATTATCATTATACAGAGGAAGGGGCAGGAGTAATCAGTAGTGTTCGGGAACGCGATGCAGCTATCAGCCGTCACCATGGAGACCAAAGTATACTGTGATTGGCTACATGGAGCATGTGACCGCAAACGGGGCACAGTGATTGGCCAGTTACCACACGTGACCAGTCAGATCACACTGATTGGCAGACGGCAATAGCTCAAATATCATGCCAGGAGAGGCATTCTGGTTCAGCCCTGACGAAGCTGTCAGAGTAACGGCGGAACACGCGTGTGGGCAGCGTGTGTCCGCGTGTCAGTTTATGTCCTTGCTCATAAATCAATTCAATGTATAACCAGTTCTGATTATGTGATTAGTTAGATTCCAATGGTATCCACAGCATTGAATAGCAGGCAGATGGATAAATGGTGCTAAGCTAGCAGACACAGTCAGTCTATCGATGTCAGTGAGAAAGCAGTAATTGACAGTGTTGTGGCTTATACAAATAGGCTACAGTGTTTCACAGCTGACTCTTTAAGCCACCTGTGAGTCAGGAGGAGACATGCATGATACAATTTAACCAATGCCAATAGTACAAACGTTACAGTTTCAATCTGTGCAGCAGATATAGAAACTGTTAGTCAGGAGGAGATATGTATGATACAATCTAACCAATGCCAATAGAATAAACACTACAGTTTCAATCTGTGCAGCAGATACAGAAACATTATAAGAAACATCCCCCAAATCTGTGCTGTTTGAAAATTATCAGCACATACAATACAGCATATTTTTGTCTTTAGAAGGAATAATTAAGCCAGCAAGGTTCCAATTATAACTGTTTGGTCATCTATAATTTAAAAGGCATGTGGAAACACATACGATACAATTTAATCAATGCCAATGAATAAAGTGCAGCAATATCAATTTATGTAGTAGGTATATTGATACTATAACAAATACCTCAGAGCCCGCACTGTTTATTTAACAATTAACCTATCTAATTCAACATTGATACATCTTGTGTGGTGGGAATATAAACCACCATTATATAACTTACTATCAATAACCAGCTGGCCCTCTATAACTGACAGGGGACACAACTAGCCCTATCCAAATCAGATATATTTAGTCTGTTAATATAGGAGGTGTCACCTTTAAGAGGGGTATTGTAGCACGGTATACTGCTGCACATTCATAATATCGATATTGAAGTGTGAGGTAAATATTCACTCTCACTATAGGAATGGCATGTCTCCTGATATAATTATCCTACATGACTGCAGAGAGTCTTACTTAAATTAAGGGTGCACGTAACATAGAGATATTGGTACATTGTAACCTATTTGTACTGCCTATAATAATAATTTACACACAAGTACCAACTAATATATTGAATGTGTCAACTCTTAAGCAGAAGAAGTCAACCTGTATTCTTAATGAATGCCCTTGAGAAGGCTCAGGAAAGATGCATTTAATATTGAATAAATGATATATACATAAATGATAAATGATAGTCCATCCTCACAAAGCTGCATATCAGTATATAAAAGTATACAGACTGAGTGTGACCCACTTAAGTGTGATTAAAAGCACTTTATTGGAAGTGGGGAATAAGATAGACCATCAAGCCTAGAATATAAGATGTACACAGTGTGAATATTATAGACACCATTGGAATCATAGTGTCAGCTACAATTATAAACATAGGAGTGGGACACTCCAGACATTATAAATACTGATAAATAGTCATATGAATATATGAAGACCAATTGCTGACAACGATCATCAGACTGAGTAAAAATTGTGAGCAATATCACATAACTGGATAGAATAACAGACACGCGGATACATATTTTAATCTTTAATCATATTTATTATTTCATTGCACTTGTGGTATATGTTGTATATGTCTTGATTTTAACCTCTATGTTTCGTCTATACTCGTAGTTTGTGTGTTAGTTATTGTCACACTATTTTAATTTGACACAAATAAAAGTTAAATCTTAGCAATTTTTCAGAAAGTTGTGACAATCAGGTCACCCTTCTCCTTGTGCATCGACAAATACAGTCCTTTTTTCTTTTTCTTCTGCTCCATAGGTTATCCACAGGATAACACTGGGATATGATGACGCGACAGCGGATTTGCACCAAATGATCAAAGCTTTCAGCCTCCCAGCATGCAAAGGGCCCGTCTATATATCCCCGCCTCCTGGCTCAGGCAAATCAGTTTTTTGATTGGTGTGGCAGGAGCCGGACCATGGTCAATGGGCTGCTGCTGCTTTTTAGCAGCCATAAGCTTTTTTTATCTTATTTTTATAGTCTTGCTAATTTTTTTGAGTGATCTTTCTGAAAAGCGTCTTATACATACTTTAGAAAGAGTTGCTCCAACAACTCCCCGCCAGGTTGTGACAACTCTTATTCACGTGTACAGTGCTGTTTCAGCGGGCATCTGTGTACGATGTACTGGCAAGTCTAGCAGATGTTACCAGGCTGTGGCCGGAGCATGGGGAGAAAGTAAGGCATCAGTTCCGCTTAGTAGGGGAACGCGGACACAGCCGCACTGTTTCAGGATGGAGACTACGAACAGTCGCTGATGCGGCTGCCACCTCGGGTACACCAGCGCTAGGCCTCAGTGATTATAGGCTCCAGGGGGTAGAATGAGGCAGCGATCCCTAGGGTTGATGTCAGCAGTGGGGAGTAAGACGCTCCCTTGGTCGTCTCTCCACCCAGTTCATGACCAGTTTCCTTCGAGTATCACGCCATGAACGGAGTTCCCGCTTCCGTCTGAGATGCTGTGTATCTAAAGAGACCCAGTTGCAGCATAGGCGGCTTTGTGACTGGTGTATCAGTGTACACTTGGGCATCTGTGTTCACTGTAGGTTCATGAAGCAAGTGTGTAAACTTTTAGTGTCTGGATCCACTCAGCGTTCGCTAATGTATTGATCGATCCTGGAAGTGGGGTGAAGTCTCCCTGTATCCCACTCTCCTGAGCCAGGTGATACAGCACTAAGTCTACCTTTGAGCACGAATAGTTGGATAAGTGCCTGATGCATATGAAAAAACAGTATAGCAAATACTGGGCGCTGATAATAATTACAATGATGTTGAATATCAATGATTTAGGACTGCTGCTTCACCCAGAGGTCACTGCCAACCTCACAAACAAATACACAAAGATATATACAAAAATAATGAAGCGCTGTCCAAATCAATATATATTTAAAACATGTAACATTTAATTAACAATTACAAGACAAACATGAATCACACGGCCGGTGTTTGTTCTGATATCACTTAAAACATATATAATATATATGGTAAATACTGTAGCCACTCCGGAATAATTATGCTTAATTGGTGGGCTGAATGTTAGTAGCCATTAGCATGCCATAATGGAAAGCGAAGAAAGTTTAAAAGCATGAAACTCTTTCAGCTGATAATTTGATTATGGTTCAAAGCTTGAAATTTGTTAGTAGCAAGCGTATTAGTGCAGGAATCTCCTTGCTTAATTGTAACAATTGCAGACAGTTTTTAGTATATTATTGTACTTATCGGTCCAGCGTGGCCACGCTAAACAAACAGCAGCTCGGCTCGGCGTGTCTTCAGACCGTAGTGTGGTTTAGCCGGGGTGACGTCTCACTCCTTGTACTCCAGCCAGGTCCTCACGCTTGCGGTGCTGGTTGTAAGCAACAATTGATCCCAGCCGAGGATAGCACTCCTCTAACGCGTTTCCCCGCCTTTGTGCAACTCGGCGGCTTCTTCAGAGAGAATAGATGAATGAATGGTGCTGTCTTACACCGCTCTGTATTTAACGGAGTCCAGGAACCTCCCTCTCTTTCCTGTTTCCGTAGATCGCGCATGCGCACTCCGTGCGTTCCAATCATGCGTTCCATCAAACGTTTTCATGGTTGTTATGGTATCATTTCCTGTTTATATCAATCTCGTGTTTTGCCCATTGATATATATTACTTATGTGGCATTATTTAAAAAACAAGCATCAGTTTACTGTACACACATCAATCATTAATTATTAGGCTATATATCAATCATCATCGCAATTTTCCACACCACTGATATATTCAATCTATCTCAGTTCAAATTAAAAATTTTTTAAATATATATATATAAATAATAATACTCATAATAATTATAATGATTATAATAACCACCATAGTTATCACATGATTTTCAAACAATCAAAAAAATAATGATATTTTATTAATTCATTATATCACATCAAATGATATATCTGGAGACTATGATAACAATTAAGATAGTATTACATATACATAGACATATATATGTGCATATACATCTAAATATACACGCACATATATATATAGAAGGAAAGCCAATCATAAGAAACAATTGTTAAAAGGAGGAAGATGTATAAGCATATGATGTAGTATAATATCATATCTCGCAATTGTAAGGGAAGAGTTTTCTACATATACCACTCATATAGATGATCAGATTTAGTGGTATTCTAGCCAATTAATAATCAATTAGCTAATTTTTATATACTCATATATTGTTTAATTCTACAGTATCATTTAATCCTTGCGGTTTTAGTGTGCATAATCTAAAAATCCAGAATGCTTCGCGTCTGCATAGCCTATTGAAGCGATCACCCCCTCTCTGTGTCGCTCCAATTTGCTCAATACCAATTATATTAATATTATCAAGTGAACCCTCTACACAATTTGATACATGACTTGACAGGCAATGAGTTTTCAAATTTTTAATGATGTTTTGTTTATGCTCCATAAATCTCGTGTGTAAGGTCCTTGTGGTACGTCCCACGTATTGTTTACCACAACCACAAGTTAATACATATATCACGTAGTTGGAGCTACAATTAATAAAATCCTTAATATTATAACATTCATTTGTAACAAATGATCTTATAGTAGTGGACTTTTTTTCAGTAAACTTACAGGTCTCGCATCTATCTTTCCCACATCTGTGGAAACCCATAGGTAATTTTATAGATAGCCAATTTTCCCCTTTATTCTCATTGTTTTTATTTATCTTTTTGTAGTGACTTGGGGCTAATATACTTTTAATATTCCCTGCTTTTCGAAACGTTACTCCTTTCTCTGGTACGATGAGATCCCCAATATAATTATCTAACACCAAGAGTTGACTATTCTTTTTTATGATATTTTTAATTTCTACAGCGTGTGAGTTGTATTGAGTTACAAAATTCAGTGACCTATCAGTTTCCCCATCTCCTACTTGTCCTTTGTTTTTATTTTTATTTTTATTTTTATTTATATTTTTTGATCTCATAAGTATGGACTCTCTTTTCATACCCTGTACTTCCTTATAAGCTTTATCTATCACCTCTCTAGGATAGCCCTGTTCTATAAAGGAAATGTGTAGTCTATGTGCTTGTCTCTCAAAGGCCAGTTCTGATGAACAATTCCGTTTCATACGGCTAAATTGTCCTTTTGGGATATTATCCCGCCATTTTTTCAAATGATTACTCTGATAATTTAAAAACCCATGTTGATCTACCTCCTTAACATGGGTTTCTGTAATTATTGTATTATTTTCAATGGAGAGAGCTATATCCAAGTAAGTGATATTCGTAAAATTATAATTACTAGTGAAAGTGAGACCAAAGTGATTATTATTAAGACTATTTAGAAAAGGTGTAAGGGGTGCTTTATTGTGATCCCAAATAAAAAATAAATCATCTATAAAGCGACAATAGAGAACCAGGCCGGTCCCGAGCCCGCTCCCCCACACATGTTGGTCTTCAAAACCACCCATGTATAGGTTCGCGAAGCTCGGGGCGAACCAGGTTCCCATCGCCGTACCACGTGTCTGTAAATAATACCGTGAGTCAAATATAAAATAATTGTGATACAAAATAAATTTGATTGATTTCAATATAAAGTCACGAAGTTCATTGGTCATAGAATCATCCTTTGATAGATATTGATCAATGACCTGTATACCTTGGTCTTGTGGAATGTTGGAATAAAGTGACTCTACGTCACAAGTCACCATACAATATCCGTCCTTCCATCTTAGACCATTAATCAGATTTAAAAATTGTGTGGTATCTTGTGTGGATACCACACAATTTTTAAATCTGATTAATGGTCTAAGATGGAAGGACGGATATTGTATGGTGACTTGTGACGTAGAGTCACTTTATTCCAACATTCCACAAGACCAAGGTATACAGGTCATTGATCAATATCTATCAAAGGATGATTCTATGACCAATGAACTTCGTGACTTTATATTGAAATCAATCAAATTTATTTTGTATCACAATTATTTTATATTTGACTCACGGTATTATTTACAGACACGTGGTACGGCGATGGGAACCAGGTTCGCCCCGAGCTTCGCGAACCTATACATGGGTGGTTTTGAAGACCAACATGTGTGGGGGAGCGGGCTCGGGACGGGCCTGGTTCTCTATTGTCGCTTTATAGATGATTTATTTTTTATTTGGGATCACAATAAAGCACCCCTTACACCTTTTCTAAATAGTCTTAATAATAATCACTTTGGTCTCACTTTCACTAGTAATTATAATTTTACGAATATCACTTACTTGGATATAGCTCTCTCCATTGAAAATAATACAATAATTACAGAAACCCATGTTAAGGAGGTAGATCAACATGGGTTTTTAAATTATCAGAGTAATCATTTGAAAAAATGGCGGGATAATATCCCAAAAGGACAATTTATCCGTATGAAACGGAATTGTTCATCAGAACTGGCCTTTGAGAGACAAGCACATAGACTACACATTTCCTTTATAGAACAGGGCTATCCTAGAGAGGTGATAGATAAAGCTTATAAGGAAGTACAGGGTATGAAAAGAGAGTCCATACTTATGAGATCAAAAAATATAAATAAAAATAAAAATAAAAACAAAGGACAAGTAGGAGATGGGGAAACTGATAGGTCACTGAATTTTGTAACTCAATACAACTCACACGCTGTAGAAATTAAAAATATCATAAAAAAGAATAGTCAACTCTTGGTGTTAGATAATTATATTGGGGATCTCATCGTACCAGAGAAAGGAGTAACGTTTCGAAAAGCAGGGAATATTAAAAGTATATTAGCCCCAAGTCACTACAAAAAGATAAATAAAAACAATGAGAATAAAGGGGAAAATTGGCTATCTGTAAAATTACCTATGGGTTTCCACAGATGTGGGAAAGATAGATGCGAGACCTGTAAGTTTACTGAAAAAAAGTCCACTACTATAAGATCATTTGTTACAAATGAATGTTATAATATTAAGGATTTTATTAATTGTAGCTCCAACTACGTGATATATGTATTAACTTGTGGTTGTGGTAAACAATACGTGGGACGTACCACAAGGACCTTACACACGAGATTTATGGAGCATAAACGAAACATCATTAAAAATTTGAAAACTCATTGCCTGTCAAGTCATGTATCAAATTGTGTAGAGGGTTCACTTGATAATATTAATATAATTGGTATTGAGCAAATTGGAGCGACACAGAGAGGGGGTGATCGCTTCAATAGGCTATGCAGACGCGAAGCATTCTGGATTTTTAGATTATGCACACTAAAACCGCAAGGATTAAATGATACTGTAGAATTAAACAATATATGAGTATATAAAAATTAGCTAATTGATTATTAATTGGCTAGAATACCACTAAATCTGATCATCTATATGAGTGGTATATGTAGAAAACTCTTCCCTTACAATTGCGAGATATGATATTATACTACATCATATGCTTATACATCTTCCTCCTTTTAACAATTGTTTCTTATGATTGGCTTTCCTTCTATATATATATATGTGCGTGTATATTTAGATGTATATGCACATATATATGTCTATGTATATGTAATACTATCTTAATTGTTATCATAGTCTCCAGATATATCATTTGATGTGATATAATGAATTAATAAAATATCATTATTTTTTTGATTGTTTGAAAATCATGTGATAACTATGGTGGTTATTATAATCATTATAATTATTATGAGTATTATTATTTATATATATATATTTAAAATTTTTTTAATTTGAACTGAGATAGATTGAATATATCAGTGGTGTGGAAAATTGCGATGATGATTGATATATAGCCTAATAATTAATGATTGATGTGTGTACAGTAAACTGATGCTTGTTTTTTAAATAATGCCACATAAGTAATATATATCAATGGGCAAAACACGAGATTGATATAAACAGGAAATGATACCATAACAACCATGAAAACGTTTGATGGAACGCATGATTGGAACGCACGGAGTGCGCATGCGCGATCTACGGAAACAGGAAAGAGAGGGAGGTTCCTGGACTCCGTTTAATACAGAGCGGTGTAAGACAGCACCATTCATTCATCTATTCTCTCTGAAGAAGCCGCCGAGTTGCACAAAGGCGGGGAAACGCGTTAGAGGAGTGCTATCCTCGGCTGGGATCAATTGTTGCTTACAACCAGCACCGCAAGCGTGAGGACCTGGCTGGAGTACAAGGAGTGAGACGTCACCCCGGCTAAACCACACTACGGTCTGAAGACACGCCGAGCCGAGCTGCTGTTTGTTTAGCGTGGCCACGCTGGACCGATAAGTACAATAATATACTAAAAACTGTCTGCAATTGTTACAATTAAGCAAGGAGATTCCTGCACTAATACGCTTGCTACTAACAAATTTCAAGCTTTGAACCATAATCAAATTATCAGCTGAAAGTTTCATGCTTTTAAACTTTCTTCGCTTTCCATTATGGCATGCTAATGGCTACTAACATTCAGCCCACCAATTAAGCATAATTATTCCGGAGTGGCTACAGTATTTACCATATATATTATATATGTTTTAAGTGATATCAGAACAAACACCGGCCGTGTGATTCATGTTTGTCTTGTAATTGTTAATTAAATGTTACATGTTTTAAATATATATTGATTTGGACAGCGCTTCATTATTTTTGTATATATCTCTGATGCATATGAGTCTGAAAACTATTGTTGCTGTTTTCTTTCTTTTGCAACTGAATATGTTTAAAACTCCTATATAAGGTAATGTAGTAAAATGTTCTCCTACATACTTGAAATGTATTTGTAGTTGATTATGTGCTCATATTGCTTATTATACCAATGTATAATCTGTGACTGATTGCTAGTGTGATTGCTGACTTTACTATAATTCAGTCAGTTTTCTGTGTATTCCGATCCTTAATGCTGGTGCAAAGCAGGGTATGGTCGGATTGTATGTCACTTTAACAATTTTAAAGTTATTACAGTCACAAAATGTGTAGTTAATACTGTACAGGTGTGTGATTTATTGATCATGTCTAAGAATGGCAAGGGAGAGGAAAATGCACTTCCACAGCAATACCAACACTCATTTCATGTTTGTTTTGCAAAACTGGGTTAACCTCTCAGGATCTGGTTCTGCAATGGATTATGTGCAAATTGTTTTAGGTTTCACAGAAGCCTCTTAAATAATCTGAGGCAGGCACAGTTGAAACTTTTGTACAGACATTATCCAGTATACCTGAGCTAATTAGTGCTATGGAAGCCATTCTATCCTTAGAAGAGTCAGCAGAGCCTTTGTTAAAATCTAAGGCACCTGTGTTTAAATGTCCCAAAACAGTTAGAACTGAGTTACCTGGGTCAGATCAGCTGACGGAAATTATGCAAGAGACCTGGGTTATGCCAAGTAAGAATTTTAGGATTCCAAAGAATTGGAATTTCCGATTATCCTCTTCCAGATGGGGACTGTTTAAAAAGAGAGGTAGCTACCAAAGTAGATACACATGTCATTCGATTGGTGCGAAAATCTACGTTACCTCTGCCTTCAACATCATTAAATGATGTCACGGATAGGAAGATAGATGGTTTTCTAAAAAACATTTTCTCTTTGCCTGAGGTTATCATAAGACCAGCCATGGCTTCAGCCTGGATGGCAAAAGCAATGGCAGCCTGGGCTGATGCATTGGAGGATGATCTTTCAATGGCATCTAGAGAGCAAAAATCCCATATTGCACATATCAAACAGGTGGCTATTTTTATGGAAGAAGCAGCTTTGGATATGGGTACAATTACCTCTCAGGCACCAGCCTCAGCAGTAGCAGATCACAGAGTGGTCTGGCTACATACATGGGAAGCTGACTCAGAAACCAAGAAGGTTATGGAGTCTTTGCCTTTTACTGGAGATATTATTTTTGGAAAATAAATAGACAGTATTTTGGAGTCAGAAGCAGATTCCAAGAAAGTAAAGTTTCCATCCATACACAAATCCAGACCTAGATTTCCAGCTTTTCAGCCCTTTCAGACTCAAGGTAAAGCAAAAGGAAAGGGTTATGGCAAACAGTCTCAATCTGACAAGTCTAGTAAGACTAAAAAGAATTGGGCTACCAGAGGACTGGCTTCTAAATCAGAAGATAAGCCATGAGCCTGATGGTGCGGGCCTCCACCTGGGTGACCCCAGGGTGGGAGGCCGACTTCTACAGTTGCACAAATCTGGCAATCTACCACCGATGCCTGTGTGCAAGAAGCAGTATCTTACGGTTATGCATTTGCTTTCAAGAAATACCCTACTCAAAACATTTTTTGTACCAGCCCATCTTCAGTAGAAACGAAAGCCAGGGCTTTGCAAGAGGCAGTTCAGAAGTTGCTTCAGTCAGGAGTGATAATTCCAGTTCTTCCTGCACAATGAGGACAAGGTTTTTATTCCAATCTGTTTCTAGTCCAGGAGCCAAAAGGGTCGTTCCAGCCCATACTCAATCTCAAAGAGCTGAACAAGTACATTTGGGTGCCTCGGTTTCATATGGAGACTTTACGTTCCATTTTTTTGGCCTTGGAGCCAGAGGATTTTATGGTATCCCTGGATATCTAGGATGCTTACCTACATGTTCCTATAACACTGTCCCATCAGCACTATCTCAGGTTTGCTATCCTCCAGCATCATTTATAGTTTCAGGCCTTACCATACTGGCCTCAGCTCCCAGAGTATTCACCAAAATTATGGTGGTGATGGCATCTTATCTCCATCAGCAGGGGATAAGGACTTTTCCATACCTTGATGACTTATTAATCCTAGCACAGTCTCAGGAATTGCTTCAGTGCCATCTGCAACAGACAATAGCTTATTTACAGAAACATGGTTTGCTCATAAAGTGGGCAAAGTTATCCCTGGTTTCGTCCTAACGGATGACTCATTTGGGGGCTGTGCTGGATTCAGGTCTTCAGAGAGTTTTACTACCTCTGAACAAACTATCCAAAATTCAGTCAAGGATTCAGGAGCTGCTACACAGTCAAAGGGTATCCATTCATGCCGCAATGCGTGTGATGGGGTTGATGGTGTTGACATTCGACATGTGGAGTATGCTCAGTTCCATTCGAGGCCTCTGCAACATCTGATCCTTTCCAAATGGAATGGTTTTCATCAGACAATAAAAACTGAGACTATAGTCCTTCCTCTGGGAGTAAGGAGGTCATTAGCCTGGTGGCTACAGTCATCCCATCTGGACAAAGGGAGACCCTTTTGGATATTAAACTGGAAATTCTGACAACGGATGCCAGTCTTCAGGGCTGGGGAGCAGTGTCAGGAAGGAGTTGCTTCCAGGGGCAGTGGACCAAGGAAGAAAGTTGCCTGCCAATAATTATATTGGAACTTCGGGCCATATATATGCACTTATTCAGGCAAAGGACATCCTTCAGGGGAAACCAGTCCAAATCCGCTCGGACAGTGCAACGGCTCAATCGTACCTCAACCATCAGGGAGGAACTCACAGCCAGAATGCAATGAATGAAGTAAGTCTCACATTAAAGTGGGCAGAACTTCATATTCCAGCCTTGTCCGCAGTGTTCATTCTGGGAGTCCTAAACTGGGAAGCGGATTTTCTCAGTCGACACGCCATTCATGCAAGTGAATGGGCTTTACACCCAAAGGTATTCCAAATTCTGGTAGACAAATGGGGGTTACCAGAAAGAGATCTCATGGCATCATGCAAGAATAGCAAAGTTCCTGCATACGGGTCAAGAACAAAGGATCCAAGAGCAATCTTTGTGGATGCTCTGTCAGTGAAATAGGACTTTTGTCTGGCCTATGTGTTTCCACCAATCACCCTGTTACCCAGGGTAATGTGAAACATAAAACAAGGAAAGGGTGCCATGATAATAAAAGCTCCAGATTGGCCAAGAAGACATTGGTACACAGATCTGCAGACATACTCCCTCAATGTCCAGATCTACTGTCTCAGGGTCCTTGCTATCACAAGCCCCTGGATCGACATTCTTTGACGGTGTGGCACTTGAGACTTCCATCCTGAAAGCAAGAGAATCCTCACAACAGGTAATTAAAACATTGCTCAGAGCAAGAAAACCTACCTCAGCTCGCATTTATCACCGAATATGGCAAGCCTATATTCAGTGGTGCAGTGATTGGAAATTTGACCGTTGGGCATTCAGAGTTTCCAGAGTCTTGGCATTCCTTCAGGCAGGAATGGACAAAGGTATACGGGTGGCTTCCTTGAGAGTGCAAGTGTCAGCATTGACTGTATGGTTCCAAAAGAAAATTGCTAACCGACAGGATGTGTTCACTTTTTTCCAGGGAATGCTGCACATTCAACCTCCTTTTGTTCCTCCTACAGTGCCTTGGGACTTAAGTTTAGTCCTAAAGGCCCTTCAAGTTAAACCATTTGAACCACTTAAATGAGTGGATCTCAAATGGTTGACAGCTGAAATTCTCTTTCTACTGGCTATTGCTTCAGTTAGAAGAGTTTCAGATTTAGGGGCATTGTTATGTCGCCCTCCATTTCTGATTTTTTATCCAGACAGAGCAGTTCTCAGTACCAAATCTGGGTATCTTCCTAAGGTGGTGTATAAATTCCACCTTAACGAAGAAATTGTAGTCCCGGCCTTCCAGGGGCCAGACCTTTCTGCGGGAGATGCATTGTTGGACGTAGTCCATTCCTTAAGGATCTACAGGGATCATACCAGTGCCATCGGAAAGACAGACACTCTCTTCTTTCTCTATGATTTTCACAAGAGAGGATGGCCTGCTGATAAGCAGACACTGGCAAGATGGCTTCGGATGACAATTTCAGAACCATACTCTCAAGCTGATCTCCCTGTTCCGGCTAATGTCTCTGCTCATTCTACTTGTAAGGTAGGTCCGTTATGGGCAGCACAACATGGTGCTTCAGCAGAACAGATATGTAAGGCAGCCACATGGTCTTCCATTAACACATTCATTAGACATTATGGGGTATATGCAATTCTGGCCGAATTGCGTCTTTTTGTCGTCCGTTTTAGGATTCGACTGTACTCGACAGCCGAAACCCTCCACCCGGGACCATGAATTCGACATATTCAATACAAAACGCATTTGACACTCCCCTTGTCGAATAACGGACCAATCGTCGAGTAGTGGGTGTCCTGGATTCGACTTCCCGCCGTTTTCAGCCCTTTATATGGGCTTGTTTGCTGCGTGCTCAGCAGCCATTTTGTGAACCTGCAAAGTGAGGTGGAGGTGCTGCAGAGCTAGCAAATTGGTTGTTTGCTGTGGTATCGTTTGGACACCCAGCAGGCTTTAATCCAGGACGGACAGGAGACCTGTTACCCCGGAGGAGAGTCGTTTTTGGAGCGATTTCTACATTTGTAGGTAAGTACCACATGTGGTCTGGCGTTGCATGTATGTGTTTGTGTAGTGGGGGGTGCCATGAGGTGTACATGTGGCGTTGCTTTGGGGTGTTTGGGGTATGTATATGTGTGCAGGTATGTGTATATAGCTCCTGCTTGTATTGCTGCATGTTTTTGTTTTTTTGGAGTTTTGTGTTTGGGGGTAGTTTTTTCCATAAAATGTTTTTTGGGTCATGCTTTTGCATTGGTGTACCTCCAGCATGTGCAGGAATGATTTTTGGCTTGTTTGGGGTGATTTTAGACCGTGTCGGTATCCACCATGTGGTCGACAGGTGATGTCGTTTGTTTCCAAAACATGTTTTTTGGATCCTATTTTAGCACTGGTGCATCCCTGAACATGCTGGAGGTACTTTTTGGCTTGCTTGGGGTGATTTTCATCGTGTTTGTATGAGCCATGTGGTCGACATGTGATGTAGTTTGTTTCCAAAACATGTTTTTTTGCTCCTATTTTAGCACTGGTTGACCTCCAGCATGTGCAGGGATGCTTTTTGGCTTGTTTTGGGGTGATTTTAGAGTGTGTCGGTTTCTGCCATGTGGCCGACATGTGTCGTTGTTTGTTCCCAAAACATGTTTTTTTGATCCTATTTTAGCACTGGTGCATCCCTGCATATGCTGGAGGTAATTTTGGCCTTGTTTGGGTTTACTTTGACTGTGTTGGTATCTGCCATGTGGCCGACGTGCTGTAGTTTGTTTCCAAAACATGTTTTTTTGCTCCTTTTTTAGCACTGGTTGACCTCCAGCATATGCAGGGATGCTTGTACGGGGGTTTTGGCTTGTTTGGCTTAGGTTTTTTTCAATTTTCCATTTTTTTTTGGTTGTGTTTGGTCCTGCTTGAGCACTGGTGTCCCAGCAGCATGATGTGTGGTTGCATGTAATTATGTAATGTGTATGAAATTTGTAAAAATATATTTTTTTTCTTTTCACAACAGAGATCTCCAGGGACAAGCGGCCTCGACCCCCCTTCCCCCCACCCCTCAGAAGAACTTTCCCTGCATAGCAATGAGGAGTGGAAGCCGACCCAGGAGGAGGATACGACCGACCAGGCATGCAGTGACCAGCCGCGGTCATCAAGGGACCAAAGACAGAAGCAAAAGAAAAAGCCTAGACAGGTAAATACTGACAACACCTGCAGACACAATAGCATCCAACTTGACACAACCTAGTTTGCGCACTGCCATGCACACCTACAGGTATCTTTGCGCACTGCCAGGGATACTGACACACTCACAGGTACATACCGATCTTATTAAATGCATGTTTTTTTATCCCTAAAGGCAAGAAGCCAGCCAGAGGATCAGTCGGAGGAGGAAGCCTCTGGTGAAGACGCAGGACAGAAGAAGCCGCGTGGACCCAGATACACTGAGGCGGAAAACTGTGCCCTAGTCGATGGCGTCGACAGGTCCTACGACGTTCTGTATGGACCAAGGGCACAGACCACAGCAGCTAAGACCAAGCGAAACATCTGGGATGCCATCACGAGACAAGTCACTGCAGTATCTGGAAACTGCCGGAGCACCAGAAACTGCATGAAGCGGTACAGTGATTGCCGCAGACAGACCAAGAAGAAGATGGGGATTCAGCGCCAACATGAGACAGCTATGGGAGGTGGTCCGGCTCTCAATCTGAAGTGGCTACCCTGGGAGAACGTTATTAAAAGGCGCATGAACCGTTTCATGGTCCAAGGAGTTCGCGGAGGTGTGTTTCTGGCCATCCTGCTGGCTTTCCTGAGGAGGAAGAACCGCCCAGAAGACGGAAGACGGCGGGAGACAAGCAGTCCAAAAGGAGGCCTGATGGTTAGAATACATTCAGATGAGCTGCACTAATCTTTTTTTTTATTTTTTTTTATTTGCTAATGTGTTTGTTCTTTTTCCCCAGACACGCCTGCCCAGAGGACATCACCTGCGCGCATTACATCGCCAGCGCGTGGACCATCACCTGCGCAGCAGGCATCAGCAGCGCACAGATCATCACCTGCGCACCACACATTGTCAGCGCGCAGACCATCACCTGCGCGCCAGACATCAGCGCGCAGAACGTCACCTGCGCGCCAGACACCGTCGGCGACCACACCACCAGCTGGGCGCCAAACTAAATCTCCTGCGCGCAGGCCATCACCAGCTCGTCATCTCTCCAGGAGCTCTGAGACTGTGACTGAAGAGCCTCAACAAGACACTACCCTTGTGGACCCATCACCCGAACTGTTTGAGTCTACAGGGTTAACGGACAAGACTTTTCTTGGGTTTGAAGACAGCCGTGCAGACGTATCCAGCTATACCCTTGAAAAGTCTCCAGAATTGAGGACTAGTGAAGCTCCTGGAGAAGCTGCACCACCGGATGGAGAAGGTTTTTTTTTTTTTTGGGGGGGGGGGGGTTGGTCGCCACTTTTGTATAGTTTATTAACTTTATTTTTTCTTTTCTTTTGCAAACAGAGGTGCCACGGACCAGCAGCGGAGTTGCGTCGGGGATTGGTCCCTTCTTCAGGCCGGATCTCCTACAGGATTCGTCGGACGACGAGGTGGAAGTGCAGCAGTCCGCTGTTTCTACATCCCTGTGTGAGTATTTATCAAATTGTGAACCTTCAAACAAATGTATGAATGTGTATACTAATTTCTAATTTTCTTTTCAGCTTCACAAATGCAATTGGTGGCAGACGTCCAGCAAGGGCAGGATCCCTCAAATATTCAGGGGGTAAACAGCCTGGCAGCAGAGATGAATGTCAGCCAGGATAGTTTTTGGGTTGTCGTTGGAACCAGACTGGACGCCATTGAGAAGACTATGGATAAGATGGCAAACGGTTTGGTTGACATGCAAAACGCTCTTGTCGACAGCACGGCAGAAACGCAAAAGACCAGACGAGAAGATCACAGGGAGACTATGGACATCCTTCACGTTCTGGCCACATCCATCAACCGGCTGGTGGATAACACATCATGCCTGGCACACAGCGTTGACAACATGTCGGAGAGCCATCGACATTCCGCATCCAGCCAACAGATCATCGCAACAACGCTACAGATGATCTATGATAAGCTCCCAGAGCCAGCTCAACAACATGCTGGTGAACCACCACATCCGCCACCACAAGCCACACTGACGCCTCCTGCCCTTGCTCCACTACGATCCTGGTATGGACGGTCACAGCTGTACAAAGGATATACAGGGATGTACCACCCCTACTAGATGCCTCCACCACCGGCCGCCACGTCTACACCAGCACGGCCACCGAGGCCAATTCAACACACCCCACAGTTGCCCAGGGCATCGACGCCACATCAAGAGGAAGAAGAGGATCCGGATGGCCAACAACCACCATAAGTCCGGTCGTATTGTTTTATTATTTACTCATGTTTTTCATGTTTTCCTTTCTCCCCCTCCCATTACTTTTTTTATTTTCTTAATATTGTCTTATATGTGTGTTGGGCTCCCCCACCCCCGACCGGATACTACCAAGGAGCTTTATGTCTAGGTATACATGCGTGGGCATGTATGCAGGCGCGTGTGGTAACTGATGAAAGCTCCTTGTGGTTACATGTATGATGGGCCAAATTCTGATACCACTTTTTTTTTTTTTTAAACTCCTTTTTGTATTGGTGTAAAACAGGCTTTCACTGTTGTGTGAATTTACTATTCACTAGTGTTTATTTTTGGCTTCTTCCTAGGATTGGGTGGAAAATTGAAGTGGACGGCGTAGTTCGTGTTGTGCGTACCAAGGTGAGTAAAGCCATGTTTCAATGTATATATTCAAGAAACTTTGGACCGCCTGCACTTGGGGAACAATACAGTCCAGCAATGGGTCATGCTGGGCTGTGTGGTTCCCCAAGTGCAGGCGTGTCAAAGTGCTGACCACTGACACCACTCTTCTGCCACTTTGGACCGCCTGCACTTGGGGAACAACACAGTCCAGCAATGGGTCATGCTGGGCTGTGTGGTTCCCCAAGTGCAGGCGTGTCAAAGTGCTGACCACTGACACCACTCTGCCACTTTGGACCGCCTGCACTTGGGGAACAACACAGTCCAGCAATGGGTCATGCTGGGCTGTGTGGTTCCGCAAGTGCAGGCGTGTCAAAGTGCTGACCACTGGCACCACTTTTCTGCCCAGAGCCGGCCCTAACCAATATGATGCCCTAGGCAAGATTTTGGCTGGTGCCCCCTAGCACCACCGCTGGTTCTGCCTCTGACCTTGCACCTCTTTCCCAGCACCATCACCCCTCACCCATAGCAGTCCTTGTACCCCCTATATTTTAAATAGGAACAGTTCGCATATTTGACGCACAGCCCAAAAAGGGGCATCTTCTTGCTGGGAGGGGACATGGCCACACAATAGTAACCCCAAATCCAATTACACCACACAGTACTGCAACTTTATCCACATTTTATCTTGCGATAGTGTCCATAATTCATATTACATCCCACAGTAGTATCACTTTACCTTATAAACGTTACTCCTCACAGTAGAGCCCCTTATTCACATTACATCACACTGAATTGCTCCTTATTCACATTACACCACACCTTATTGCTCTTTATTCACATTAGACGACACAGTAGTGCCCTTCCTATTTGCAACGCCACATAGTAGAGCACCTTATACACATAATGCCACACATTAGTAATGCATTTATACACAATTCCACACAGTAATGCCCCTTACACATATGAGACACATTAATGTCCTTATAAACATAATGCACCTTACACATTATGACAACCTTTATTAATGCCCTTTTACACATAATTTCCCTTACACATATGCCGTACATTATCAATGCCCTTATACACATAATGACACACATAGTGCCCCCTACACATTTGCTGCACATTATTAGTGCCCCTATACACATAATGACACACAAACAGTAGTACTCTGTTACACATATGCCGCACATTATTAATGCCCTTAAACACATAATGACACACATAGTGGCCCTTTACACATATGTTGCACATTATTAATGCATTTTTACATGACACACATAATGCTCCTTACACATATTCTGAACACTACTGCACAACCAACCCACTCACATGCACACAGCACTCACACTTCCACTAACACTGTGACCTCTGCCTCTGCTTGGATACAGATGTGTCCTCACAAATCTTGCATCAATACTAACATCGGGCACCTTTTTTTATGAAAATGCATCTTATTTGCATTGCTATGTGACTAGGATGCACAAGCAGCTTCTGCTGATTAAATTGATATGCAGCATGCCAATATACTGTGTGAGACTGTGGCTGTATCTGCATATGAAATGCTACATACAGAATATAGGCATGTCGCATATCATTTTAATCAGCAGAAGCTGATGATGCCCCTAGGCATATCAAATGACCTAGGCAATTGCCTAGTTTGCCTATGCCTATGGCCGGCTCTGCTTCTGCCACTTTGGACCGCCTGCACTCGGGGAACAACACAGTCCAGCAATGGGTCATGCTGGGCTGTGTGGTTCCCCAAGTGCAGGCGTGTCAAAGTGCTGACCACTGACACCACTCTTCTGCCACTTTGGACCGCCTGCACTTGGGAACAACACAGTCCAGCAATGGGTCATGCTGGGCTGTGTGGTTCCCCAAGTGCAGGCGTGTCAAAGTGCTGACCACTGACACCACTCTTCTGCCACTTTGGACCGCCTGCACTTGGGGAACAACACAGTCCAGCAATGGGTCATTCTGGGCTGTGTGGTTCCACAAATGTTCTTGGGAAAGAAATGAACATGACATCAATAGTGTATTTACTTAATATGGATTTTTTTTTTATTTCACAGATCTCTACACAAGAAAAGAATGTAAAGAAGAACACACACTACTTTTTTTGTTTTTATTACATTTTATTTTTTTTTATTAAAAATAATAATTTTAATTCTTCAATAAATTTTTAAAATGAGAAGTTTTGTGTGGTTTTTCTTTAAATTATTAGTTAATAAAATTTAAAATAGGGCATTTCAGAGATGCAGTGGTATTGTGGTAGGTTGCCCATGGTACAGCAGGGGAATTGTCTTGTCCCTTGACATCCACGCTGGTTCCTGAACCTTGGGAAGGATAACCGGCAAGACCTGTGGAAGAGAATAGTATGGTGTCATCCAAAGACAAGGTACAAGCAACACTTGAACACAAGCAGGTTACATTAGCCTTTGTCCCAAATGCAACCCTCCGGCACTTGAGAAACTACACATCCAAGCATGCCCTGACACAGCGTAAGCATTGCTGTGTCAGAGCATGATTGGATATGCAGTTTTGCAAATGCCGGAGGGCCGCTGTTGGGACATGCCTGGGTCACTTTTAGACAAGAGGGTGTTTTGGGCAATACATCTCACCTGAGGGGGGGGGGGGGGGGTGTCTGCAACATGGCGGAGGTTCAGGTCCACATCCCAAGTAGGTCACCCATGGTACGGCAGGGGAACTGTCCGGTTCCTTCATCCACGCTGGTTTCTGCACCTTGAAGGATACTCCGCAAGACCTGTGGAAGAGAATAGTATGGTGTCATCCAAAGACAAGGTACAAGCAACACTTGAACACAAGCAGGTTACATTGGCCTTTGTCCCAAATGCAACCCTCCGGCACTTGAGAAACTACACATCCAAGCATGCCCTGACACAGCGTAAGCATTGCTGTGTCAGAGCATGATTGGATATGCAGTTTTGCAAATGCCAGAGGGCCGCAGTTGGGACATGCCTGGGTTACTTTTAGACAAGAGGGAGTTTTGGGCAATACATCTCACCTGAGGGGGGGGGGGGTGTCTGCAACATGGCGGAGGTTCAGGTCCACATCCCAAGTAGGTCACCCATGGTACAGAAGGGGAACTGTCCGGTCCCTTCATCCACGCTGGTTCCTGCAAATCGGGAAGGATACTCCACAAGACCTGCGGAAGAGAATACGGAGGTAATTTGAGAGTGTTTCCTCCACCCTGGGAAAGAACAAAAGGTCCCAGCAACACTGCGCATATACACAATGGTTACTCAGACAAGATGGAGTTTTGGCCAATACATCTCACCTGAAAGAGTGACTCTAACATGGCGGTGGTTCAGGTCCACATCACAAGTAGGACATCCATGGTGGAGTGGGGTAAACTGGTCCAATACTGGAGTGGTTTTGCAGAAGTGTATCCTGGGTAAAACTGTTGAAGCATGGGTACATTCTTCAGAGTGAAGAAAAAAATATTCTTTTTAAAAATCTATTAAAAAATACTTGTGAGTCAAAGATAGACAATCCAAGTACATAATCCCTTCTAATAAAAATAGATATGCTATTAGCAATAAAAAAAAACACAAAAAAAATGTTTTTAATTTTTTTTATTAGATTCCGCCACAAAGTGAGGCGGAATGAAATTGACGAAATTACTGTCGAAAAGCACTGTTGTCGAATCGACAATCTTCAATTGAATATACTTGTCGAAAAGCCGCATTTTGACCATTGCAGACATGTCGAATTTTGAAAATGTCGATTTACAAAAAGTCGAATCTGAAACGGCAGGTATTTTGACGAAAAGTACTGTATTGCATTGTCAAATCCAATTTGACATGTTTTTTTTGTGGAAAATGCCCCATTTTTCGACTTTCGAGGCAATTCGACCGCAATTGCATATACCCCTATGCCTTTGATGCAAATAGAAGGTATTTGTAGAACACATACAATGGCACAAAAGGAATGCTGCCTATGGAACAGACTGATCCAAATGGATTTCACCTTTTATCCAAAAAATAAACTATATACAACAAAGAAAGATAGGATCAGTTCGCTCCTTTGGCGCATAGGGAAAGGGGAGGAAATGGTTAATGGAAACTTCCCTATATCTAAATTACTTTCCAATGTGTACTCAGAAATAGTGGAAGGATTATCTGCGTACCCCCACTCACACTATTGGGGAGTAGGTGGTGCACATAAAGGTATCTTTTCCCCTATTCAATTGGAAACAGTATCACATCACTCAGGATCATATACTTCAGATAAATCAGGAAAGCCTGGGTGTCGTACCCCAACTCACACAAAGCTGGAGATGATGACTCCTATCAAGGTATCTTTAGGCGTTTATTCAGTTAAGCTCTCGATGTATCTCCACATTATATGGTGATCCCTGACTCACACAGTGATCAATAGGGTGACTCCTATCATGATATCTTTAAGTGGCCAGTCACGTTTAATTGGCGTACCCCAACTCACAGCTTAGTGTGTAGAGAAACTCCCATCATGGTTTCTTTACTGAGTTCATGCTTTATCGGTCACGCACAGGTCGAATTCTCAAACACTCTTGAACTCCAAAAGTTATCTGATTAGTTTATTCCTCAAAAGGTTACATCAGTCAATAAAAAACATGTGCAAAGTGCAATAGGACACAATCCAAAGACTCCACAAAAAATTCATCCAAAGTTGATAAAATACAATATTTTTTTTTTTTTTTTTTAAACATGCAATGCGAAAAAAAGTCCATAGTCTCTGTTGAAAAGATTAAAGGCTACTCACACAGCAGTCTCCAGCTTTGTGTGAGTTGGGGTATGACACCCAGGCTTTCCTGATTTATCTGAAGTATATGATCCTGAGTGATGTGATACTGTTTTCCAATTGAATAAGGGAAAAGATACCTTTATGTGCACCACCTACTTCCCACTAGTGTGAGTGGGGATACGAAGATAATCCTTCCACTATTTCTGAGTACACATAGGAAAGTAATTTAGATATAGGGAAGTTTCCATGAACTATTCCCCCCCCCCCTTTCCCTATGCACCAAAGGAGCGAACTGATCCTATCTTTCTTTGTTGTATTATGCCTTTGATACCTTTGACTCTCAGGACGCTGAATTTGGGCAAAGGATTCTCCTGTCCAAACAGGAGCATCCCCACCACTAAATTGCTTTGGGACATCCCAATGTTATCTTGTGGATAACCTGTGGACCCCACTGGAGAAATAATCATTATGGTAAAACGTACCATTGATAACGCTGTTTCTCCTAAGTCCACAGGATCCATAGGGATCCCACCTTGATGCACCTGATTTGAGGATCCTTTTCACTCACTAACCTCTTCCTTCTTGTATGGAAGGGTGTGCATGTTTGTTCTTCTCGCCTGATTAGGGCTCTATATGATGCTCCTGCCTTGAGCTTTGGAAAAACAACTGATTTGCCTGAGCCAGGAGGCAGCGATATATGGACAGGCCCGTTGCATGCTGGGAGGCCAAAAGCTTTGACCGTTTGGTGCAAATCCATTGTTGCATCATCACATCCCAATGTTATCCTGTGGATCCTGTGGACTTAGAAGAAATAGCGTTATCAACGGTAGGTTTTACCATAACGATTATTTCTATTACATATCTTGCCTCTGGTGAATCTGCACACACTGCTATGAATCCGTGAACAAGTTTTAACTCTTAAGCCAGATTCAATGGTGGCTTTAAGAATATTGGGGCAGATTTAACTACGAGTGATATTCTTGTTTTCACTCATTCCAATTGATAAATGGTGCTCTGGCCAATCAGCTCCTAACTCCTAATACATGACAGGAGCTGATTGGCTTGAGCACCATTTATCATTCGTAACGAGTGATACCAAGAATAGCACTCATAGTTAAATCTGCCCCATTGAATAATTGCACTTAGTATTATTAAGAACCTTATTTACAATCATTAATTTAAAATTTTCAACTTTATCAGCATAAATTGTATCTAACTTTCTGTTAATCAATATACAAGCAGATTCCTTATTAAGGACTGAAGGTGGGATAATTTGTATGTAGCTTGTTTTGAATATATGAATTGAGTGTATGATATTCTACTGTACTGTAACAATATGTCCATTTTCTACTTGAATTTTTATTTGCCATATTACTATATTAATATTGACAACTCTTTTTTAACTATAGCCCTCTGTCTCTCTCTGTGGGTGGAGGCGTCGGGTGGGGTTAGTGTGTGCTCCATAGATGGGCTGCTGCAGTCACTGTGGTGTACCTGTGCTGTGTTAGGGGTGCTGTCCTGGCTGTCACTGGTGTTTCATGTGCTGTTACGGTCTGTTGCTGCAGCTGTACATGGGTGTTGCTGTCCTGGCTGTCACTGTGTTGTACAGGGTGCAGGGGCACTGTCCTCCTGTATGCTGTAAAATATAGGGGTGCTGCTGGCACTGTATGCTATAAAAATTCCATGGTGCAGTTGTTAAAAATTAAAAGCACACTGCTCCTGTATGCTGTGAAATATAGGGGTGCTGCTGGCCCTGTATGTTGTAAAAATTCAGGGGTGAAGTTGTTAAAAATTAAAAGCACACTGCTCCTGTATGCTGTAAACTATAGGGGTGCTGCTGGCCCTGTATGTTGTAAAAATTCAGGGGTGCAGTTGTTAAAAATTAAAAGCACACTGCTCCTGTATGCTGTAAAATATTGGGATGCTGCTGTTCAAATAACATTACATCGTCCCTGTATGTTGTAAAAATGTAGGGGTGCAGTTGTTAAAAATTACAAGCACACTGCTCCTGTATGCTGCAAAATATAGGGGTGCTGCTGTTCAAATAACATTACACTGGCCCTTTATGTTGTAAAAATACAGGGGTGCAGTTGTTAAAAATTACAAGCACACTGCTCCTGTATGCTGTCAAATATAGAGGTGCTGCTGTTCCAATAATATAACACTAGTCCTGTATGCTGTAAGAATACAGGGGTGCTGTGAAAATAAAAGGGCACTGTTCTGTGTGCTGTCCTGTGAAATGGAGAACAACAATTTGGAGGAAAAAATAGTGGAAAATCAGGAACCACTTCCAGTTCCTAGTATTAGTGCTGAAGCTGCTGCTGCCACCAGTCATGACATTGACAATGCAATTCCATTAACGTCGTCTGCTAAGGCCGATGTCCAATGTCATAGAGGCCATGTAAAATCTAAGAAGCAAAAATTAATAATCAGAACAAAAAAGAAAATATCTGATGAGAAACGTAAAATTGCCAATATGCCATTCACGACACGAAGTGGCAAGGAAAGGCTAAGGCCTTGGCTTATGTTCATGACTGGTGACTCATCTTCTCATTAGGATGGAAGCCCTCCTCCCTCTCAAAATATTGAAAAAATTAAGCTTTTTAAAGCACAGGAAAAAAACACCTGTGTTCAGAGCTATCACAGATCCCCAAGGAGAGTCCAAGTGTGTTTGCAGTTGCAATGTCTAGGCCTGACCTTCCCAAGACTGTAATGAAAGAGGAGGCTCCTACCTCCATTTGTACGTCCCCTGCAAATGCTGGGAAGAGCACCCACAGTCCAGTAGCTGATACAGGTTGAGTCTCCCTTATCCAAAATGCTTGGGACCAGAGGTATTTTGGATATGGGATTTTTCCGTATTTTGGAATAATTGCATACCATAATGAGATATCATGGTGATGGGACCTAAATCTAAGCACAGAATGCGTTTATGTTACATATACACCTTATACAGGCAGCCTGAAGGTCATTTTAGCCAATATTTTTTATAACTTTGTGCATTAAACAAAGTGTGTGTACATTCACACAATTCATTTATGTTTCATATACACCTTATACACACAGCCTGAAGGTCATTTAATACAATATTTTTAATAACTTTGTGTATTAAACAAAGTTTGTGTACATTGAGCCATCAGAAAACAAAGGTTTCACTATCTCACTCTCACTCAAAAAAGTCCGTATTTCGGAATATTACGTATTTCGGAATATTTGGATATGGGATACTCAACCTGTATTGAGATTGAGGATGTCACTGTAGACGTGCACCAGGATGAGGAGGATATAGGTGTAGCTGGCGCTGAGGGGGAAATTGACGATGAGGAGTCTGATGGTGGTGTGGTTTGTTTGTATAAGGCACCAGTGGAGACAGTAGTTGTCCGTGGGATGAGAAAGCCCATTGTCATTTCTGGCCAAAATACCAAAAAATCCACCTCTTCGGTGTGGAATTATTTCTCCACAAATCCAGACAACAGGTGTTAAGCCGTGTGTTGCCTTTGTCAATCCGTAATAAGTAGGGGTAAGGACGTTAACCACCTAGGAACATCCTCCCTTATATGTCACCTGCAGTGCATTCATCAGAAGTCATTGTCATGTTCAGAAACTTTGGGTAAGAGTGTAAGCAGTCCACTGACACCTAAATCCCTTCTTCCTCTTGTACTCAAACTCCTGCAAGCCACACCACCAACTCCCTCAACGTTAATTTCCTCCTCAGTCAGGAATTGAAGTAGTCCTGCAGGCCATGTCACTGGCATGACTGACGAGTCCTCTTCTAACAGGGATTCCTCCAGAAGATCCTTGAGTGGTACACCTACTGCTGCTGCTGCCGCTGCTGTTGTTGCTGCTGGGAGTTGATCGTCATCCCAGAGGTGAAGTCAGAAGACCACTTGTACTACTTCAACTAAGCAATTGACTGTCCAACAGTCCTTTGCGAGGAAGATGAAATATGACAGCAGTCATCCTGTTGCAAAGTGGATTACTGAGGCCATAACAACTATGCTGGTGTTAGACATGTGTCCGGTATCCGCCACTAGTGCAGTGGGATTTAGACAGTTGATGGACGTACTGTATTCCTGGTACCAAATCCCGTCTAGATTCCACTTCACTAGGAAAGCGATTCCCGGACTGTACAGGGACATTAATAAATGTCCTCAGTGTCGTAAAAAATGCGGTTGTACCCAATGTCCACTTAACCATGGACATGTGGACAAGTGGAGCAGGGCAAACTAAGGAAAACATGACTGTGACAACCCACTGGGTAGATTTATTGCCTCCCACAGCAACAACAGCAGCGGCACCAGTAGCAGCATCTCCCAAATACCAACTCATTCCTAGGCAGGCTATGCTGTGTATAACCGGTTTCTGTAAGAAGCACACTGCTGACAACCTCTTATGGAAACTGAGGGACATCATCGAACAATGACTTACCCCACTTAGACTCTCCGGGGGATTTGTGATATTGGAAAACGCCACCAATATTGTGCGTGCATTACACCTGGGCAAATTCCAGCACGTCTCATGTTTTGCATATACAATTAATTTTGGTGGGGCAGAATTTTTTGAAAAGTGACAGGGGCATGCAGAAGATGCTGTCGGTGGCCCGAAAAATTGCACACCATTTTCAACATTCAGCCACTGCATGCCAAAGACTGGAGCGCCAGCAAACACTCCTGAACCTGCCCTGCCATCACCTGAAGCAAGAGGTGGTAACGAGGTGGAACTCAACACTCTATGTGCTTCAGAGGATGTTTAAATCAGGCACCCAGTTGTTGTCCGTGGGATGAATAAGGCCATTGACATGCCTGGTCAAAATACCAAAAAAATCACCTCTTCGGTGTGGAATTATTTCAACAGAAAATGAGGACAACAGGTGTCAAGCCGTGTGTTGCCTTTGTCAAGCCATAATAAGTAGGGGTAAGGACATTAACCACCTAGGAACATCCTCCCTTATACATCACCTGGAGTGCATTCATCAGAAGTCATTGACAAGTTCAAAAACTTTGGGTAACAGCGGAAGCAGTCCACTGACAACTAAATACCTTTTTCCTCTTGTACCCAAGCTCCTGCAAACCACACCACCAACTCCCTCAATGTCAATTTCCTCCTTAGGCAGGAATGCCAATAGTCCTGCAGGCCATGTCACTGTCAAGACTGACGAGTCCTCTCCTAACTGGGATTTCTCAGGTGGATCCTTGAGTGGAATGCCTACTGATGCTGTTGCTGCTGGCACTGCTGTTGTTGCTGCTGGGAGTCGATCGTCATCCCAGAGGGGAAGTCGGAAGACCTCTTGTACTACTTCCATTAAGCAATTGACTGTCCAACAGTCCTTTGCGAGGAAGATGAAATATCACAGCAGTCATCCTGTTGCAAAGCGGGTAACTCAGGCATTGACAACTATGTTGGTGTTAGAAGTGTGTCTGGTATCCACCATTAGTTCACAAGGACTTAGAGAATTGCTTGAGGTAGTGTGTCCCCGGGATCCAAATCCAACCTAGGTTCCACTTCTCTAGGCAGGCGACACCGAGAATGTACACAGACGTCAGAAAAACTGTCCTCAGTGTTCTAAAAAATGCAGTTGTACCCAATGTCCACTTAACCACGGACATGTGGACAAGTGGAGCAGGGCAGACTAAAGACTATATGACTGTGACAGCCCACTGGGTAGATGTATTGCCTCCCGCAGCAACAACAGCGGCGGCACCAGTAGCAGCATCTCGCAAATGCCAACTCGTTCCTAGGCAGGCTACGCTTTGTATCACCGCTTTCCATAAGAGGCACACAGCTGACAACCTCTTACGGAAACTGAGGAACATCATCGCAGAATGGCTTACCCCAATTGGACTCTCCTGGGGATTTGTGATATCGGACAACGCCACCAATATTGTGCGTGCATTACATGTGGGCAAATTCCAGCATGTCCCATGTTTTGAACATACAATTAATTTGGTGGTGCAGAATTTTTTTAAAAACGACAGGGGCATGCAGGAGATGCTGTCGGTGGCCCAAAAAATTGCGGGCCACTTTTGGCATTCAGCCACCACGTGCCGAAGACTGGAGCACCAGCAAACACTCCTGAACCTGCCATGCCAGCACCTGAAGCAAGAGGTGGTAACGAGACAGAATTCAACCCTCTATATGCTTCAGAGGATGGAGGAGAAGCTAAAGCCCATTCAAGCCTATACATCCACCTATGATATAGGCAAAGGAGGGGGAATGCACCTGACTCAAGTGCAGTGGAGAATGATTTCCGTGTTGTGCAAGGTTCTCCAACCCTTTGAACTTGCCACACGTGAAGTCAGTTCAGACACTGCCAGCTTGAGTCAGATCATTCCCCTCATCAGGCTTTTGCAGAAGCAGCTGGAGAAATTGAAGGTAGAGCTTAGACGGAGCAATTCCGCTAAGTATGTGGGACTAGTGAATGGAGCCCTTCATTCGCTTTGCCAGGATTCAAGAGTGGTCAATCTGTTGAAATCAGAGCACTACATTTTGGCCACCGTGCTCGATCCTAGGTTTAAAGCCTACGTTGCATCTATCTTTCTGGCAGACACAAGTCTGCAGAGGTGCAAAGACCTGCTGGGGAGAAAATTGTCAAGTCAAGCGGAACGTGACCCATCAACAGCTCCTCCTTCATTTTCTCCCGCAACTGGGGCTGCGAGGACAAGGATAACATTTCCTAGCCCACCCGCTGGCGGTGATGCAGGGCAGTCAGGAGCAAGTGCTGACATCTGGTCCGGACTGAAGGACCTGTCAACGATTACTGACATGTCTACTGTCACTGCATATGATGCTGTCACCATTGAAAGAATGGTGGAGGATTATATCGGTAACAACATCCAAGTAGGCATGTCAGACAGTCCGTATGTATACTGGCAGGATAAAGAGGCAATTTTGATGCCCTTGCACAACCTGGCTTTATTTTACCTAAGTTGCCCCCCCTCCAGTGTGTACTCTGAAAGAGTGTTTAGTGTAGCCAGTAATCTTGTCAGCGATCGCCATAGGAGGTTACTCCCACAAAATGTGGAGAAGATGATGTTCAATAAAATGAATTATAAATTCCTCCAGGAAGACCTTTACCAGCAATTGCTTCCAGAAAGTACAAAGGGACCTGTGATGGTGGATTCCAGTGGGGATGAATTAATACTCTGTGAGGAGGAGGCTCAACAAACTGAAAGGGTTGAGGAATCAGAGGATGAGGATGGGGACAACATCTTGCCTCTGTAGAGCCAATTTGTGCAAGGAGAGATTAATTGCTTCTTTTTTTGGTGGGGGATTAATTGCTTCTTTTTTTTTGTGGGGCTCCAAAGAAACCAATCATTTCAGCCACAGTCATGTGGCAGACCCTGTTGCTAAAATAATTGGTTTGTTAAAGTGTGCATGTCCTGTTTATGCAACATAAGGGTGGGTGGGAGAGCCCAAAAACAATTCCAAATTGCACCTCTTTTTTTCCCTTTGTGTGCTCTTTGGAGCCTAGTTTTTAAAACTGCCATCCTTTAAGCCACTTTCTGCCATAAATGGGCCAGGTGTTTGTGCCTCCCACTTGTGTCGCTTGTCTTATTCATCCAGTTACCTCGGTGTACTTCTTTTTTTACTTTACATTATGTGCTCTTTGGGGCCTAGTTTTTAAAACTGCCATCCTGTCTGCCACTGTAGTGCCACTCCAAAACACTAAAAGTGCCTGCCGCACATCTCTAGTTTAATAGTAGTTTCTGTGTGACTAAAGTTGCAGCTCAGTGTCTGTAGTACACTCTAAGTGGTGTTTCGCTGCATATTTGATGCATATAAGATGTCAAATTTTGAGAAAAAGTCAGTAAGCTACACTTCTCTGAGCAGGCCGCTCGTGTTGTATGTGAGGCCAGGGGTATGAAGACACATCTGTATGACCATGTAATGTAAGCTTACTTTAACCTAAAAGATAGGTGGATGGCTAGCTGGATGATCAAGGAGTGAGAAGAGGACTGTAACCAGTGCTGTGTGGGTTTGACCAGAGCTATGTGGGACAGTGACGTGTGGTGAGGACAATGGCTGGGAAGGCATCGGCTAGTATCAGAGCCAGATTTACACACACATGATGTGGTAAGTTTTGACTATAAAAATGATTAGAATAATACAAAGATGATGTAAGTTATAAATATCTTCTTTGTATTATTCTAAACATTTTTGTAGTTAATACTTGGGTGTGTGCTGGAGTATCATAGGTGAAGCTCTGCTTATACCCCACTCATGTGCACACCCCGTACATTGTCAGTCACAGTGTCTCCCTAAAAATGTAAAAGAAATATTGCATCATTTGTTAAGAAAAAAGAAATCAAATGTAATATTATGATTTATGACCAACGGTGTGGCAAGTTAGGCAGCTGGCCATTATGACCATGGACCTATTTTATGTGCAGGTCCTGGAGTTGTAGACCCAACCACCCAATTTTAATCTGGTCCAGTTTATGACACTCATTATTTATTGTTAAAATGTGGAGGGTGTTTAAAATAATACATTTTCTCTTGATAGCACTATTTTTAGCCCCACAGTGGATAGCATTGCTGACTCGCAGTGCTGGAATCTTAAATTCAATTTAAACCAGGGCTCATTTGTGTGAAGTTTGTGTTTTCTCCATGGGCTGATTTGGGGGCTCTGTTGAGAAGGTATTTCAGATCACTGCTGTTCTGCATAGTACAGCATCAGTGAATGGATGCTGTGTTCTACTGAAACTAGAGGTCCTAATCCAGAGTTAAATGCAGCTGTTGTATTCACATGCAGAGGCTGCATTCAGGGGGTCTGCGCACACACTGTGGCCACAGTGCGCATGCAATCACATCTGGGAAGGATGCAATCGCTTGGTGTTTGACAGGCAACGGACATCCAGGGGTGGCGATGCGGCATTGGGGGGGAAGGGGGGGGGGATTGGGAAACACAGGCGTATCATGTCCATTTTCAGGGGAGTGATTTCCCATAGTAAACGCTCCTGCTGCTATCACAGTCCAGAGTGGCAGTCCCAGGGAGAAAAAAACACCACCTAGGACTGACTGGCTGTGATTAGCAGAGAGTGCTTCCTAAGGAAATTCACTGCCACTGCTAGTCAGTCCCTGTGGGTGGCAGAATTTACATGGGGGAGGGGGATAGGTAAAATCTGCCACTGGTGCGAAAGAAGAAAGGGCCGTAACTACGTGTGTGCCAGGTGTGCCTGGCACACAGCGCAGTTGCCCTGAGGGCGCAACGGCCAGCAGCATGTAATGAGTCAAATTGACTCATTACATGCCGCCTCTGCTGTGTGCGCCGCGGCCGTGCTGATGAGGAGAGAGCAGCCGCCGGAGACAGCGGAGAAGGAGGAGGAGGGAAGGGGACTGGAGCCGCAGGAAAACTATGTAATTGGTAGTAGTGCCGCTGCAGCAGTCCTCTCTCCTTCTGTATAGGCTGCCCAGCGCTGCTATGAATGCTGGGATGCGGTTCCTCCATCCCAGCATTCACAGTAGCGCCGAGCAGCAAATACAGAAGGAGAGGGGACTGCTGCAGCGGCGCTACTACCAATTACATAGCGCTGCTGCGGCTCCAGTCCCCCTCCCTCCTTCTCCTTCCCCCCTGCATCCGGACCTGCCAGCACAAGGAGCCTGACTGCCAGCAGGGAGAGATGGTAAGTATATCTCTCTTTCTCTGTATCTCTCTCTTTATTTCTCTATCCTGTCTGCCGCAATGTGTAAAAAGGGGGACGCTGGCTGCTGTAATGTGTAAAAAGGGGACGTTGTCTGCCGCAATGTGTAAAAAGGAGGACTGGCTGCTGTAATGTGTAAAAAAGGGGATGCTGCCTGCCGTAATGTGTAAAAAGGAGGACGTTGTCTGCCATAATGTGTAAAAAGGGGGACGCTGTCTGCCGTAATCTGTAAAAAGGGGACGCTGTCTGCCATAATGTGTAAAAAAGGGGACGCTGTCTGCCGTAATGTGTAAAAAGGGGGACGCTGAATGCCGCAATGTGTAAAAAGAGGACACTGCCTGCCGCAATGTGTAAAAATAAGAATTTACTCACCGGTAATTCTATTTCTCGTAGTCCGTAGTGGATGCTGGGAACTCCGTAAGGACCATGGGGGATAGCGGCTCCGCAGGAGTCTGGGCACAACTAAAAGAAAGCTTTTAGACTACCTGGTGTGCACTGGCTCCTCCCACTATGACCCTCCTCCAAGCCTCAGTTAGGATACTGTGCCCGGAAGAGCTGACACAATAAGGAAGGATTTTGAATCCCGGGTAAGACTCATACCAGCCACACCAATCATACCGTATAACTCGTGATACCATAACCAGTTAACAGTATGAAATTTAACTGAGCCTCTCAACAGATGGCTCATAACAATAACCCTTTTGTGAACAACAACTATGTACAAGTATTGCAGACAATCCGCACTTGGGACGGGCGCCCAGCATCCACTACGGACTACGAGAAATAGAATTACCGGTGAGTAAATTCTTATTTTCTCTGACGTCCTAGTGGATGCTGGGAACTCCGTAAGGACCATGGGGATTATACCAAAGCTCCCAAACGAGCGGGAGAGTGCGGATGACTCTGCAGCACCGAATGAGAGAACTCAAGGTCCTCCTCAGCCAGGGTATCAAATTTGTAGAATTTTGCAAACGTGTTTGCCCCTGACCAAGTAGCAGCTCGGCAAAGTTGTAAAGCCGAGACCCCTCGGGCAGCCGCCCAAGATGAGCCCACCTTCCTTGTAGAATGGGCTTTTACTGATTTAGGATGCGGCAGTCCAGCCGCAGAATGCGCCAGCTGAATTGTGCTACAAATCCAGCGAGCAATAGTCTGCTTAGAAGCAGAAGCACCCAGTTTGTTGGGTGCATGCAGGATAAATAGCGAGTCAGTTTTCCTGACTCCAGCCGTCCTGGAAACATAAATTTTCAAGGCCCTGACTACGTCCAGTAACTTGGAATCCTCCAAGTCGCTAGTAGCCGCAGGCACTACAATAGGTTGGTTCAAGTGAAAAGCAGATACCACCTTAGGGAGAAACAGGGGACGAGTCCTCAATTCTGCCCTATCCATATGGAAAATCAGATAAGGACTTTTAAATGACAAAGCCTCCAATTCTGATACACGCCTGACCGAAGCCAAGGCCAATAACATGACCACTTTCCACGTGAGATATTTTAGATCCACGGTCTTTAGTGGCTCAAACCAATGTGATTTTAGGAAATTCAACACCACGTTGAGATCCCAGGGTGCCACTGGAGGCACAAAGGGGGGCTGAATATGCAGCACTCCTTTTACAAATGTCTGAACTTCAGGTAGTGAAGCTAGTTCTTTTTGGAAAAAAATCGACAGAGCCGATATCTGTACCTTAATGGAGCCTAATTTTAGGCCCATAGTCACTCCTGCCTGTAGGAAGTGCAGAAATCGACCCAGCTGAAATTCCTCTGTTGGGGCCTTATTGGCCTCACACCAAGCAACATATTTTCGCCATATGCGGTGATAATGTTTAACCGTTACATCTTTCCTGGCTTTAATCAGCGTAGGAATGACATCCTCCGGAATGCCCTTTTCCTTTAGGATCCGGCTTTCAACCGCCATGCCGTCAAACGCAGCCGCGGTAAGTCTTGGAACAGACAGGGCCCCTGCTGCAGCAGGTCCTGTCTGAGCGGCAGAGGCCATGGGTCCTTTGAGATCATCTCTTGAAGTTCCGGGTACCAAGCTCTTCTTGGCCAATCCGGAACCACGAGTATTGTCCTTACTCCTCGTTTTCTTATTATTCTCAGTACCTTTGGTATGAGAGGCAGAGGAGGGAACACATAAACTGACTGGTACACCCACGGTGTCACTAGAGCGTCCACCGCTATCGCCTGAGGGTCCCTTGACCTGGCGCAATATCTCTCCAGTTTTTTGTTTAGGCGGGACGCCATCATGTCCACCTGTGGCCATTCCCAACGATTTACAATCGTGTGAAGACTTCTGGATGAAGTCCCCACTCTCCCGGGTGGAGGTCGTGCCTGCTGAGGAAGTCTGCTTCCCAGTTGTCCACTCCCAGAATGAACACTGCTGACAGTGCTAGCACGTGATTTTCCGCCCATCGGAGAATCCTTGTGGCTTCTGCCATTGCCGTCCTGCTTCTTGTGCCGCCCTGTCGGTTTACATGGGCGACCGTCGTGATGTTGTCTGACTGGATCAGTACCGGCTGGTTTTGAAGCAGGGGTTTTGCCTGACTTAGGGCATTGTAAATGGCCCTTAGTTCTAGAATATTTATGTGCAAGGAAGTCTCCTGACTCGACCATAGTCCTTGTAAGTTTCTTCCCTGAGTGACTGCCCCCCAGCCTCGAAGGCTGGCATCCGTGGTCACCAGGACCCAGTTCTGTATGCCGAATCTGCGGCCCTCTAGGAGATGAGCACTCTGCAGCCACCACAGCAGAGACACCCTGGTTCTTGGAGACAGGGTTATTAGCCGATGCATCTGAAGATGCGATCCGGACCATTGGTCCAACAGGTCCCACTGAAAGATTCTGGCATGGAACCTGCCGAAAGGAATTGCTTCGTAAGAAGCCACCATCTTTCCCAGGACTCGCGTGCAGCGATGCACCGACACCTGTTTTGGTTTCAGGAGGTCTCTGACTAGAGATGACAGCTCCTTGGCTTTCTCCTCTGGGAGAAACACTTTTTTCTGGACTGTGTCCAAAATCATTCCCAGGAACAGTAGACGTGTCGTCGGAACCAGCTGTGACTTTGGAATATTCAGAATCCAACCGTGCTGGTGTAGCACCTCCTGAGATAGTGCTACTCCTACCAACAACTGCTCCCTGGATCTCGCCTTTATTAGGAGATCGTCCAAGTACGGGATAATTAAAACTCCCTTTTTTCGAAGGAGTATCATCATTTCCGCCATTACCTTGGTAAACACCCTCGGTGCCGTGGACAGTCCAAACGGCAGCGTCTGGAATTGGTAATGGCAATTTTGTACCGCAAATCTGAGGTACTCCTGGTGAGGATGATAAATGGGGACATGCAGGTAAGCATCCTTGATGTCCAGGGATACCATGTAATCCCCCTCGTCCAGGCTTGCAATAACCGCCCTGAGCGATTCCATCTTGAACTTGAACTTTTTTATGTATGTGTTCAAGGATTTCAAATTTAAAATGGGTCTCACCGAACCGTCCGGTTTCGGTACCACAAACAGTGTGGAATAGTAACCCCGTCCTTGTTGAAGTAGGGGCACCTTGACTATCACCTGCTGGGAATACAGCTTGTGAATTGCCTCTAGCACAGCCTCCCTGCCTGAGGGAGTCCTTGGCAAGGCAGATTTGAGGAAACGGCGGGGGGGAGACGCCTCGAATTCCAGTTTGTACCCCTGAGATACTACTTGCAAGATCCAGGGATCCACCTGTGAGCGAGCCCACTGATGGCTGAAATTTTTGAGGCGGCCCCCCACCGTACCTGGCTCCGCCTGTGGAGCCCCACCGTCATGCGGTGGACTTGGAAGAAGCGGGGGAGGACTTTTGCTCCTGGGAACCTGCTGTTTGTTGCAGCCTTTTTCCCCTACCTCTGCCTCTGGACAGAAAGGACCCGCCTTTTCCTCGCCTGTTTCTCTGGGTCCGAAAGGACTGTACTTGATAAAACGGCGCTTTTTTAGGCTGTGAGGGAATCTGGGGTAAAAATGCTGATTTCCCAGCTGTCGCTGTGGAAACTAGGTCTGAGAGACCATCCCCGAATAACTCCTCACCCTTATAAGGCAAAACTTCCATGTGCCTTTTGGAATCTGCATCCCCTGTCCACTGCCGAGTCCATAAGCCTCTCCTAGCAGAAATGGACAATGCACTTATTTTAGATGCCAGCCGGCAGATCTCCCTCTGTGCATCTCTCATGTATAAGACTCAGTCTTTTATATGCTCTATGGTTAGGAGAACAGTGTCCCTGTCTAGGGTGTCAATATTTTCTGACAGGGAATCTGACTATGCAGCGGCAGCACTGCACATCCATGCTGACGCAATAGCTGGTCTAAGTATAATGCCTGAGTGTGTATATACAGACTTCAGGATCGCCCCCTGCTTTCTATCCGCAGGCTCCTTTAGGGCGGCCGTATCCGGAGACGGAAGTGCCACCTTTTTAGACAAACGTGTGAGCGCTTTATCCACCCTAGGAGGTGTTTCCCAACGTGCCCTATCCTCTGGCGGGAAAGGGAACGCCATTAGTAATTTTTTAGGGATTACCAATCTTTTATCGGGGAAAGCCCACGCTTCTTCACACACTTCATTTAATTCTTCAGATGGGGGAAAAACTACGGGTAGTTTTTTCTCCCCAAACATAATACCCTTTTTAGTGGTACCTGGGTTTATATCCGAAATGTGTAATACCTCCTTCATTGCCTCAATCATGCAACAAATGGCCCTAGTGGACATTAGATTTGACTCATCGTCGTCGACACTGGTATCAGTATCCGTGTCGACATCTGCATCTGCCATCTGAGGTAGCGGGCGTTTTAGAGCCCCTGATGGCCTTTGAGACACCTGGGCAGGCACGAGCTGAGAAGCCGGCTGTCCCGCATTTGGCATGTCGTTAAATTTTTTGTGTAAGGAGTCGACACTTGCACGTAATTCCTTCCATAAAACCATCCAACTCAGGTGTCTGCCCCGCAGGGGGTGACATCACTTCTATGGGCATCTGCTCCGCCTCCACATAATTTTCCTCATCAAACATGTCGACACAGCCGTACCGACACACCGCACACACACCGGGAATGCTCTAATAGAGGACAGGACCCCACAGAAGCCCTTTGGGGAGACAGAGAGAGAGTATGCCAGCACACACCAGAGCGCTATAAAATGCAGGGACTAACTGAATTATGTCCCCTATAGCTGCTATAATATTTACTGCGCCTAAATTTAGTGCCCCCCCTCTCTTTTTTACCCTTTTCTGTAGTGTAGACTGCAGGGGAGAGCCAGGGAGCTTCCTTCCAGCGGAACTGTGAGGGAGAAATGGCGCCAGTGTGCTGAGAGAGATAGCTCCGCCCCTTTGTGGCGGACTTTTCTCCCGCTTTTTTAAGGATTCTGGCAGGGGTAATTATCACATATATAGCCTCTGGGGCTATATATTGTGATTGTTTTGCCAGCCAAGGTGTTTTTATTGCTGCTCAGTGCGCCCCCCCCAGCGCCCTGCACCCTCAGTGACCGGAGTGTGAAGTGTGTATGAGGAGCAATGGCGCACAGCTGCAGTGCTGTGCGCTACCTTGGTGAAGACAGAAGTCTTCATGCCGCCGATTTTCCGGACTTCTTCATGCTTCTGGCTCTGTAAGGGGGGCGGCGGCGCGGCTCCGGGACCGAACACCAAGGCCAGTTCCATGCGGTCGATCCCTCTGGAGCTAACGGTGTCCAGTAGCCTAAGAAACCCAAGCTAGCTGCAAGCAGGTAGGTTCGCTTCTTCTCCCCTTAGTCCCTCGTTGCAGTGAGCCTGTTGCCAGCAGGTCTCACTGTAAAATAAAAAACCTAAATTATACTTTCTTTCTAAGAGCTCAGGAGAGCCCCTAGTGTGCATCCAGCTCGGCCGGGCACAAAAATCTAACTGAGGCTTGGAGGAGGGTCATAGTGGGAGGAGCCAGTGCACACCAGGTAGTCTAAAAGCTTTCTTTTAGTTGTGCCCAGACTCCTGCGGAGCCGCTATCCCCCATGGTCCTTACGGAGTTCCCAGCATCCACTAGGACGTCAGAGAAAAAGGGGATGCTGTCTGCCTTAATGTGTAAAAAAGGGGACGCTGTCTGCTGAAATGTGTAAAAAGCGGACGCTGTCTGCCGTAATGTGTAAAAAGGGGATGCTGTCCGCCATAATGTGTAAAAAGGGGGTCTGTCTGCTGTAATGTGTAAAAGGGGCTCTACCTGGTGTAGTGGCGCTACTGTGCAGCGTAATTTGAATAATGGAGACTACTGTGCACCGTAGCATGAATTAGTATTATTTTGTGGCCATGTCCCTTCCCCATGAAGCCACGCCCCTATATATTTTTCACGCACCGACGGCGCGCAATGCCCCTGTCTTGCATGGGGGGGGGGGGGGGGGACGCCAATGCCATTTCTTGCACACAGCGCTAAAATGCCTAGTTACGGCACTGAAAGAAGATACATGTAATTGGGAGCGCTGTGATTACTTTCCGGATGCACTGTAAATGCAGCTTGGTCTCCTTCACATGGGTATCTGACAGCAACACTGCGGCTGATCGCCCCTTAATCGGAGTGACTTGGAGCCGGTGGTTGGAGCAGCGAGCTCTCTCTCCATCTGCTGCTGTTTGGTGCACTTAGGGGGTCATTCCGAGTTGATCGTAGCTGTGCTAAATTTAGCACAGCTACGATCATCTTCCCTGACATGCGGGGGGACACCCAGCACAGGGCTAGTCCGCTCTGCATGTCAGTCCAGCCCTTCCCCCCCCGCATAAATACAAAAGCATCGCACAGCGGCGATGCTTTTGTATTTGTGGAGTAATTCCCGGCCAGCGCAGCTCCTGCGGCTGGCCGGGAGTTGTTTGTCGCTGCCACTGGCCGCAGCGGATGCGTGAGATGTCACGCAGCCACCGCTGCCCGCCCCCCCCGGCAGTCTGGCCACGCCTGCGCCTGACCCTAAATGGCAGCTTAACACCGCCGTCCAGCCCCATCCCACCCTGCGACTGCCTCTGCCTGTCAATTAGGCAGAGGCGATCGCAACTGAACGACGGCCTTCGGCCGTCCGGCATGCGCAATTCCGACCCGATCGCTGCGATAAACTGCAGCGAGCTTTCGGTCGGAATGACCCTCTTAGTTGTGGACCCGGAGTTGCGGCGGTGTATCGCCTCTCCGTCAGCCTCTTTTTGATGCACTTGCTGATGTGCTGGGAGCCACGGCTGTGGATCACTGATTTATCCAGCAGCTGCTAGTTGGAAGTAATGCAGCCCGATGTCAAAACAGTCTCCTGTACAGGTCTGACAAAGCCTCGCTCACCTCTCCCGCACTGTGTTAGTAGAAGCGCGCAGGGAAGGATTTCCAATTTTTCTTAAGTAAAGCTCCAGTGGTTATGAAAGGGTGTTAGGTTGGTTCTGTAAAAAGTCCAATAATTCACAGCAGAATTGATTTTATCAACTTTATCAAGATGTATGTATTGGATAGAAAAGACTCCTGCAGCAAAATTGATGAAGGCAAAGAAGTATGCTTACTGTATGCATGCTGTATATGTAGAATAGAGAAAGTGGTTAACTTTTATGTGAGCCAAAAGTGAATTTGAAATAATATAATTCATGGAGTTTCTAGAGACTAATATCACTTTAAAACTTATTAAATTTAAGAAAAGCATTTTAGAATGAATAGGCAGGACATACTGTATTGCAGCCCTATATTATATATATATATATATATATATATATATATATATACATACAGTATGTGTTCAATTATAACCCATTAACATCTGCCCTCTCATTTTAGCTGTAATAAGCTGTCCACATAGACAGAACAGATTACTGAGCAATTAGCTTTAAAAACATAAATTGTATTATGCTAAATTTTAGTCTATTTCCTGTAGACGGCTTAAAATACATCATTAAGATAGAATATTATACAAAGTGTACATGCCATATTTCCATTCCCCTGGCATTAATTTCCTTGAAGGCATGTGAAATGTTTCCATTTTCTTTTACTGTGCACTTTAGAACAAGAATATTTTCTTTTCATCTAAAGATCAATATTTTACATTTATATTACTTTCTATGTAAAGTGAACTTAAAAAAAAAAATCTCTGTCTTGAATACTAGACCCAGTGGCGTATCTATAATGGGTGCAGTGTGTGCGGTGCACACGGGCCCCTGAGTCCAGGGGGGGGGGGGGGGGCCACACCGCACACACTGCACCCATTTCTCCTATACTTACCTTTCTGGAGTCCATCGCTGACTGTGTGTGGGTCCCCTCCTCTCCTGTAACCGTCACCGCCGCTGCTAGCGCACTGAGCACTAGAGACTCTGGCACAGTGCCAGAGTCTACAGCGCATGCGCAGGACTCCGAAAATATGGTATGGTGGCCATTTTTCGGAGTCCTGCACATGTGCTGTAGACTATGACAGAGTCTACATCGCTCAGGGCACTAGCAGCAGCGGTGACAACTACGAGAGAGGAGGGGGCCAACACACGGAGTCTGCACACGGGTCCCCTCCTCTCTAGAGACGCCCCTGACTAGACCAAAATATTTGAAGAGACTGAGGGGTCTATTTATTAGTGATGTGCACCGGCAATTTTTCGGGTTTTGTGTTTTGGTTTTGGGTTCGGTTCCGCGGCCGTGTTTTGGGTTCGAACGCATTTTGGCAAAACCTCACCGAAATTTTTTTGTCGGATTCGGGTGTGTTTTGGATTCGGGTGTTTTTTTTCAAAAAACCCTAATAAACAGCTTAAATCATAGAATTTGGGGTTCATTTTGATCCCATAGTATTATTAACCTCAATAACCATAATTTACACTCATTTTCAGTCTATTCTGAACACCTCACACCTCACAATATTATTTTTAGTCCTAAAATTTGCACCGAGGTCGCTGGATGACTAAGCTAAGCGACCCAAGTGGCGACACAAACACCTGGCCCATCTAGGAGTGGCATTGCAGTGTCACGCAGGATGGCCCTTCAAAAAAATACTCCCCAAACAGCACATGACGCAAAGAAAAAAAAGGCGCAATGAGGTAGCTGTGTGACTAAGCTAAGCGACCCTAGTGGCCGACACAAACACCTGGCCCATCTAGGAGTGGCACTGCAGTGTCACGCAGGATGGCCCTTCAAAAAAATACTCCCCAAACATCACATGACGCAAAGAAAAAAAGAGGCGCAATGAGGTAGCTGTGTGACTAAGCTAAGCGACCCTAGTGGCCGACACAAACACCTGGCCCATCTAGGAGTGGCACTGCAGTGTCACGCAGGATGGCCCTTCAAAAAAATACTCCCCAAACAGCACATGACGCAAAGAAAAAAAAGAGGCGCAATGAGGTAGCTGTGTGACTAAGCTAAGCGACCCTAGTGGCCGACACAAACACCTGGCCCATCTAGGAGTGGCACTGCAGTGTCACGCAGGATGGCCCTTCAAAAAAATACTCCCCAAACATCACATGACGCAAAGAAAAAAAGAGGCGCAATGAGGTAGCTGTGTGACTAAGCTAAGCGACCCTAGTGGCCGACACAAACACCTGGCCCATCTAGGAGTGGCACTGCAGTGTCACGCAGGATGGCCCTTCAAAAAAATACTCCCCAAACAGCACATGACGCAAAGAAAAAAAGAGGCGCAATGAGGTAGCTGTGTGACTAAGCTAAGCGATCCTAGTGGCCGACACAAACACCTGGCCCATCTAGGAGTGGCACTGCAGTGTCACGCAGGATGGCCCTTCAAAAAAATACTCCCCAAACATCACATGACGCAAAGAAAAAAAGAGGCGCAATGAGGTAGCTGTGTGACTAAGCTAAGCGACCCTAGTGGCCGACACAAACACCTGGCCCATCTAGGAGTGGCACTGCAGTGTCACGCAGGATGGCCCTTCAAAAAAATACTCCCCAAACAGCACATGACGCAAAGAAAAAAAGAGGCGCAATGAGGTAGCTGTGTGACTAAGCTAAGCGACCCTAGTGGCCGACACAAACACCTGGCCCATCTAGGAGTGGCACTGCAGTGTCACGCAGGATGGCCCTTCAAAAAAATACTCCCCAAACAGCACATGACGCAAAGAAAAAAAGAGGCGCAATGAGGTAGCTGTGTGACTAAGCTAAGCGACCCTAGTGGCCGACACAAACACCTGGCCCATCTAGGAGTGGCACTGCAGTGTCACGCAGGATGGCCCTTCAAAAAAATACTCCCCAAACAGCACATGACGCAAAGAAAAATGAAAGAAAAAAGAGGTGCAAGATGGAATTGTCCTTGGGCCCTCCCACCCACCCTTATGTTGTATAAACAGGACATGCACACTTTAACGAACCCATCATTTCAGCGACAGGGTCTGCCACACGACTGTGACTGAAATGACTGGTTGGTTTGGGCCCCCACCAAAAAAGAAGCAATCAATCTCTCCTTGCACAAACTGGCTCTACGGAGGCAAGATGTCCACCTCATCATCATCGTCCGATTCATCACCCCTTTCACTGTGTACATCCCCCTCCTCACAGATTATTAATTCGTCCCCACTGGAATCCACCATCTCAGGTCCCCGTGTACTTTCTGGAGGCAATTGCTGCTGGTGAATGTCTCCACGGAGGAATTGATTATAATTCATTTTAATGAACATCATCTTCTCCACATTTTCTGGAAGTAACCTCGTATGCCGATTGCTGACAAGGTGAGCGGCGGCACTAAACACTCTTTCGGAGTACACACTGGAGGGAGGGCAACTTAGGTAGAATAAAGCCAGTTTCTGCAAGGGCCTCCAAATTGCCTCTTTTTCCTGCCAGTATACGTACGGACTGTCTGACGTGCCTACTTGGATGCGGTCACTCATATAATCCTCCACCATTCTTTCAATGGTGACAGAATCATATGCAGTGACAGTAGACGACATGTCAGTAATCGTTGGCAGGTCCTTCAGTCCGGACCAGATGTCAGCACTCGCTCCAGACTGCCCTGCATCACCGCCAGCGGGTGGGCTCGGAATTCTTAGCCTTTTCCTCGCACCCCCAGTTGCAGGAGAATGTGAAGGAGGAGCTGTTGACGGGTCGCGTTCCGCTTGACTTGACAATTTTCTCACCAGCAGGTCTTTGAACCTCTGCAGACTTGTGTCTGCCGGAAAGAGAGATACAACGTAGGTTTTAAATCTAGGATCGAGCACGGTGGCCAAAATGTAGTGCTCTGATTTCAACAGATTGACCACCCGTGAATCCTGGTTAAGCGAATGAAGGGCTCCATCCACAAGTCCCACATGCCTAGCGGAATCGCTCTGTTTTAGCTCCTCCTTCAATGCCTCCAGCTTCTTCTGCAAAAGCCTGATGAGGGAATGACCTGACTCAGGCTGGCAGTGTCTGAACTGACTTCACGTGTGGCAAGTTCAAAAGGTTGCAGAACCTTGCACAACGTTGAAATCATTCTCCACTGCGCTTGAGACAGGTGCATTCCACCTCCTTTGCCTATATCGTGGGCAGATGTATAGGCTTGAATGGCCTTTTGCTGCTCCTCCATCCTCTGAAGCATATAGAGGGTTGAATTCCACCTCGTTACCACCTCTTGCTTCAGATGATGGCAGGGCAGGTTCAGGTGTTTTTGGTGGTGCTCCAGTCTTCTGTACGCGGTGCCTGTACGCCGAAAGTGGCCCGCAATTCTTCTGGCCACCGACAGCATCTCTTGCACGCCCCTGTCATTTTTTAAATAATTCTGCACCACCAAATTCAAGGTATGTGCAAAACATGGGACGTGCTGGAATTTGCCCAGATGTAATGCACGCACAATATTGCTGGCGTTGTCCGATGCCACAAATCCCCAGGAGAGTCCAATTGGGGTAAGCCATTCTGCGATGATCTTCCTCAATTGCCGTAAGAGATTTTCAGCTGTGTGCGTATTCTGGAAAGCGGTGATACAAAGCGTAGCCTGCCTAGGAACGAGTTGGCATTTGCGAGATGCTGCTACTGGTGCCGCCGCTGCTGTTCTTGCAGCGGGAGGCAATACATCTACCCAGTGGGCTGTCACAGTCATGTAGTCCTGAGTCTGCCCTGCTCCACTTGTCCACATGTCCGTGGTTAAGTGGACATTGGGTACAACTGCATTTTTTAGGACACTGGTGACTCTTTTTCTGACATCTGTGTACATTCTCGGTATCGCCTGCCTAGAGAAATGGAACCTAGATGGTATTTGGTACCGGGGACACAGTACCTCAATCAAGTCTATAGTTGGCTCTGAAGTAACGATGGATACCGGAACCACGTTTCTCACCGCCCAGGCTGCCAAGGCCTCAGTTATCCGCTTTGCAGCAGGATGACTGCTGTGATATTTCATCTTCCTCGCAAAGGACTGTTGGACAGTCAGTTGCTTACTGGAAGTAGTACAAGTGGTCTTCCGACTTCCCCTCTGGGATGACCATCGACTCCCAGCAGCAACAACAGCAGCGCCAGCAGCAGTAGGCGTTACACTCAAGGATGCATCGGAGGAATCCCAGGCAGGAGAGGACTCGTCAGACTTGCCAGTGACATGGCCTGCAGAACTATTGGCTTTCCTGGGTAAGGAGGAAATTGACACTGAGGGAGTTGGTGGTGTGGTTTGCGGGAGATTGGTTACAAGAGGAAGGGATTTACTGGTCAGTGGACTGCTTCCGCTGTCGCCCAAAGTTTTTGAACTTGTCACTGACTTATGATGAATGCGCTGCAGGTGACGTATAAGGGAGGATGTTCCGAGGTGGTTACCGTCCTTACCCCTACTTATTACAGCTTGACAAAGGCAACACACGGCTTGACACCTGTTGTCCGCATTTGTGTTGAAATAATTCCACACCGAAGAGCTGATTTTTTTTGTATTTTGACCAGGCATGTCAATGGCCATATTCCTCCCACGGACAACAGGTGTCTCCCCGGGTGCCTGACTTAAACAAACCACCTCACCATCAGAATCCTCCTGGTCAATTTCCTCCCCAGCGCCAGCAACACCCATATCCTCATCCTGGTGTACTTCAACACTGACATCTTCAATTTGACTATCAGGAACTGGACTGCGGGTGCTCCTTCCAGCACTTGCAGGGGGCGTGCAAATGGTGGAAGGCGCAAGCTCTTCCCGTCCAGTGTTGGGAAGGTCAGGCATCACAACTGACACAATTGGACTCTCCTTGGGGATTTGTGATTTCAAAGAACGCACAGTTCTTTGCTGTGCTTTTGCCAGCTTAAGTCTTTTCATTTTTCTAGCGAGAGGCTGAGTGCTTCCATCCTCATGTGAAGCTGAACCACTAACCATGAACATAGGCCAGGGCCTCAGCCGTTCCTTGCCACTCCGTGTCGTAAATGGCATATTGGCAAGTTTACACTTCTCCTCAGACGCTTTTAATTTTGATTTTTGGGTCATTTTACTGATCTTTTGTGTTTTGGATTTTACATGCTCTGTACTATGACATTGGGCATCGGCCTTGGCAGACGACGTTGATGGCATTTCATCGTCTCGGCCATGACTAGAGGCAGCAGCTTCAGCACGAGGTGGAAGTGGATCTTGATCTTTCCCTATTTTTTTAACCTCCACATTTTTGTTCTCCATATTTTGCGCACAACTATAAGCCACCACAGGTATACAATGTAGATGGATGGATAGTATACTATTATTACTTATGGACGACGAGTGACGACACAGAGGTAGGTACAGCCGTGGCCTACCGTACTGCTATATATATAATATATACAGAATAATAATAACGGACCTGGTGGACACTGTCAGCAGACTGCTAAACTAGTATGAAGAAAAAAAAGCCACCACAGGTATACAATGTAGATGGATGGATAGTATAGTATTATTACTTATGGACGACGAGTGACAACACAGAGGTAGGTACAGCCGTGGCCTACCGTACTGCTATATATATAATATATACAGAATAATAATAACGGACCTGGTGGACACTGTCAGCAGACTCCTAAACTAGTATGAAGAAAAAAAAGCCACCACAGGTATACAATGTAGATGGATGGATAGTATAGTATTATTACTTATGGACGACGAGTGACGACACAGAGGTAGGTACAGCCGTGGCCTACCGTACTGCTATATATATAATATATACAGAATAATAATAACGGACCTGGTGGACACTGTCAGCAGACTGCTAAACTAGTATGAAGAAAAAAAAGCCACCACAGGTATACAATGTAGATGGATGGATAGTATAGTATTATTACTTATGGACGATGAGTGACGACACAGGAGGTAGGTACAGCCGTGGCCTACCGTACTGCTATATATATAATATATACAGAATAATAATAACGGACCTGGTGGACACTGTCAGCAGACTGCTAAACTAGTATGAAGAAAAAAAAGCCACCACAGGTATACAATGTAGATGGATGGATAGTATACTATTATTACTTATGGACGACGAGTGACGACACAGAGGTAGGTACAGCCGTGGCCTACCATACTGCTATATATATAATATACTGTATAATAAATGGACCTGGTGGACACTGTCAGCAGACTGCTAAACTACTAGTATAAAGAAAAAAAGCCACCACAGGAGTGTTTTTCAGGCAGACAAATGTATACTGGACTGGTGGTCACTGTCAGCAAAACTGTGCACTGTACTCCTGCTATAACTGCTCCCCAGTCCCCACAATTAGGCAGTGTGAGCAGTGTACTCAGCACAGATATATCATGCAGCACACTGAGCACAGATATGGTATGGAGCGTTTTTTTCAGGCAGAGAACGGATTAAACTGGTGGTCACACTCACTACTATCAGCAAAACCCTGCACTGTACTCCTAACAGCTGCTCCCCGTCCCCAATCCTCCCCACAATTATAACAATGTCACTCTTAGTCTTTTCTATTATGACTATAACGGAGAGGACGCCAGCCACGTCCTCTCCCTATCAATCTCAATGCACGTGTGAAAATGGCGGCGACGCGCGGCTGCTTATATAGAATCCGAATCTCGCGAGAATCCGACAGCGGGATGATGACGTTCGGGCGCGCTCGGTTTACCCGAGCCACACGGAAGAATCTGAGCACGGCTCGGACCCGTGTAAAAAGGCTGAAGTTCGGGGGGGTTCGGTTTCCGAGAAACCGAACCCGCTCATCACTACTATTTACTAAGCCTTGGATGGAGATAAAGTTGCTGGAGATAAAGTACCAGCCAGTCGGCTCCTAACTGTCATTTTTCAAACACAGCCTGTGGCATGGCAGTTAGGAGCTGATTGGCTGGTACTTTATCTCCACCGACTTTATCTCCATCCAAGGCTTAGTAAATACACCCCTGAGGGATTTATTTACTAAACCTTTGATGGAGATAAAGTGGATGGAGATAAAGTACCAGCCAACCAGCTCCTAACTGTAATTTTTCAAACACAGCCTATAAAATGGCAGTTAGGGGATGATTGGCTGGGACTTTGGTGGTCATTCCGAGTTGTTTCGCTCGCTGCCGATTTTCGCAGTGCAGCGATCAAGTGAAAAAACGGCATAAATGCGCATGCGCTAAGTACTTTCACACAAAACTTAGTAGATTTACACAAGATCGAGCGGCGTTTTCTCATCGCTGCAATGCTGCTAAAAGCAGTTAGCGAGCGAACAACGCAGAATGAGGGCCTTTATCTCCATCTTCTTTATCTCCTTCCAAGACTTAGTAAATAGACCCCTTAGAGTTATATTTCTGAAGATGCAGCTTTTGCAAGCAGCTCTTGGCAGTATTGAGCTTAAAGCTGGGTAAACACTGAGATGATATCAGCCTGATGTGTCATTTCTGGTCGAATCAGATTCATATAGGGCATATAGTTTAGTTTGTATGCCCTATATGGGGGTGCCCGCAGTAGTATGCACGTTGCCAGGTCAACCCTGCAGCATGACCAACCGGGGTGATAATGCTGGCCACATGGTGTATGCAAATGAAGGATGGAACAGTGATCATACTGATGTGTACCCAGGTTCGGATATATCTGACCGTCGGACCGACATATAGGCTGGGGACACAATGCTCAGTGTGCACCCAGCTTAACATTTAAAGCTGCACTAATATTAAGTGCAAAACACAGAAGACTTTGCACTTTATACTAGTAGTGCTTTCAATTTTGAGCTCAAACTGAGAAGTGGTGGTTTGTAAATGCTTTTGCTTTGTAAGTATACCCCTAGTATATGTTGGGGTAAAAATATACTAAGATTCTTGTTACAGCCAAATTCAGCCGAGTTCAATCTCGGCTGACATCGGCCGTTTGAGATTGCAACTTTAAAAAAAAAAAAACACAGTAATTTACTAAACTACCAAGTTTTTTCAATTCGAGTTCTCTGATGTCGATGTCATTTGTATTGTCGGGTAATATTTTACCAGGTAATTTAGTAAAACACTGCCGGACATGACACAATGAAGCCCAGCCGGATCAGTGGGATCCATGAAGGGCTTCATTCTGTACAGTATTTAAGTAGTTAAAAAATTGTCCCCCCTCCTAAGCATAACCAGCCCCGAGTTGGTCCTAGTTGTTAAAATATCGGGGGGAAATGCGTAAAGGTTACCAGTATTTTAAAAACCAGCACCAGGCTCTTTGACCGGTCCTGGTTCTAAAAATATGGGAGGGAAAAGATGTAGGGGTCCCCCGTATTTTTTAAACCATCACGGGCTCCACTAGTCAACGAGATAATGCTACAGGTGGGGGACATGTTTATACTGGTCCCTACGGCCGTGGCATTAAAAACTAGTCACCCCTGGTTGGGGTTCCCTGGAGGAGTGTGGCTCCCCCAATAAAGGGGTCCCCCCCTCCAGGCACCCAAGGGCCAGGGATGTGGACGCCACACCTGGGCTTTGGGTGGTGACTTCATAGCATTTGTGGAAAAAAAATGAAATATTGTCTTTTGCTGTTGAACTACAAGTCCCAGCAAGCCTCCCCCACATGCTGGTACTTGGAGATCTACAAGTACCAGCATGCAGAGCATTAAAGGGCCCATTGCTACTTGTAGTCCTACAACAAAAGAAAGATTCAAATAAAGAAAATACACACACATACACACACACACACACACACACACACACACACACACACACACACACACACACACACACACACACACACACACACACACACTGTGAAAGTAAAACTTTAATATATCACACTTGCACACTCATACTCACATTAGAGATGTGCACCGGACATTTTTCGGGTTTTGTGTTTTGGTTTTGGATTTGGTGCCGCGGTGTGTTTTGGATTCGGGTGTTTTTTTTCAAAAACCCCTCAAAAACAGCTTAAATCATAGAATTTGGGGGTCATTTTGATCCCATAGTATTATTAACCTCAATAACTGTAATTTCCACTAATTTCCAGTCTATTCTGAACACCTCACACCTCACAATATTATTTTTAGTCCTAAAATTTGCACCGAGGTCATTGGATGACTAAGCTAAGCGACCCAAGTGGCCGACACAAACACCTAGCCCATCTAGGAGTGGCACTGCAGTGTTAGACAGGATGGAACTTAAAAAAATTAGCCACAAACATCACATGATGCAGAGATAAATAAAAAAAAAGAGGTGCAAGATGGAATTGACCTTGGGTCCTCCCACCCACCCTTATGTTGTATAAACAGGACATGCACACTTTAACAAACCCATCATTTCAGTGACAGGGTCTGCCACACGACTGTGGCTGAAATGACTGGTTGGTTTGGGCCCCCACCAAAAAAGAAGCAATCAATCTCTCCTTGCACAAACTGGCTCTACAGAGGCAAGATGTCCACCTCCTCCTCATCGTCCGATTCCTCACACCTTTTACTGTGTACATCCCCCTCCTCACAGATTATTAATTCGTCCCCACTAGAATCCACCATCTCAGGTCCCTGTGTACTTTCTGGAGGCAATTGCTGGTGAATGTCTCCACGGAGGTATTGATTATAATTCATTTTGATGAACATCATCTTCTCCACATTTTCTGGAAGTAACCTCGTACGCCGATTGCAGGCAAGGTGACCGGCTGCACTAAACACTCTTTCGGAGTACACACTGGAGGGGGGGCAACTTAGGTAAAATAAAGCCAGTTTGTGCAAGGGTCTCCAAATTGCCTCTTTTCCTACCAGTATACGTACGGACTGTCTGACGTGCCTACTTGGATGCGGTCACTCATATAATCCCCCACCATTCTTTCAATGGTGACAGAATCATATGCAGTGACAGTAGACGACATGTCAGTAATCGTTGGCAGGTCCTTCAGTCCGGACCAGATGTCAGCACTCGCTCCAGACAGCCCTGCATTACCGTCAGTGGGTGGGCTCGGAATTCTTAGCCTTTTCCTCGCAGCCCCAGTTGCGGGAGAATGTGAAGGAGGAGCTGTTGGCGGGTCACGTTCCGCTTGACTTGACTAGTGTCTCACCAGCAGGTCTTTGAACATCTGCAGACTTGTGTCTGCCAGAAAGAGAGATACAACGTAGGCTTTAAACCTAGGATCGAGCACGGTGGCCAAAATGTATGCTCTGATTTCAACAGATTGACCACCCGTGAATCCTGGTTAAGCGAATTAAGGGCTCCATCCACAAGTCCCACATGCCTAGCGGAATCGCTCCATTTTAGCTCCTCCTTCAATCACTTCTGCAAAAGCCTGATGAGGGGAATGACCTGACTCAGGCTGGCAGTGTCTGAACTGACTTCACGTGTGGCAAGTTCAAAGGGTTGCAGAACCTTGCACAACGTTGAAATCATTCTCCACTGCGCTTGAGTCAGGTGCATTCCTCCTCCTTTGCCTATATCGTAGGTAGATGTATAGGCTTGAATGGCCTTTTGCTGCTCCTCCATCCTCTGAAGCATATAGGGGGTTGAATTCCACCTCGTTACCACCTCTTGCTTTAGCTGATGGCAGGGCAGGTTCAGGAGTGTTTGATGGTGCTCCAGTCTTCGGCACGTGGTGGCTGAATGCCGAAAGTGGCCCGCAATTCTTCGGGCCACCGACAGCATCTCTTGCACGCCCCTGTCATTTTTTAAAAAATTCTGCACCACCAAATTCAATGTATGTGCAAAACATGGGACGTGCTGGAATTTGCCTACATGTAATGCACGCACAATATTGGTGGCGTTGTCCGATGTCACAAATCCCCAGGAGAGTCCAATTGGGGTAAGCCATTCTGCAATGATGTTCCTCAGTTTCCATAAGAGGTTGTCAGCTGTGTGCCTCTTATGGAAAGTGGTGATACAAAGCGTAGCCTGCCTAGGAATGAGTTGGCGTTTGCGAGATGCTGCTACTGGTGCCGCCGCTGCTGTTCTTGCTGCGGGAGGCAATACATCCACCCAGTGGGCTGTCACAGTCATATAGTCCTGAGTCTGCCCTGCTCCACTTGTCCACATGTCCATGGTTAAGTGGACATTGGGTACAACTGCATTTTTTAGGACACTGGTGACTCTTTTTCTGACGTCTGTGTAATTTCTCGGTATCGCCTGCCTAAAGAAATAGAACCTAGATGGTATTTGGTACCAGGGACACAGTACCTTAAGCAATTCTCTAATTCTCTGTGAATTAACAGTGGATACCAGACACACGTTTAACACCACCGCAGCTGCCAAGACCTGAGTTATCCGCTTTGCAGCAGGATGACTGCTGTGATATTTCATCTTCCTCGCAAAGGACTGTTGGACAGTCAATTGCTTACTGGAAGTAGGGATGACCATCGACTCCCAGCAGCAACAACAGCAGCGCCAGCAGCAGTAGGCGTTACACTCAAGGATGCATCGGAGGAATCCCAGGCAGGAGAGGACTCGTCAGACTTGCCAGTGACATGGCCTGCAGGACTATTGGCTTTCCTGTCTAAGGAGGAAATTGACACTGAGGGAGTTGGTGGTGTGGTTTGCAGGAGCTTGGTTACAAGAGGAAGAAGGGATTTAGTTGTCAGTGGACTGCTTCTGCTGTCACCCAAAGTTTTTGAACTTGTCAATGACTTCTGATGAATGCGCTCCAGGTGACGTATAAGGGAGGATGTTCCTAGGTGGTTAACGTCCTTACCCCTACTTATTACAGCTTGACAAAGGCAACACATGGCTTGACACCTGTTGTCCGCATTTCTGTTAAAATAATTCCACACCGAAGAGGTGATTTTTTTTTAGTAATTTGACCAGGCATGTCAATGGCCATATTCGTCCCACGGACAACAGGTGTCTCCCCGGGTGCCTGACTTAAACAAACCACCTCACCATCAGAATCCTCCTTGTTAATTTCCTTCTCAGCGCCAGCAACACACATATCCTCATCCTGGTGTACTTCAACAGTGACATCTTCAATTTCAATTTGACTATCATGAACTGGACTGCGGGGGTTTGTGATTTAGAAGAACGTACAGTTCTTTGCTGTGCTTTTGCCAGCTTAAATCTTTTCATTTTTCTAGCGGGAGGATGAGTGCTTCCATCCTCATGTGAAGCTGAACCACTAGCCATGAACATAGGCCAGGGCCTCAGCCGTTCCTTGCCACTCCGTGTCGTAAATGGCATATTGGCAAGTTTACGCTTCTCATCAGACGCTTTTAATTTTGATTTTTGGGTCATTTTACTGAACTTTTGTTTTTTGGATTTTACATGCTCTCTACTATGACATTGGGCATCGGCCTTGGCAGACGACGGCGATGGCATTGCATCGTCTCAGCCATGACTAGTGGCAGCAGCTTCAGCACGAGGTGAAAGTGGATCTTAATATTTCCCTTTTTTTACCCTCCCCATTTTTGTTCTCCATTTTTTAATGTGTGGAATTATATGCCAGTAATATATCAATAGCAATGGCCTACTGTACTGTACTATATATGTATACTGTTGGTCAACAAAATGCTGCACTGTAATACTAGAAGCTATAGAAAAGTATATATATTATTGTATATATTAGTACAGAGCAGTGTAACTATGACCCATGTGTCCTGACAAGCAGTATAGAAGCTATAGAAAAGTATATATATTATTGTATATATCAGTACAGAGCAGTGTAACTGTGACACATGTGGCCTGACAAGCAGTATAGAAGCTATAGAAAATAAGAAAAGTATATATATTATTGTATATATCCGTACAGAGCAGTGTAACTGTGAACATGTGTCCTGACTTGCAGGGGGGGTGCAAATGGTGGAAGGCGCCACCTCTTCCCGGCCAGTGTTGGGAAGGTCAGGCATCGCAACCGACACAATTGGACTCTCCTTGGGGATTTGTAATTTAGAAGAACGTACAGTTCTTTGCCTTGCTTTTGCCAGCTTAAGTCTTTTCATTTTTCTAGCGGGAGGATGAGTGCTTCCATCCTCATGTGAAGCTGGACCACTAGCCATGAACATAGGCCAGGGCCTCAGCCGTTCCTTGCCATTCCGTGTCGTAAATGGCATATTGGCAAGTTTACGCTTCTCATCAGACGCTTTTAATTTAGATTTTTGGGTCATTTTACTGAACTTTTGTTTTTTGGATTTTACATGCTCTCTACTATGACATTGGGCATCGGCCTTGGCAGACGACGTTGATGGCATTTCATCGTCTCGGCCATGACTATTGGCAGCGGCTTCAGCACTAGGTGGAAGTGGATCTTGATCTTTCCCTATTATACCCTCCACATTTTTGTTCTCCATTTTGTAATGTGTGGAATTATATGTCAGTAATATATCAATAGCAATGGCCTACTGTACTGTACTATATATGTATACTGTTGGTCACCAAAATGCTGCACTGTAACACTAGAAGCTATAGATAAGTATATATATTATTTTATATATCAGTACAGAGCGGTGTAACTGTGACCCATGTGTCCTGACAAGCAGTATAGAAGCTATAGAAAAGTATATATATTATTGTATATATCAGTACAGAGCAGTGTAACTGTGACACATGTGGCCTGACAAGCAGTATAGAAGCTATATAAAATAAGAAAAGTATATATATTATTGTATATATCAGTACAGAGCAGTGTAACTGTGACCATGTGTCCTGACTTGCAGGGGGGGTGCAAATGGTGGAAGGCGCCACCTCTTCCCGTCCAGTGTTGGGAAGGTCAGGCATCGCAACCGACACAATAGGAGTCTCCTTGGGGATTTGTGATTTAGATGAACGTACAGTTCTTTGCCTTGCTTTTGCCAGCTTAAGTCTTTTCATTTTTCTAGCGGGAGGATGAGTGCTTCCATCCTCATGTGAAGCTGGACCACTAGCCATGAACATAGGCCAGGGCCTCAGCCGTTCCTTGCCACTCGGTGTCGTAAATGGCATATTGGCAAGTTTACGCTTCTCATCAGACGCTTTTAATTTAGATTTTTGGGTCATTTTACTGAACTTTTGTTTTTTGGATTTTACATGCTCTCTACTATGACATTGGGCATCGGCCTTGGCAGACGACGTTGATGGCATTTCATCATCTCGGCCATGACTATTGGCAGCGGCTTCAGCACGAGGTGGAAGTGGATCTTGATCTTTCCCTATTATACCCTCCACATTTTTGTTCTCCATTTTGTAATGTGTGGAATTATGTGTCAGTAATATATCAATAGCAATGGCCTACTGTACTGTACTATATATGTATACTGTTGGTCACCAAAATGCTGCACTGTAGCACTAGAAGCTATAGATAAGTATATATATTATTGTATATATCAGTACAGAGCAGTGTAACTGTGACCCACGTGTCCTGACAAGCAGTATAGAAGCTATAGAAAAGTATATATATTATTGTATATATTAGTACAGAGCAGTGTAACTATGACCCATGTGTCCTGACAAGCAGTATAGAAGCTATATAAAATAAGAAAAGTATATATATTATTGTATATATCAGTACAGAGCAGTGTAATTGTGACACATGTGTCCTGACAAGCAGTATAGAAGCTATAGAAAAGTATATATATATTATTGTATATATCAGTACAGAGCGGTGTAACTGTGACCATGTGTCCTGACAAGCAGTATAGAAGCTATAGAAAAGTATTTATATTATTGTATATATATTATCAGTACAGAGCAGTGTAACTGTGACCATGTAATCTGACAAGCAGTATAGAAGCTATAGAAAAGTATATAAATTATTGTATATATCAGTACAGAGCGGTGTAACTGTGACCAATGTGTGACCTGACAAGCAGTATAGAAGCTATAGAAAAGTATATAAATTATTGTATATATCAGTACAGAGCGGTGTAACTGTGACCAATGTGTGACCTGACAAGCAGTATAGAAGCTATAGAAAAGTATTTATATTATTGTATATATCAGTACAGAGCGGTGTATCTGTGACCATGTGTCCTGAAAAGCAGTATAGAAGCTATAGAAAAGTATATATATTACTGTATATATCAATACAGAGCGGTGTAACTGTGACACATGTGTCCTGACAAGCAGTATAGAAGCTATAGAAAAGTATATATATTATTGTATATATCAGTACAGAGTGGTGTAACTGTGACCCATGTGTCCTGACAAGCAGTATAGAAGCTATAGAAAAGTGTATATATTACTGTATATTTCAGTACAGAGCGGTGTAACTGTGACACATGTGTCCTGACAAGCAGTATAGAAGCTATAGAAAAGTATATATATTACTGTATATATCAGTACAGAGCAGTGTAACTGTGACACGTGTCCTGACAAGCAGTATAGAAGCTATAGAAAAGTATATATATTATTGTATATATCAGTACAGAGCAGTGTAACTGTGACCATGTGTCCTGACAAGCAGTATAGAGGCTATAGAAAAGTAAGTATATTATTGTATATATCAGTACAGAGCGGTGTATCTGTGACCATGTGTCCTGACAAGCAGTATAGAAGCTATAGAAAAGTATATATATTATTGTATATATCAGTACAGAGTGGTGTAACTGTGACCCATGTGTCCTGACAAGCAGTATAGAAGCTGTAGAAAAGTATATATATTACTGTATATATCAGTACAGAGCAGTGTAACTATGACACGTGTCCTGACAAGCAGTATAGAAGCTATAGAAAAGTATATATATTATTGTATATATCAGTACAGAGCGGTGTAACTGTGACCCATGTGTGTCCTGACAAGCAGTATAGAAGCTATAGAAAAGTATATATATTATTGTATATATCAGTACAGAGCGGTGTAACTGTGACACATGTGTCCTGACAAGCAGTATAGAAGCTATAGAAAGGTATATATATTATTGTATATATCAGTACAGAGCGGTGTAACTGTGACCCATGTGTCCTGACAAGCAGTATAGAAGCTATAGAAAAATATATATATTACTGTATATATCAGTACAGAGCGGTGTAACTGTGACACGTGTCCTGACAAGCAGTATAGAAGCTGTAGAAAAGTATATATATTACTGTATATATCAGTACAGAGCAGTGTAACTGTGACACGTGTCCTGACAAGCAGTATAGAAGCTATAGAAAAGTATATATATTATTGTATATATCAGTACAGAGCGGTGTAACTGTGACACATGTGTCCTGACAAGCAGTATAGAAGCTATAGAAAAGTATATATATTATTGTATAAATCAGTACAGAGCGGTGTATCTGTGACACGTGTCCTGACAAGCAGTATAGAAGCTATAGAAAAGTATATATTATTATATACTGGTGGTCCCCAGTCCCCACAATGCAGCACACTGAGCACAGATATTTGCAGCACACTGAGCACAGATATGGAGCGTTTTCAGGCAGAGAACGTAGATATTTTCAGCACACTGAGCACAGATTATTTGCAGCACACTGAGCACAGATATTTTCAGCACACTGAGCACAGATTACGGAGCTTTTCAGGGAGAGAATGCAGCCACGTCCTCTCCATTCAATCTCCAAAGCACGAGTGAAAATGGCGGTGACGTGCGGCTCCTTATATAGAATACGAATCTCGCGAGAATCCGACAGCAGGATGATGACGTTCGGGTGCGTTCTGGTTAACCGAGCAAGGCGGGAGGATCTGAGGCTGCCTCGGAACCATGTAAAATAGGTGAAGTTTGGGGGGGTTCGGATCCCGAGGAACTGAACCCGCTCATCTCTAACTCACATACATACAAACACATACTTACCTACATTCCACGCCGCCATTCACGTCCACTTTTCCAGGAGAATCCTTAGTGTACTTGTAAAAAAATGTATATACCGGTACATTTTCAAATCTTTTCACAGATTTATGTCCTGGGAGAATGTGCACAATCCCTTCCTTAGCCTCTTTCAGGTGATCTTTGTAGAGCTACAGTATGAGCAGCTGAGAAAAAAATGCTTAGTAATTCCTTTCTCAGCAAGACTCTCTTAAGGGCAATTATACTGGGCACTGAGGAAATTAAATTGCTAATTTTGACACCGAATGAGTATAATTGCAGCAGACTTGCATAATTGATATTTTTTAAGTTAACCAGTTTACAGTCTGAAGGGCTCTTAATCTGTATGCCTCATCTGAAGTGCATGACTGATAAATATATGCATTAAAAGAGGTTAATTAGTTTGAATATTACATTTACTTTTCATTTGAACATTTTTGTTTTTGTTTAACAGCTTACAGAAAAAATATTTATATTTCTCTTTTGTTATTGTTTATAAATGTTTACTAAATAAATGTCTGGTATTAGTCAGTATGCTGTAAATGCACTCCTGAGTGAGAAGTGGAAGTAGGTAGAGACTTCCCCCAAGGCAACCTAGGCACCCAGTGGATCCCAAGGTACCCATGGACAGGCCCCACAAAATTCATCCCTGGACCCCACTGGGCTCTGTTGTCAGATGAGCACTGTGCTGCACGTGCCGTGGACATATCACTGCACCATGACGTCACCCGGAGGACTTGCCTGCTGTCTGCCCTGAGCATCAGAGTGGGGTGGGTCCACCGGCACCGCCTAACTAGCCCCAGCCCACCAAAAGCCCCACAGTGAGTATTTAAGCATGAAGGACCCACCGGTAACTCCCAGCCAGCTCCTTCCTCACAGTGAGTATCAAAGTGGGGAGGACACACAGGCACTGCCCAGCCTGGCCCAAGTCCTCTGTCACCACTCAGACCCAGCCAATCATAGCCCGCCCATGGGGGCTCTGCAGGTTTGATGAGGAGGAGGAAGAGGTGCATGAGATTTTGTGCAGTACGTGCACCCCAGCCTCAGGAGCACTGCAGGGCGCAGATCTCACATGCTGCTTGTGCCTCCTTGTTTATTAATAGGGTAATATGGAATACAGAAGGATGGCAGCGGTCAGAAGACCTTAAGCGGCATCCCAATGATCCAAATCCTGACAGTGGCTCAGGAAGTATAGTTCCCTCCTCCTGTACCCCCATAACCCTAACCCTCCTCTCATGCAGCCTAACCCGAACTCTCCTCCACCAGCAGCCTAAACTGAATCCACCCCTTTAGTGCCTAAACCTAACCCTTCGCCGTTGCAGCCGGGATTCCGGCGGCAGCATTTCCATTAATGTTGAGATTCTGGCACTGTTATTATGGGCATAAGTTGAGATTCTGGTGCTGGTATTTTGACTTCCGTTATGCCGGTCAGCGATATGCTAACCGCATTCCAGGAATATGGGCAGAGGCAATGGAGATACAGGGGTAGGGGAATGCTAGCAAACTCTCTCATCCAGGTGTAGAAGGATTACTTCCAAGTTCTGTTGATGCAGAGCCATCCCGTGGGGGCTGCCATTGCCATGCACCCCGCTGCTTGGTTAGAAGCCGTTCTCCTCCTGAATCTGCCCTTCCTCTATGCTCAGCAGTGTAGGGTGTAATGAGAAGCTCTGCTCCCTGGTGCTGCTGCTGCTGCTGTTGGTGCATAGTGCTGCTCTGCTCAATCTGCTCGCTGTTAGGGGAACCCTCATGAAACTCCTCTGTGTGTCTCCCCTGCCAGCCCTGCTTATTCACACTTCATACTGACACAGGCTGATGGATCAGAGCGTCTCAGATGCGGTTACACTCGGGTATCACACCATAGTGAGGAGGATGCCTCCCCAAATAAGCAGACATCAGTCATGCAGGAGATGACAAGGAGGATGCTCTTTCGCCAGCAAACATATACCCAGAACTCTGCCACCAGCCAGGGGCCCCTCAGCCTCCCCACAAATCCGGCACCTCAGGGCATTTGTAAGCAATGCTGATGTTCAAACAACTGAGCAATTATCGGTAGATTGCACTGCGCATATGCCAAGGCACTCGTGCGATGCTGCCCACAATCAGGAACTAAAAATAGTGCTATGGATTGTTTGAAGGAGGGGGCCCAAAACCGGTATTTTATCTAGGGCCCCATGAGGTCTAAATCCAGTTTAACCAGTGACAGATGATAATAAAGATTGATTGTGATGATGAGCCACCCATACAACCAGCGGTATGAGCTAGGACAGCTGTCTACTACGATGGAGGGACTAGTTAGTGATACCCTTAAATGCTAGGAACACATTAAATGTAGTGTGGAGAGTGTCTTTGACATAGACTATTTTTCTGTACATAAAATGAATATGATGACAATAAGAGGGGGTGGGGGCAGGGCTAGAGTCTGTTAGTTACATTCATTAGTGTGAAGTGAGCAATTACTATCAGTCTGGGTTCTAGAGAAATACAAAGGAAAATAATGACACACACACACACACACACACACACACACACACACACACACACACACACACACACACACACACGACACACACACACACTATAACTATAGTTTTTATACATGTCCAAAAACCATTATTGAGATTGACCTTGATTGTGGATTATTTGAGACAAAATTCACATTCAAAATGCACACTTCTTTATATTCCAGTCACAGTGTATGTTATATACCAGATCCCTTGCACCCATAGAAGTGAAACATAGCAAGCAAGAATAGAATAAGTTCAGTGCAGCAAAGGCATGTATTGTACACACAACTGTAGCATGACTCCTGGAGATGTGAACTAATTATTAAAAGGGAACTTGTCTCCTATTAAATAAGTCTGGGGTCTCTGGATAATCATGTATAGTTATACGTTTTAGGTATGGTGTAGCCATTTAAGCCATCCTCCGCTCTCTGTAACTGCAGAACCTACTTTAACCTGTACTTCAGATAAGTCAGTGACACCCCTCATTTTTAGGCCTTCTTAAGGGAGTGTAGTTTTGCCTTCATTTTTCTTTCCAACTGTTTTTAGTTTTTTCATGTATTTGCAATCTCTAACCTTCTTGGCAATGTTAGCCTGTCAACTTATGGCTTTGCATACAGATGTAGCAAGTGTCAGAATAATAGCCAGTGTGTCATATTGTTATTGTAATTCACTCTGGCTCTTCATTGAAATACATTACACTGTATTGCAAATGTGTCATTTCCTTAATAAATTGTTTTCTATGCTATACCATTTTTTGCCACCAGATGGCATAGCAATTGCCTTTGCACTGATATTCTATGAACAGTCACAATAATTGTGGGAAAGTCATTCATTCATAAAAGCCAGCTCCTCTGTTGAAAATAAATAAATGAAACTAAGCGTGCCTCCCCATACATGAATAACTTGAACCTGTGCTAGTTACTGCTAATGCAGGAGAATAATACATAGTAACACAGTATTCGAGGTTGAAAAGAGGCAAAATGCCCATCACATTCAACCCGTATTTTGTATTAAGTTGAGCTGATTTTCATGTACCTGCTGAAGAATGTTTTATGACTAGTTAACAGCTGCAAATCATGTTACACCCAGATTAACAACTTCAATATTTTAAATGTTGTAACCTTGGATATCCTTTTCAATCAGAAATTCATCCAATCCCCTTTTAAATGCATTTACAGTGTCTACCATTACCACCTTCCCTGGCATGGAATTCCAAATCATTATTGCCCTATCAGTGAAGAACCCTTTCCTCTGTTGCGTGCAGAATTTTCTCTCCTCCTGCCTCAGTGAGTGCCCACGTGTCCTAAACAGTGTTCTTTTAATAAATAATTCATCTGATAACTCTTTGTAGTGCCCCTTTACATATTTGAAGACATTAATAATGTCTCCTCTTAGACACCTCTTTTTCAGTGTATACGTGTTCAACCTAGTAAGCCTTTCCTTGTAATCCAGTCCCTCTAGCCCTTTAATCAATTTAGTAGCTTTCGAGTTCACTGATATCTTTTTTATACCGCGGTGACCAAAACTGAACACAATATTCCAGGTGCGGACGTACCAATGATTTGTACAGCGGCAGAATTACATCCTCGGCCCGTGTGTCAATTCCCCGTTTTATGCACGCTAACACCTTACTTGTCTTCTTTACTGCGATTTCACATTGTATACGGTTATTAAGTTTATTATCAATGAGTACCCCCAAATCCTTTTCCAAAACTGTTACCCCTAGACTTTCCCTGTTTAATATGTAGGATGCAAGTTTGTTTTTAGTCCCGAAATGCATAACCTTGCATTTTTCTTTATTGAACTTCATTCTCCATTTAGACGCCCAGATTTCAAGTTTAGATAAGTCATTCTGCAGAGACTCCACATCTACATAATCTACATAATCAATTCGAGTTCTCCCTACAAAACAACTATCCTACATTAAAACTACCAGGCTGGGCTGGTTACACTATAATAAGTAGATATTTACTGTGGGGGATGCACTTTTTATAATGTGAGCCAGTGCCAACCTACTAAGCACCAAGTTGAATTGCCTAGGGGAATCTGGCCGGCAAAAAATTGTTTCCCTACCACCCCAGCACTGTACAGATTAGCACTCGGGCTCTTTTCAATTTACCTGGTGGAAGTAGAGTTCAGAATTAAAGGTTAAATTGATAAAATGATTAGTTTGATGTGACCAGATGACCTTGTTCCACCAGACGATCACAGATATTTTTGATACTGATAAAATAGAGCAGTGTTTCCCAACCTCGGTTCTCAATGAATGTTACCAGTCCGGGTTTTAGTGATATTCATGCTTGAGCACATATAGTTAATTCAATAACTGAGGTACTAATTAAGTTACAGATGTAGCCGCACTCATCGTGGCTTCATCTAGGCGCATATGGGGCTCGTTTGCCTCAACACTCGTGCACGCGGCCTTGTGCGTGCAAAAAAGTCACACCTGCGCCCCACTGAAAGTATATGGGGCATAAAAGATGCAGCCTGGTGCAGCTAGGTGCAGGCACGCCTAGCTATGCCGGGAGTGGATGTAGCCATGATGAGTGTGGCTACATCTGTACCTGTGATCATTTATGGCTGTCTTTAAAACCTGGACTGTTAGTGTGCCTTGAGGATCTTGGTCAGGAAACCCCGGAAATAGAGAGTGGTTATACATCCCTGAGTAACCTGATTGGGCTTACATTACCACTCCTCAATGTTGCGAGCAATGTCTCCAATGTTGCAGCTTTTATATGATAGTGGTGGATCTTGGATACTGGCAGTCAGTAGCGGGTCTTGCCACGGGCAAGCAGGCTTTTTGCCCGGGGCGTCACTGCCCCGAGGGCACCACCGCCGCCGTGGCAAGGGCCGCATACTAATCCCCCCCCCCCGGCTGCAGCAGGCACCGTGGGCTGTGTGGGCGCCCCCTGCAGCCGGCGTCGCTGACTGACACTAGAGGTCATGTAATACACGGGTATGGGTAATAGGAATTTACCTCTGTTTCACAGGTCTCTTCACTTTTCCAAAGACAGGACAGTGTTTGAAAGTCAATCAACGGGACCAAGGATGATGCTTTCTGTCGCCACTAGTATATCCTCAATACACTAACAAAATTTAAGAATGTTGTCAAAGATAATAAAAAATATTTTATTGTACTGGAACAACGTTGGAATGTCTCCTTCTTAGGTTAATGTATTCGGTTTACCTGTACAGCCTCAACTTCTCAATTACCACCTTATGATAACCTTAAATTGATACTATTCAATTTTATTGTTAATTCTATAATTGATATGTGTCACAACTTAACAGTGGATATATTTTCTAAACTTAAATATAACTTTTAAGGGCTTCAAAGGAATACATTGTTATTACATATTATAATATTATGCTAAACATTTCCTCGGAATACTCAGTTGCCTATTCTGCCCCAATAATCTAATCTTCTTTCTAAATAGTCTCTCCCTACAGTTCAGCTGATTACTTTGACGGTGGTGCACGTTGGGTACCTTACTCTGTTGGTGTCTTTTAGGGTTATTGAACACAAATAGTGGCTACGTAGACTCTGAAGTACGGTATTTGCTATCCTGCGATCTTTACACAGACTCTCATGTCGCTGAGAGGTTATCCTGAGTTATGACCAAGTGAAGGTGTAGCTGCGGACTACCTTCCTGTGCCTTGGACTGAAGATATGTTAAGACGCAATCCCTTATGGGGATGTGGTGCCTTGCTTCGGTTTTACCCAATATCTAGATACTGTGATGCTGTCTCTGTTCTGAGTTTCTCTCTAACTTGACTAGCGGTGAAAAACTGAATAATCCAGCCCTTATGTCCGGTTGTATTAGTCTATGTAAGGCAAGACAATGTGAGCGCGAACAAGCTATGGATGCTCAGTATTGTCTCCTGTCTCTGCCCAATTAGATCTAACCATACATCACGACCTATTCACTGACGGGTGTCTGTGGAGCTATCTTGGCAGAGGCTTCACTCTTTAGATGTTAAAATGGTACCTCTCCTGACTCACTTTCTCAGTCTCTCTGTCCTCTGCGCCCGCTAACTAAGATGCGGGACAATAGGTCTTGTCAGTGTTATGTGATGAGGGCAGTTACAATACCTCTCTGGACGTTTTTCCGGCTCCTCCCGGTGTAGACTTTACAGCCTCCACTAACCGCGATCTGTACGGGGTCTGTAGCGAGTTCTCCGTCAGCAGCTCAGCTTTACGACCGGATATTTTTTCAAACTCCCACCGTCACTTCAGACGTGCCCCGTTAACTCTTCGTGTCCGGGATGCCTCTCTCTTCAGGGTCAGCGGTGCCGCTTCTTTCACTCCTCCGCTCTCCTCCGGTCACTCCCGTCTAGTTTCTGTCTACGCACTCTTTCCACAGATCTGGTGCGCAGCTCCGGCAGCCGTCCGTCACTTCACACCGTCGCCTCAGCTCGCTCTCCCCAACCGCCGACTCCGTCCCCCTTCTTATCCTCTCCGCTCTGTAACCCGGATCTTTCCCGCCTTGGCCACGAGTCCTTTTCTCTCTGCAGACACGAGACAATCCGCCAGATCGGGCGCGTGAGCTAGTGTCTTTGATTGTCTCACGTGTCAGCTTAGTTCACACTGTCACCAATGTATCCTAGAAGGGCACTTAGTCACCCCTACCTATTGGGCATTTGGGCAATTTAATACTGGGGTTTTCATACTGGGGTATTACAATACATACTGGGGTATTACAGTCATAAGTGACCCCTAGTGTCTGTGCGGTGCTACTATGGGAGTAGCGCCACGTCATGACATCTCTCTCATAATAGAGAGGAGCCGGCGGCCGGAGACGGAGGGCAGCGCAGCAGTAAGTATTGTGTGTGGGGTTTTTTTAAGGTGTGTGTGTGTGCGGTGCTACTGGGGCACAACTACTGGGGGCACTGGCACAGCTACAGGGGGCACAACTACTGGGGGCACTGGCACAGCTACAAGGGGCACAGCTAGGGGGCACAGCTACAGGGGGCACAGCTACTGGGGGCACTGGCACAGCTACAGGGGTCACAACTACAGAGGTCACAACTGCTGTGGGCACAACTACAGGGGGCACAACTACTGGGAGCACAGCTACAAGGGGCACAGCTAGGGGACACAGCTACTAGGGACAAAGCTACTGGGGCACAACTACTGGGGCAAAGCTACAAGGGGCACAGCTACAGGGGGCACATATTCTGGGGGCACAGCTACTGGGGGCAGAACTACAGGGGTCACAACTACTGGGGCACTGCTACTGGGGGGAACTGCTACAGGGGGCAAAGCTACTGGGGGTACAGCTACAGGGGTCACAACTACTGGGGGCACAGCTACTGGGCTTACAACTATTGGGGGCTCTGCTACAGGGGGCACAGCTGCTGGGGGCACAACTACTGGGGGGCAAATCTACTGGGGGTACAGCTACAGGGGGGCACAAGTACAAGGAGATAACTGTGGCCATGCCCCTTCCCCATGAAGAAGCCACGCCCCTATTTTGCCTGGGGGGGGGCGCCGCAGGAAACTTTTGCCCTGGACGCCACAAGGTCTAGAACCGGTCCTGCTGGCAGTGGGTGTGTCTGTGCACAAGACAGCAACTGCAGTATTAGCATATTTTCACAAATCTAATGCAATCACAATAGAGACTGCACGAGTATCCATCTCTGAACCCAGAGCCGGATTAAGGGGGGGGGGGGCTCTGTGGATAAGTACCCCGGGCCTCCCCTCACTGAAAGGGCCCCCCGCCAGCCGCCGGAGATCGGATCTCTAATCTGATCCATGGCACTACGATGTGCTCCCCTCCCCACTGAGAATGATGTGCTCCCCTCCCCACTGAGAGCGCAGCTGTGACGCTCGTCACAGCCGCCGGCGCTGCAGGGTGTGGAGCTGGCTGGCCAGTTTGCTGAGCGACAGCTCAGCCACCCAACAGGATGTCAAACAGCAGCCTGCGGCTCGGTGACTGGCTGAGCACGCAGGCTGGAAGAAGGAAGTTCCCTCCCTGCCTGCGTGGAGATTTGTGCTGGCAGGGTGCAGAGGAGCAAGCCCTCACCCTGTTTACACACAACAAAAAGTAATCCCGCACCAGTAATTATTTTCTGTGCAGATTGTTCTCTTTCCCTTATTCCTTATTCTATGGCCTTAAATAGGCAACAGTATAGCCGATTAGGGAGTGCTACCCAAAGCTTAGATAATATGACACAAACACACACAAAAAGCACAAAGCTCTATTCTGGGTGCACTGAGAACCTCACAATTAAATTAAAAATTTAACTTTTATTAGCATATACTCATGCAAAAATTATTGATCAGCCAATATGAAATATTAAAAAAACATAGTGTGATAATAGAAAAGAAACAGTGTTTAAAACAAATCTTTTATTATTTAAAAACAGAGACTTACGATTAATATCTAGGGAATTCCCTATGTAAAGGCTAAATAGCCCACCGCTGTGGTATTATATATAATCCCTTCTGTCCTCAAAGTGTTACTTTCTATTGCTGGTTAAATTCGCGTAAATTGATGAACTAAATATATTCAACTATCTCACTTTTTAAATTGTGTTGCTATAGATAGAAGAAAAAAAGAGAAAGGTTGTCACATTTAAATTATACTCAATTCAGAATATATCCCTGTGACAATCTGTATTAAAGTATCTTATTAATTGCTTTTGTTCATCAATTCATTACATATTACAGAGGTCAGGTCATGTGTTGTAATCAATCTATTTTGTCATACTACACAATATCATATTATATACAGAAATTAACCAGAAATTACACCCATGTTCTTTATATTTTAACTATTCCATATATTGTCCAGCCCCCCGTCTCTGACTCTTAGTGCTGATAGCACTAAGAGTCAGAGACGGGGTGCTGGACAATATATGGAATAGTTAAACTTGTTCACCTTGACAAAGGGGTGTAAAGACCTCGAAACGTTGGTTTACCTAGTGTGAAATACACTTTGATTTCTTCAGTCTCTGAGTGCCGCTTTCTTCAAGTACTTTATGCTAATTTCTGACAGAGGGCACCGGATCATAATTGATTATTGTGGGGGAGTGCTAGTCTGATACACAGATATATATATATATATATATATATATACATACATACATACATACATACACACACACACACATATATGTGTACATACAGTATATATATATATATATATATATATAATACGAAATATAGCATAGAATATTGACAGCACTCACGGGCCAGTATTTACTAATATTCGTGTTTGAGTCGGTTTGTGTAGTGTTTAAACTCGTTTTGTATCGGGTGCATTTTCATGCAACTTTTTGAATCCATATACGCAAAGTTACGAAGCAGTCAACTTTATTGTTTTCGTGTTTTCCGATGTCGATGCCAGTCGGGTTTTTTTGGTACATTTACGGCCATCATTGTCGTTTGCGTACATGTTTTTGATGTATTTGGTGGTTTTTTCCTAAGTTAAACACGGCAGGGTTTTTTTTTTCTCGCGGCCGCATTTTCACTTTCAGTTTCGATTTTCATCCCCGTTCGTGATTGGTTGTGTTTCAGATGGTAGGAGTGTCTGTGCGCAACCATATAAATACGCCCCAAACCGTCCGCACCTCGTGGGTTTAGTTAGTGGTGAGGAGGAGGGAGGTTGTGCTGTGGAGGTAGGTGAATTTGTGGTTTGAAGAGGAGTGGTGGTAGCGATTTCTGAGTGTGGTATTGTGTTTGAAAGTCGTCTTGTCATTCTTGTTGTCTTGTATTTTGTGGTTTTGTCTCATTTTTAGTCCAAGTTATTTTTCTTTATAGTCCCTTGTCAGTGTGTGTGTGTGTGTGTGTGTGTGTGTGTGTGTGTGTGTGTGAGTTGTGTAGTGGTAGTGGAGGAGTGTGTTGTTTGTCTTTTTTTTCCCCTGTGTTAACTGTTTACACACACAATTATGTGTGATTCAGAGGTGGAGGGTGTGAGTGAGGGGGAGGCGGTTGGTCAGGTGGAGGTGGTGAGTGTTAGTGAGGTTAGTGAAGTGGAGGAGGTAGGTGAGGTTGCTGCAGCAGCCTCAAGTGATAGTGACAGTCAGAGTGCTCCGCAGCCACGCACCACTACTAAGACTGGGCGGAATGTTAAGTTTAGTTTTGCTGAAAATGTGGCATTGGTGCGTGAGCTGATGAAGTATCAGAGGCAGCTATTTGGCCCGGAGTCCGCCAAGGTGCCAACACGGAGGAAGATGGTGTTGTGGGCGAAAGTAGTTGCTGCTGTCAATAGTGAGGGGGTGGTCAAGCGGACTGAGGACACGTGCCGCAAATGGTACTATGACATAAAGCGACGTGTCAAGTCCAAAATGGCCAAGGAGGCCAAGTCGGCTCGGAAAACCGGTGGTGGGCAGCCCTATATTGCAAGTTATCTGGAGTACGAGGAGCCCATGCGGAGTGTAATCCCTCCAGAAGTTGTCTCTGCAACCCATTTCCGGGATTCAGATAGGCCCAGGAAGAATGGTGAGCATGTGTATTTGTTTTTTTTTTATTATTTGTTTTTTTTTGGAATGTGTGTCATGTGACGTTGCATATTACTCCCATCTTCAAGTGTGTGTCAGCAAATACATTGTTTTGGTTAATGTTTTATATAAAAGTCAATGTAACATCTTACTTTATTGTATGTCATGTGTTTTTCAGACAGTTTTTTTGCATGTGTAGTTTGGACTTGGTGTGTCTCTGAATTGTCCTGCAATAATGTTTTCCTGTTGTTTTTTTTTGTATTTAAAATTGTGACTATGTTTTATATTTAAGTGATCCATGTGGTTTTGTTTAAAAAAAGTGTTTGTGATGTTAGAGGCTGGAGTACTGGAAAGTGGTTTGGGAACCACTTACATGTGTAATGTCATCTTTAGATAATGTTTTGTTTTTTTTTTATAATTTTTTTTTTTAAATTTTGTTTTTTGCTTGTATTTGTACCGTGACACCACACTGCAGTGTTTTTTTTAAACAAATTGCTGCATTTTGTTTTTGCTCACATAGTGGTAATGTGTCTTTGGAGTGCCACATCACAGAGCAAATTAGATATTGCATCTGTAATATTTTTCCTACCAATACAAAATGAAGTTGTGTTTTTTTAAAAATTTTTAAAAACCCTTCCTTGAACTTGTGGCCTAAGTCAGTGTCCTGTACATGTTTTCCTGTGTTGATGTTGCCATAGTGCATATGTGTTTTGGTCATTGTTTTTTTTTTTTCTGGTCCTTATTGTTTTATAAAATAAAAACCAAGCATTTCTAAAAGAATAAATTTAACAAAAGGTTTTCATAGGTGCGCCTGATGTGTGAAATGTATAACAATTGGTTAAATGCTTTATATAATAAGCAGTCAGAAAACTAGAACTAATAAATAAATAGCAATATAGAGAAATGGGATGAAAAAAGAAGAATATATCTTTATTTATAAAGAAATTTATGAAAAAAATATTAATAATAATAATAGAATATTCATGTAGAAAAAATGGGAGGAAAAAATCCCGGGGGAGGGGTCGGGGGATGAAACAAATGTAGTACTGATTAACTGGTGGTCAAGATATATGTTGTTTCACAGAATGCTGGTCACTCCAGAATGGTGGCGTCCCACCTCTGGGTGAATCATGAAGGTGTGCAAAAAATGAAAGTCCAGAGCTTTAAGTCAATTAATATAGAGTCAATTCTAATACTGAAAATTGTATTAAGATCCTAAAAAGGTGAAAAAAGCGAAAAAAATGAGAAAAATATTTTTGGGGTACCCCTGGATTGCCGCTGGCGATAGGGGTCGGGGTGTGGTGAGTGCTAGGTAATTAGGACTCCTGGACAGGCTGTGCCCCTCTAAGCCCGGTCCACCCCGCTGTCGCTCTAAGAGCGCAGCACGGTGCCCTGGTGAGAGGAGAACAGTCGTGAGTCTTGGAGAGGGAGGTAGGGGCTGCTTCTAGCACAGTTAGTGCTGTCCGCCGCGCCTTCTCTCCTCCTACAGGGTCCCTTACCTTAACGCTCCTGCTCCGTCTCCTCGTTCCCCCGCCAGCGGTCTCTTCCGTCTCGGCCGCGGCCCGGCGATCTCCTGCACTTCCGGGTTGGGTCACGTGACCGGTCTCGGATGCCTGTGGGTCCCGTCTATTTCTCGTCGTTCTTTCGTTCTCTCTTTCCTCCGTCCTTGGATTCACGCTCTGTCAGTTGAAATGATTGAATCAAGTAGTGTAAAAAAGCAGTGTGCGCTCCAACGCGTATCGGCCGGTATTGGCCTTCGTCAGGGAGTCTGTCTTCGCCATCTTTAGTGTGGGCTTTTTATGCCCACATCCAGCGGGAGTGGTTTTGATTAATTGTTCCTGAATAGGTACACATGGAAAGGGGGGAGGGGCCAGTTGATTGAATAGAAAGAAACTTGCAGGATATTACTGATGAGTCAAGAAGGAATTCCATAAGCGGGGAACAAGTGAATGGAAAGAATATATATATATAATAATGAATACAGTAAATACAAAATTAAAATAAAATAAAATAAAAATAAAAATAATAGTGATAATAATAAATAAATGTAAATAAACATAAAAATAATAAAATAAAAATAAAAATAAAAATAAATATAAAAATAAATATAAAATAATAATAATAATAAATATAAAATAAAATAAAAATAGAATAAAAATAAATATAAAACTAAATATAAAATAAAAATAAAAATAAAAATAAAAATAAAAGCCACACTAAAGATGGCGAAGACAGACTCCCTGACGAAGGCCAATACCGGCCGATACGCGTTGGAGCGCACACTGCTTTTTTACACTACTTGATTCAATCATTTCAACTGACAGAGCGTGAATCCAAGGACGGAGGAAAGAGAGAACGAAAGAACGACGAGAAATAGACGGGACCCACAGGCATCCGAGACCGGTCACGTGACCCAACCCGGAAGTGCAGGAGATCGCCGGGCCGCGGCCGAGACGGAAGAGACCGCTGGCGGGGGAACGAGGAGACGGAGCAGGAGCGTTAAGGTAAGGGACCCTGTAGGAGGAGAGAAGGCGCGGCGGACAGCACTAACTGTGCTAGAAGCAGCCCCTACCTCCCTCTCCAAGACTCACGACTGTTCTCCTCTCACCAGGGCACCGTGCTGCGCTCTTAGAGCGACAGCGGGGTGGACCGGGCTTAGAGGGGCACAGCCTGTCCAGGAGTCCTAATTACCTAGCACTCACCACACCCCGACCCCTATCGCCAGCGGCAATCCAGGGGTACCCCAAAAATATTTTTCTCATTTTTTTCGCTTTTTTCACCTTTTTAGGATCTTAATACAATTTTCAGTATTAGAATTGACTCTATATTAATTGACTTAAAGCTCTGGACTTTCATTTTTTGCACACCTTCATGATTCACCCAGAGGTGGGACGCCACCATTCTGGAGTGACCAGCATTCTGTGAAACAACATATATCTTGACCACCAGTTAATCAGTACTACATTTGTTTCATCCCCCGACCCCTCCCCCGGGATTTTTTCCTCCCATTTTTTCTACATGAATATTCTATTATTATTATTAATATTTTTTTCATAAATTTCTTTATAAATAAAGATATATTCTTCTTTTTTCATCCCATTTCTCTATATTGCTATTTATTTATTAGTTCTAGTTTTCTGACTGCTTATTATATAAAGCATTTAACCAATTGTTATACATTTCACACATCAGGCGCACCTATGAAAACCTTTTGTTAAACTTACCTGAGTGAAGTATTTTTGGAGGTACTTCAACCATAGGTTGCAGCCCAAACAACTAAAAATATCCGGATACACGAGCGCCATTCGCCCTCTGTGTACTAAAAGAATAAATGTTTATAAGCATAATGGGTGGATGTATACACAATAGCATGCTTTTTTATTATAAATCATTTTATACAGTGTCTGAAAAAAGCAGCACTCCTCGTCGGCCAGTAACTCCTATCACATCTGATGATGATGACGCTGCGGAAGCAGGTAAAGTTTCCATTGTAGTATAGGGTATGCTTGTAAAGGAATGGCCATAACCAAATTGCACTTTCATTAAAAGGTCCATCAAAAGAAGTATGGAGCAGCAGAAGTGGCACTTCTGAAAGACATCACCACAAAAAAACCTGTGGCCGAAAAGAAAGCAAGGTCGTATGTCCCGGCCCAAACACAGTAGGCTACCCCGCCACGAAGATTATCGTCCGTATGTTCTGTCCCCCCACTCCAAATTTTGGACACACCTCCAAGGTGTCATCCACACTCCCCTCATCTTGATTGTGAGTATCAAACTGAAAAAAATGTGTTAAAATTCAGTACGTAATCTAAATATTTCATAACCGCATTAAGTCAAAACACATCAAAAAAGTAAATACTTACCGCAGTAAGTAAAAGCAGAAATGTAATCCAATCTAAATGTCCTTGTCCACATCCAGTATAGATATGTATGTCCACTTGAGCCATACAGTATGACATTGTGTGTAAGATGCTGCAACAAAAAAGCATGTTTGTTTTTTTGAAAAAAGTAAGGTTTTTTTCCAACATTTCACATGTGTGTTTGAGGTAACATTGCAAAATACATATAAAAACATTACTATGTTTGTTTGAACAAAGCTATAAGGTAAGACATTATGTATTCCAATGTGTTTTTATGGTGTAGTATGCGTGAGCAACAAAAAAATGAAAGTGTTTGCTTTCACAATTAAGTAACCAGACACATTTGCCACAAACAGGCATATGTATGTATTTAAGCTATGAGTGATGATGTTGCTAGCCAGAATAGTTGAAAGCAACAGTGAATCACATGTGTTCCATGTGGTAAATTTACTAAGATGGCCATTCTATTGAAGATGAGATGTTGCCCATAGCAACCAATCAGATTCCAGGTATTATCTTCTAGAAGGTGCTAGATAAATGAGAAGTAGAAGCTGATTGGTTGCTTTGGGCAACATCCCATCTTAAATAGAACTCCCATCTTAGTAAATTGCCCCCCATGTGTAGTGATTTGTTTACATTTCTCAAACATATGGATAGCTAACGGAGATTTAATTAACATTTCAGCTTCTAGTCCTGGGAACAGCTTCCCTCCGCAACAACAGCAACACAGTGACATGGAGGAGACAAACATCTTAGAAATGCAGCCATTAATGCAAGGAATGAGCCCCCCAGCACCTGTGAGTACACCACCACAGCAAAGCACACCACCACCACCACAACACAGCCCAACAACACCAGGAACACAAGGCCCTGATCAGGTGTTTTGGACCATTTGGGCTAGACTGCAGGCCACTAATGAAGATTGCCTACGTAAGCAGACACAAATGTTTGCAAGCCTACCATCTCACCTCAGAAGAATATCAAGAAATCTGAGTAGACAAAATGAGCAAACAACCAGAATAAGCAATACCATGGAACTCATGCGTACAGACATTACACAGGTCATGGGCAACTTACAGCGCATAATGGAAGAACAGCACAGACAGCAGCAAAGTTATATGAGCATTTTTCAAAACAATCAAAAGATTAATGAAAGTATATTCCGAATAGTAGACAATCAAAATGCTGCTACACGTGAACTCAATGCCACCCTCACTAACCTGAATGAAACACTCAGATGCATGCAAACAAGCAGCAGTTCTGGTACGACTACTCCAAATGTCACGCCAGTCACATCACCACCAAGATGCTCCACCAGAGCACGACAACATGACAGTGCTAAAGGCAAAGGGCAGGACAAGCAGCCACCAAAAAAAAAGTGAAAAAAAACAAGTTAGACATTTGTGATAAGTAACTCAAAAAAGTTAGCAAGTGTTTTTGTTGCTAAAATAATATAACACTTAGGTCCTTGACCCTTTTTTCAACATCATTAATTATAAGTGGCCCCAAAATTTTAAAAAATTTAGGACGCACATTTATTCATTACCATTTTTATTTGGTATTGGAGGCTGGAATTGTTGATGGAGCCACACATACATGTTAGCAGGAAGTAAACTGACCACTTGATTTTTTTCTAATCTTTACTCTTTCTAGATTCCAATCATTCACTTTGCCTGCAGATACAATAATTGCTAGCCAGGCAGAATATCTTTAGCAGGAAGTAAACTGACCACTTGATTTTTTTCTAATCATTACTCTTTCTAGATTCCAATCATTCTCTTTGCCTGCTGACAATCCAAAATACAATGTTAGTGATACATATCTTAGCTATCTTATCTATACAACATTACAAGAAGAACACAATTGAGTTGCGTAAAAAGCTTGTAATATGTTGCCTTTGTTTTGTTTGAAAAACATTGTCCAAATGAATGTCAGTATTGTTGGGACATGTTTGTGTGTGTTTATAATTATTAAGAATGTTTTGACATGTGATGCAGAAACAAACAAATATGTAATTTTACAACAAAAAGCACAAACTGTGTATAATAATGTATATGTGTGGCAAACTGTGTATTTACTTACACATCATCAAGTTTACAGCATCAAATATTAGGAAATAAAAGATTCCTGATTACAGTAAGTTTGTGAGTCTTAAATATGATGGTGCATCACACATATGGACACATGTATTCCTCAAGGCTAACATATTATATGTTGAGGAGTGTTTTTTGGGAACACAGGTTCGCAAACTCGGCCCTCAGGAACCCACACAGTGCATGTTTTGCAGGTCTCCTCACAGAATCACAAGTGACATAATTAGCTCCACCTGTGAACCTTTTAACATATGTCTGTGAGTAATTCATACACCTGTGCTTCTACTGGGTTTCGTGAAAAACATGCACTGTGTGTGGTCCTGAGGGCCAAGTTTGTGAACCTGTGCATTAGGACGTTACACACAATGATAAAGTGAAATACTAATTGGATGATGTGGGCTTGTAAGAAATTAGCACTGCAAGTTTACGATCACTTATCCAGACTTAATGCATGCCACTCATAATCTGTTGTTTTGAGATTTAAAATACACACAATACACATGCGACATTTGTTTTTCATATAGCGAGGGTATGTTTGTATGTGTCAAGGAGACAGACACATTCTGAGTAATGGTTTTGGAGAGAAAAAACAAAACATCTATTTATGATTACACAAAAAATGAAATAAGCAAACCAAGCTTACCTTAGAAATAGCGATTGATGATCTGTTGCCTAACCTGCCTCCCTACATCAGTACTCCAAGTATCACCAGATGTCTCTAATTCCTCTGCTTGCTGGCTGCTTTCTTCCTCCTCCTCCTCCTCCTCCTCAACATGTGGCAGATGTTGTTGCAAACACATGTTATGAAGAAAGCAGCAGCAGAACACAATTTGAGTCACCTTGGAGGGACTATACAACAAAAGGCCACCAGACTTATCCAGACACCGAAACCTAGATTTCAGTACACCAAAACATCTTTCTATCACATTCCGCGTGGACTTATGTGCATGATTGTAATTGTGTTCAGCAGGGGTATCAGGTCGGGACAATGGAGTTAGAAGCCAAGAGAAACAGCCATATCCTCCATCACCTAAAAGACAGATATAGTAACGTGATTCATGTTAAGATACAGCAACACATAAGTAACACACTGTGGGGCAGATGTATTAACCTGAAGAAGGCATAAGGAAGTGAAAAACAAGTGATATGTGCAAGGTAATAAAGGCAGCAGACAATCTGTTCCTAAATGTTCATTTACATATTGGAGGTGATTGGCTGGTGCCTTTATCACCTTGCACAGATCACTGGTTTCACACTTCCTTATGCCTTCTACAGGTTAATACATCTGCACCTGTATTTGGACAAAGTATACGCAGGCCTACACATATCAAATTACATACCCAGCAGCCATCCATCTGGCATTTGTCCATCCTCAAACTTGTCAAAGAGGGATGACTGACTGAGGATGAAGGAGTCATGGCAGCCCCCAGGGTAACCAGCAACAACACTCATTATTCTGAGATTTGCATCACAAACCACCTGCACATTTGTGGAGTGTTCGAAATGGTGGTTTGTATATATGTGCTGCCTGCCCCTAGGTGGTCTCAGCTGAATGTGTGTGCAATCTATGGCTCCAAGCACATTGGGCATGCCAGCCAGCTCATAGAAATCTACCCTGACGGCATGCCACTGAGACTCCTGGGTAGGGAAGCAGATTGAGGCCTCAATGTGGGGCTGCAAAACAGCCAACACCTGTGTGTACATTTTAAAGAACAATAAACATGAGATTTTAGGACAGAACTGGCCACCGAGAAATTAAAACAAACACAAAACAGAAGAGGTCGTTAGGTATACATCACCTGGGTTAAGATTCTGGAAAATGAGGGCTGTGAGATTCCTATGACATCCCCAGACACAGCCTGAAAGCTGCCAGTAGCCAGAAAGTGCAACACAGCCAGGAGTTTGTGCAAGCCTGAGACAGGGCGAGAGCATGCTGTCTCAGGGTCTAGGCCCAGTTTGACAAGGTCAAACAGACGGAAAACGTTGTTACGATTTAGACGGAACATCTGTATGACCTTATCATCGGACAATGCGTTCAAGTTTAAACGCCCCCTAAAAAAACGAGGCCTGCGCAGCCTCCGCGGAACCTGTACAACCTGCTGACCATGTTCAGTTTCTTGGCCCTGGTTACTTACAGGCTGATGTCTGAGTCTGAGGAATCCCACAGCACACAAAAGATTACTGGCCCACAGGCCTGCTGCCATTTCTTGAGTGTAGGTGTATTGAAATGGGCCTAACATCCTTTTATAGGCATCCTAATTCAGGTGTGAGTGATTTTTTATTTGCAACACATGTAAACACGACTGAAAAAAGCAGGTCTATTTTTTGGCCGCTTTTTTAAACAATCGCAAAAAAATACGACCGCATTGGAGCACTCAGAGACTAACACCCAAATGCGAATGAATAGTGAATTCCCGTATTCTATGAAATAACAGCCGCGTTTGACCGATGGTCTATTCATTCGTATTTCGGAACGTTGTCATTGAAACCATTACGAATAGACCAGACACTGCCGAGATTGGTGCTTAGTGAATTCCCGGATTGGGACTTAGAAAAAAAAACACAAATCGTCCAGACTCGGATTTTTTAGTAAATACTGGCCACGCGGTCTTGAAAGAATAAGCTCAGGTCGACACACCTGTCTTCTTTCAACATTTCTATTTATTTCAACCTTTGCTGTATATTATATATTATATATATATATATATATATATATATAATACTTTTTAATTTTAAACCTCAGGGCCCCCCTGTCTTAAGTACCCCAGACCCTCCAATGCCTTAATCCAGCTCTGTCTAAACCAGGCCCTTAATCCCTTGCTGAAGGTTCTTGGCACCAATCACTGCATACAAGATGCCAGAGATGTACAATACTCTCTGGATGTTCAGGATATATACACAGTCAAGGCCCCCTTTATATCCAATTCTTGCACACAATACCATAGAGGGCAACCCATTCTGGGTCCCTTAATTAATCAAGCTAAGTGCATGTGCTATGCATGCATAAATGTAACTTTGTTCCTAGTGGACAGTGGTCACTCTGCTATGTTTAAAATCACCTGGACAGGTAACCATACCCCAAGTCTGGAGTGGGGAATGTTTACCTACAAGACTTCCAGGATTCTGCTGGTAGACCTTATAACCTTCTCTGGCTGAGTTTGGGCTCCAGTACCTGGGAGCAGAGCCGGCCATAGGCATAGGCAAACTAGGCAAATGCCTAGGGCATTTGATATGCCTAGGGGCATCAGCAGCTTCTGCTGATTAAAATGATATGCGGCATGCCTATATTCTGTGTGTAGCATTTCATATGCAGATACAGCCACAGTCTCACACAGTATATAGGCATGCTGCATATCATTTTAATCAGCAGAAGCTGCTTGTGCATCCTAGCCACATAGCAATGCAAATAAGATTTTTAATTTTCATAAAAAAAGTATGCACGACGTTAGCATTGAGGCAAGATTTATGAGGACACATCTGTATCCAAGCAGAGGCAGAGGTCACAGTGTTAGTGGCAGTGTGAGTGCTGTGTGCATGTGAGTGGGTTGGTTGTGCAGTAGTGTTCGGAATATGTGTAAGGAGCATTGGGGGTGATTCCGAGTTGTTCGCTCGCTAGCTGCTTTTAGCAGCATTGCACACGCTAAGCCGCCGCCCTCTGGGAGTGTATCTTAGCATAGCAGAATAGCGAACGAAATATTCGCAGAATAGCGAAAATAAATTTCTTAGCAGTTTCTGAGTAGCTCCAGACCTACTCAGAAACAGCGATCAGTTCAGGCCGTTTCGTTCCTGGTTTGACGTCACACACACGCCCAGCGTCCGGCCAGCCACTCCCCCGTTTCTCCAGACACTCCCGCGTTTTTTTACTGGCACGCCTGCGTTTTTCCGCACACTCCCAGAAAATGGCCAGTTTCCACCCAGAAACACCCACTTCCTGTCAATCACACTACGATCACTTCAACGATGAAAAATCTTCGTTCGGACGTGAGTAAATCTACTAAGTTTTGTGGTAAAATACTAACCGCATGTGCACTGCGAACCATGCGCATGCGCATTTTTGCCTTAAACGCTCCTTTGCGAAAATCGTCAACGAGCGAACAACTCGGAATGACCCCCATTATGTGTGTCATGTAAAAATGCATTAATATGTGCAACATATGTGTAAGGGGCACTATGTGTGTCATTATGTGTATAAGGGCATTAATAATGTGCGGCATATGTGTAACAGGGTACTACTGTATGTGTTTCATTATGTATATAGGGGAACTAATAATGTGCAGCAAATGTGTAGGGTGCACGATGTGTGTCATTATGTGTATAAGGGCATTAATAATGTGCAGCATATGTGTAAGAGACATTATGTGTAAAAGGGCATTAATAAAGGTCGTCATAATGTGTAAGGCGCATTATGTTTATAAGGACATTAATAAGGTGTCTCATATCTGTAAGGGGCATTACTGTGTGGAATTAGGTGTATAAATGCATTACTAATGTGTGGCATTATGTGTATAAGGTGCTCTACTATGTGGCGTTGCGTATAGAAAGGGCACTACTGCGTGGTCTAATGTGAATAAAGAGCAATAGGGTGTGGTGTAATGTGAATAAGGAGCAATTCAGTGTGATGTAATGTGAATAAGAGGCTCTACTGTTAGGAGTAACGTTTATAAGGTAAAGTGATACTCCTGTGGGATGAAATATGAATTATGTACACTATCACATGATCAAATGTGAATAAAGTTGCAGTACTGTGTTGCGTAATTGGATTTGGGGTTACTATTGTGTGGCCATGCCCCTTGCCAGCAAAAACACACCCCTTTTTAGGCTGTGCGCCAAATGTGTGAACTGTTCCTATTTAAAATATAGGGGGTACAAACACCAAAATAAGGATTGCTATGGGTGAGGGGTGATGGTGCTGGGAAAGAGGTGCAAGGTCAGAGGCGGAACCAGCGGTGGTGCTAGGGGGCACCAGCCAAAATCTTGCCTAGGGCATCATATTGGTTAGGGCCGGCTTTGCCTGGGAGTCAAGATCCCTAGACAGCAGTCTCCTAGCCAATGAGTGGGAGCTCTTTCAAGCTAAAGGAAAACTATTAGCTGCCATCTCTCTCTGCATCTCCTGATCCCACTCGTGGCTGTGAGGGAGGACATTTCCGATCCTTTGAAGGGACTGGGGGAACTTACAGTCCACAGAGACCTCTAGATCCCCCTAGACCACCAGGTAAGAAGTAAGTACAATGTTACCTTTTAAATACACATTTTACATTAAACATATACTGTACATTTAGAATATGCAACACTCTGCACCTGATGCTCAGCTCCGGGCTTTACACATATTGAGATCTGCTTTCCCGGAACAATGCTGCACATACAATTAAAAACACATTTGTACATTTTTCTTTAGACATACAGGGGTAAATTTACTAAGATTCGTATTTTCCCGTTTGAGGTCAAAGTTCAATCACGAATGACATCGCAAGTGTAAATTTGCAACTTTTTGAATTTATTATGGCTAATTTACTAAGCTGTCGTATTCTGCATTTTCCGTTTTACCGATGTCGATGTCATTCGTTTTTTTTGGCAGTGTTTTACGTGAGTGACTTGTAAAACACTGCCGACTTTAATACAATGAATCTCGGCCGGATCTGAGAGATCCGTGCTGGGCTCCATTGTGCACTTTTTTTTTAAAAAAAATCAGTGTTAAATTAAAAAAAAAAAATGCATGGGGTCCCCCCTCCTAAGCAAAACCAGCCTCGGGCTCTTTGAGCCGGCCCTGGTTGCAAAAATATGGGGGAAAAAATGATAGAGGTTCCCCCATATTTCAACAACCAGCACCGGGCTCTGCGCCTGGTCCTGGTTCCAAAAATACGGGGGACAAAAAGCGTAGGGGTCCCCCGTATTTCTGAAACCAGCACCGGGCTCCACTAGCCAGATACATAATGCCACAGCCGGGGGACACTTTTATATAGCTCCCGGCGGCCCTGGCATTACATAACCAACTAGTCACCCCTGGCCGGGGTACCCTGGAGGAGTGGGGACCCCTTCAATCAAGGGGTCCCCACCCTCCAGCCACCCAAGGGCCAGGGATGAAGCCCGAGGCTGTCCCCCGCATCCATGGGCTGCGGATGGGAGGCTGATAGCCATTGTGTAAAAAAATGAATATTGTTTTTAGTAGCAGTACTACAAGTCCCAGCAAGCCTCCCCCACAAGCTGGTACTTGGAGAACCACAAGTACCAGCATGCGGAGGAAAACCGGGCCCGCTGGTACCTGTAATACTACTACTAAAAAAATACCCCAATAAAAACATAAGACACACACCTTGAAAGTATAACTTTAATACATACATACACACCTCCATATACACATACTTACCTTATGTTCACACGAGGGTCGGTCCACTTCTCCATGTAGAATCCATGGTGTACCTGTGGAAAAAATTATACTCACATACTCCAGTGTAGAAGCCTCTTCTTCTTTTAATCCATTTGTAATCCAGGTACTTGTCAAAATAAAAAAACGGACACCCGACCTCGCACTGAAAGGGGCCCCATGTTTTCACATGGGACCCCTTTCCCCGAATGCCAGAAACTCCCTCTGACTTATGTCTAAGAGGGTTTCTTCAGCCAATCAGGGAACGCCACGTTGTGGCATCCTCCTGATCGGCTGTGTGCTCCTGTACTGTCTGACAGGCGGCACACGGCAGTGTTACAATGTAGCGCCTATGCGCTCCATTATAACCAATGGTGGGAACTTTGTGGTCAGCGGGTGACCGAAAGTAACCTCACCGCTGACCACAAAGTTCCCACCATTGGTTACAATGGAGCGCATAGGCGCTACATTGTAACACTGCCGTGTGCCGCCTGTCAGACAGTACAGGAGCACACAGCCGATCAGGAGGGTGCCACAACGTGGCGCTCCCTGATTGGCTGAAGAAACCCACTTAGACATCAGTCAGAGGGGGTTTCTGGCATTCGGGGAAAGGGGTCCCATGTGAAAACATGGGTCCCCTTTCAGTTCGTGGTCGGGTGTCCCGTTTTTTTATTTTTACAAGTACGTAGATTACAAATGGATTATCCGAGGAGCCCTCTACACTGGATTTGGTAAGTAGGATTTTTTCAACAGGTACACCATGGATTCTACTGGAGAAGAGGACCGACCCTCGTGTGAACATAAGGTAAGTATGTGTATATGGTGGTGTGTATGTATGCATTAAAGTTATACTTTCAAGGTGTGTGTGTAATGTCTTTATTGGGGTATTTTTTTAGTAGTAGTACTACAGGTACCAGCGGGCCCGGTTTTCCGCCGCATGCTGGTACTTGTGGTCCTCCAAGTACCAGCTTGCGGGTGAGGCTTGCTGGGACTTGTAGTACTGCTACTAAAAACAATATTCATTACTTTCAACAAAGGCTATCAGCCCCCCATCCGCAGCCCATTGGATGGGGGGGGGGGGGGGGCAGCCTCGGGCTTCACCCCTGGCCCTTGGGTGGCTGGGGACCCCTTGATTGAAGGGGTCCCCACTCCCCCAGGGTACCCCGGCCAGGGGTGACAAGTTGGATATTTGATGCCACGGCCGCAAGGCACTGTATAAAAGTGACCCCCGGCTGTGGCATTATCTGTCCAGCTAGTGGAGCCCGGTGCTGGTTTCAAAAATACGGGGGACCCCTACGCTTTTTGTCCCCCGTATTTTTGGAACCAGGACCAGGCGTAGAGCCCAGTGCTGGTTGCTTAAATATGGGGGAACCCCTGTCAATTTTTTCCCCATATTTTTGCAACCAGGGCCGGCTCAAAGAGCCCGAAGCTGGTTTGGCTTAGGAGGGGGGACCCCACGCAATTTTTTTTTTAAGTTTAAACATATTTTATTTTTATTACAAGGTGCACAATGAAGCCCTGCACGGATCTCTCAGATCCGGCCGAGATTCATTGTATTAAAGTCGGCAGTGTTTTACAAGTCACTCACGTAAAACACTGCCTAAAAAAACGAATGACATCGACATTGGAAAAACCGAAAATGCAGAATACGGCAGCTTAGTAAATTAGTCGTAATCAATTCAAAAAGTTGCATATTTACACTTTCGATGTCATTCGTGATTGAACTTTGACCTCAAACGGAAAAATACGATTCTTAGTAAATTTACCCCTATATCTTTGTTTCTGTATACCGTGTCAGCACTCAGTGCTGGACTTTGCTAATACAGCCCAGAAGTTAACTGCATACTGCTGCAGCCAGTAGACTTTGTCCAGGAAGCAGGGTACCTGGTCCCCCAGTGTGCAGCTATTCTTAGCTCTCCAGCCTGTGACAATTTTCCCGGCTGCAGCAGCTCTGTGCACTGCCTAGGCACAGCAGACACCCAACGCTGACAGGTGACATTTATGGCATAGACTGTAGTATCTTTTCCTGTAAGGGTGTTATGAATGTGTACAGTTAACATATTGCACCTTACCCTTATGTCGCTGTTATATTCTTGGGGAAAAAGGAAATCAGAGCTATATACATTTAAATGGGATCATCAGTGCCATTCAGTGTCGGACTGGGGCATGATGGGCCCACCAGGGGAATGCAGTGGTAGAGGCCCATGCTTATGGGTGTGGCCGGTCTCTAGAAGGGTGTGGCCAGTCACCACAGGGGCTTGGCTAATCACTGGAGGGTGTATGGTCTAGGCCCCTTGATAAATATATATATAGTAAATACTGCAAGTGCATGCATGATAAGGTACCAGATTAATAGCAGCAATGCACTGTAGAAAATATTCCTGAGCAGTATAAGGTAACATATGTATAATGTATATGTACCCCTGGCAGTGGGGCCCACCAGGGGTTTACCCTGTACCCCTGTGAGCCAGTCCAAGCCTGGTGGCATTACTCAGCATTGCTTATATAAGGTACAATGATCCCTATACCTACAGGCATTTTTAAATAAGGTTTCTCCTGGTTTCTTATATGGAACCAATTGTGAAACACAATAGATGAGCAGGTCCTGAAAAGTATCATTGCCTTTTCACCAGCAAGTACTGCAGATCTCACTAACTGTCTTGGGGCTCATTTATATTTGAATGTAAAGGGGGGTACTGATGGGGGAGATGTGTGCACAGCGATCTTATCACAGACCGCTCAGCACACATCTCTGCCACCACTCAGCACACAGCGCGATGTGCTGAGTGAGGGGCGGGACGGACGGGGGAGCGCTCACTTCACACAGCGGTGAAGTTTGCGACTCGCTAGATTGAGCCTGAATGCAGGCTCAATCTAGCACCGGCAATAGCGAAGCACGGGGCCGCGCATCGCTATCGCTGGGGGACATGCACACGGCAGATCCGTGCTTAAAATCTAAGCAATCTAGTCAGATTGCTTAGATTTTAAACATGGATCTCTCCGTGTGTACCCCCCTTAAGTAATTTTTATGACACGCCTCCCGGATGTAGCAGTATAGATTCACAGTTATAAATGTTACTTTCACAATCTCTCTGAAATGCTTTTTCAAAATGTCTACACTACAGGTAGTGTAGACATTTTGTGCGATTAATCATAAATATACAGTAATATCTATTCACTAGCAACTAAGTAAGGTACTGTATTATTATGTACTGTATTTGTAGTATTATCATCTTCATCTGACTCCAGTGTGTGAATCCCTGTAAACACTGGACACTGTATTTATTATTCTTTCCATGTTTCAGATCATTTTAAATACACCCACCTTTCTCTCATGTAATAGCTATCTATTGCCTTGCTTAATTCCATTAGACAACAGAAAAACAAGTAGAGCACTACCTTTAGTACATACCTGAAATGTATCATCTCCCAGTGCACAGAATGCTTTCTTCTTTCTACTGTATATGATTCATAGTACAGACTGTATTCCAAAGTCCTGCAGCATTGTTGGTGACGCATAGAAAGGATTTCAGATGTAATCATCATTAAAATTCAATGCTTTACAACACTGGAGACAGTATTCTCTTTGCTTTTCTGTAGGTCTGAAACATAGAAGGATGAAAATATTAATTCAGACACATACTGAACAGGCTTGGACTGGTTACATTATATAAGGGAAACCTAATCCTTAGTGTTTCTGAGTAAAGGGGGCATATCCATCATTATACCCCTGTAGCCTGCCATTAATTATTAATCTGCCTCACTGTGAATTGTGGTGGCAGATATTAAAATAAATACAATATTGCTCCAGTGCAGGGACAGCTGCCCCAAAAAGCAGATGTCCCTGCAAGCCGTAACACTGCTTATTCTGCCACCAATTAGTACTGGCATTATTTTACCTTGCTGGGTTTTATCCACCCGTGTTACTGTGCATTAGAGATGAGCAGGTTCGGTTCGTTGAGATCCGAACCCCCCCGAAACTTCACGTGGTTTATACGGGTCCGAGGCAGCCTGGTTCTTCCCGCCTAACACGTAAAACCCGAACGGGGGATAACGTCATCATCCCGCTGTTGGATTCTCGCGAGATTCGGATTCCATGTAAAGAGCTGCACGTCGCCACCATTTTCACTCGTACATTGTCGATTGAGGGGAGAGGACGTGGCTACGTTCTCTGCCTGAAAAGCTCAATATCTGTGCTCAGTGTGCTGCATTGTGGTGACCACCAGTATATAGTAGTACAGTACAACACAGTAGGCCATTGCTGTATCTTGCAGCTCCGTGTCAGACTCAGTTCTAGTATCCAGATCAGTGCTCAATATCTGCTGCATTGTTGTGACCAGTATATAGTAGTAGAGTGCTGCATTGTGGTGACCACCAGTATATAATAGTACAGTACAGTAGTCCATTGCTGTATCTTGCAGCTCCATGTCAGACTCAGTTCTAGTTTCCAGATCAGTGCTCAATATCTGCTGCATTGTTGTGACCAGTATATAGTAGTACAGTGCTGCATTGTGGTGACCACCAGTATATAGTAGTATAGTACAGTAGTCCATTGCTGTATCTTGCAGCTCCATGTCAGACTCAGTTCTAGTTTCCAGATCAGTGCTCAATATCTGCTGCATTGTTGTGACCAGTATATAGTAGTACAGTGCTGCATTGTGGTGACCACCAGTATATAGTAGTACAGTAGGCCATTGCTGTATCTTGCAGCTCCGTATCAGACTCAGTTCTAGTATCCAGATCAGTGCTCAATATCTGCTGCATTGTTGTGACCAGTATATAGTAGTACAGTGCTGCATTGTGGTGACCACCAGTATATAGTAGTTCAGTACAGTAGGCCATTGCAGTATCTTGCAGCTCCGTGTCAGACTCAGTTCTAGTATCCAGATCAGTGCTCAATATCTGCTGCTTTGTTGTGACCAGTATATAGTAGTACAGTGCTGCATTGTGGTGACCACCAGTATATAGTAGTACAGTACAGTAGGCCATTGCTGTATCTTGCAGCTCCGTATCAGACTCAGTTCTAGTATCCAGATCAGTGCTCAATATCTGCTGCATTGTTGTGACCAGTATATAGTAGTACAGTGCTGCATTGTGGTGACCACCAGTATATAGTAGTACAGTACAGTAGGCCATTGCAGTATCTTGCAGCTCCGTGTCAGACTCAGTTCTAGTATCCAGATCAGTGCTCAATATCTGCTGCATTGTTGTGACCAGTATATAGTAGTACAGTGCTGCATTGTGGTGACCACCAGTATATAGTAGTACAGTACAGTAGGCCACTGCTGTATCTTGCAGCTCCGTGTCAGACTCAGTTCTAGTATCAAGATCAGTGCTCAATATCTGCTGCATTGTTGTAACCAGTATATAGTAGTACAGTGCTGCTTTGTGGTGACCTCCAGTATATAGTCGTACAGTACAGTAGTCCATTGCTGTATCTTGCAGCTCCATGTCAGACTCAGTTCTAGTATCCAGATCAGTGCTCAATATCTGCTGCATTGTTGTGACCAGTATATAGTAGTACAGTGCTGCATTGTGGTGACCACCAGTATATAGTAGTACAGTACAGTAGTCCATTGCTGTATCTTGCAGCTCCGTGCCAGACTCAGTTCTAGTATCCAGATCACTGCTCAATATCTGCTGCATTGTTGTGACCAGTATATAGTAGTACAGTGCTGCATTGTGGTGACCACCAGTATATAGTAGTACAGTACAGTAGGCCATTGCTGTATCTTGCTGCACCATGTCACTTCTAATATCCTGATCAGTGCTTAATATCTGTGCTCAGTGTCAATGCTGCACTGTGGTCACCAGACTACACTACAGTACAATAGTCCAGTGCTATTCTTGCTGCTCAGTGTCAGTTCTCTGTAGTTTCATCAGTGATCAGTATAATCAGTTCTCAGTATAATCAGTGCGCTGTTAGACGTGCACCCATTTTCCGCCATTAGTGCATTGGGATTTAGACAATTGATGAAGTTATTGTGTCCCCGGTACAAAATCCCATCTAGATTCCACTTCACTAGGCAGGCGATAGCGAGATTTAACCAATTAATATCAGTGATTTATAATGATTAATTACAGTGATCTTGCCAAATAATTCCAGTGATTTTGTCATTTTCTTCCAGTGATTTGGACCAATAATACCACTGATTAGAACTAAATAATTCCTGTGATATTGAGGTGTTTGTGTCGCTTAGTTTAGCCATCCAGCGACCACAGTGTACCTCGTTTTCTCTTTTCTTTGCACCATGTGCTGTTTGGGGACTATTTTTTTAAGTGCCATCCTGCCTGACACTTCCGTATATGTCCAGTGGTACTACCATTTGATATAATTCCCGGCATTGCTGCCATTTAATGCCAGTGATTTTGTCATTTTCTTCCAGTGATTTGGACCAATGATACCATTGATTAGAACAAATAATTCCTGTGATTTTTTCATTTTCTTCCAGTGATTTGGACCAATAATACCATTGATTAGAACGAATAATTCCTGTGATATTGAGGTGTTTGTGTCGCTTAGTTTAGCCATCCAGTGACCACAGGGCACCTCTTTTTCTCTTTTCTTTGCATCATGTGCTGTTTGGGGCCAATTTTTTGAAGTGCCATCCTGTCTCACACTGCAGTGCCACTCCTAGATGGGCCAGGTGTTTGTGTCGGCCACTTGTGTCACTTAGCTTAGCCATCCAGCGACCTTGATGCAAATTTTAGGACTAAAAATAATATTGTGAGGTGTGAGGTGTTCAGAATAGACTGAAAATGAGTGTAAATTATGGTTATTGAGGTTAATAATACTATGGGATCAAAATTACCCCCAAATTCTATGATTTATGCTTTTTTTGAGAGTTTTTTGTAAAAAAAAAATAACGAATCCAAAACACACCCGAATCCGACAAAAAAATTTCAGGGAGGTTTTGCCAAAACGCGTCCGAATCCAAAACACGGCCGCGGAACCGAATCCAAAACCAAAACACAAATCCCGAAAAATGTCCGGTGCACATCACTAATTCTTAAGCAGCTGGCACTTTGGTCCTGTCCTAGGTGTAAGATTGAGAGCAAGTGATCTTAATTGAGATACAGTATATCTCTGGAAAGCAATGTGGAATGTGATTCCAAGCATCCATCTGCTGGTTGGACATTTGCTGGGCATGAAGCAACATCTAAACTGGCTCTGGCAAGGAACTGAAAGACCTTCTACCAGATCAGACAAGACAAGACTTGTGCGTGCTGAGAACACATCAAGATTGTTTGGGCATCCAGATGTTAGGTCGACATGGACACATTGTCGACATTGTTAAATGGTCAACGTGGAAATGGTCGACATGGGAAAATGTCAACATGAGTTTAAAAAAAAATAATTTTCAACTTTTTCATAGTTTACCATCCATGTGGACTATGATCAGGAATAGTAACCTGTGCCGAGCACAGCGGTAGCGTTGTGAGGCTCCTTGCCCACAGCATGGCGAGAGAAGTGGTGCACTAATTGGGGTTCCTGATTATGTTACAGCGAAAATGACACTAAAAACATTAAAATCGTTGACCTTTTCATGTATCGACCTTTCCCATGTCAACATTTTTTACTACGTCGACCTTTTTCCCATGTCGACCTTTTCCATGTCGACCGATAGTGGTTAACCAATTGGCTGTTGACCTTATGCGGGTCAACCCATTGATCCATAACCAATTGTTTGGCACAAAAAAATGAAACAGAGTTTAAAAGATCTTAATATGTATAGTTTGGAGCAGAGAAGGAAAAAGGGGGACATGATAGAAACTTTTAAATATACAGATGTAGCCACACTCATCGTGGCTACATATTGCCATGATCGCGCCTTATTTTGTTAGGAGCGACCTTGTGCATGTCTGAGGTGCACTCGTGTCTTAGACATGCACGCACCTCACCCACGAGAGTGCTCGATCAGCGCAGATGTAGCCACGATTAGCATGACTACATCTGTATCAAGGGTTTTAACAAGATACAGGAGGGAAATTTTCTTCAAAGGAAGAGAAGTATTAGAACATGAAGACATGAACTGAAACTGGAGGGAGGTAAGTTCAGGGGAAATATGAGGAAAAATTACTTCACATAAAGGGTAGTGGACAAGTGAAATAGTCTCCCATCAGAGGTGGTAGAGACTATGACATTACAGCAATTTAAACATGCTTGGTACAGACATAAGTATATCCTACAAATAATGATGTATCAAATAAGGTTTGAGGTAACAATATGGTTAAAAAAGGGGTAGGCTAGATGGGCTGAGTGGTTCTTATCTGCCATAAAATTCTTTGGGGGGAATTCAAATTATTGAAAAGTCAGTTGGGTGTCTGTTTTTTTCTATCTAATAGATAGGAAAAAACAGACACCCAACCGACTTTTCAAACATTTGAATTTCCCCTTTTGTTGGGATTAGGGAGGCCAATCCCGGGATCGGGATCGATGAGATCCCGGGATTTAGGCCCAAAAATGGCCAGGATTCAATCCCGGGATTGTAAACTCCAATCCTTGGGATTGAGAGATCAGCGTTGAGCGTCCTCAGGATGCTCAGATGCTGCCCTCCAACCGGCTGCCCAGCGCAGCGTGACGTGCAGTGAGAGGTCATGCTGTGCCGTCACCCGCCGCTGGGGGAGAGAAGATGATGTTTCCCACCCGCCCGCCTGCACGTGAGATATGGTGAGTTATGTGTGCGGGGAGGGGTGAGGGGGTGGCCACACAGGGAAAAGCAAATCACGGGATTGAAAAAATGGCCCGGGATTGGCCTCCCTAGTTGGGATTTTATTTGTTCACATATTATATGATTGATATCCTCTGCCTCTGGTTTTGCCTACCACATAAATCATAAATAATTTGATTTGGTGCTGAACCACTAACCTGTGTCACCCCTGCAAGTGTTCTACTGCACCCAGTTTGTGAACCGCTGCACTTTACAATATATTAGCAAATGGTCCATGTAGAACTTTACTATATATTCTTCAATGTATGTCAGACTTTGGTGTGAAAAATGTCCATGTTTTATACCAAAAGTTATAAGTTTGGCTATGACTTTTTCTTCTGTTCTACATATTCATTGCACAAAAAAACAGACCACTTAATGTGACTGTAATGAGAACATTCATTTTGCTGTCCACATTCACATTGAAAGCAAAAACAAATGTTCTCTAATTTCCTCAAGGTGACATAAAGATGCATTTAAGCATAATTTAAAGTCAAACTAATGTAAAAATAATAAAAAAAAACCTTGTCCTAAAGTGTGATGTATGAAGTGCTAAATCATTATCACTGTTTTATATTAACATTAATCTGTTTTTCAATATCAACCTCATATTACTGGAGCTTTATTACAATTAAAGGAAAATAGGATATATAATAATAAACAATCTAATCAGATCGAACGCGTTGTGTGCAGAGGGGAGCCTACTTCTTTTTTTGTGAACATATTCTCCACTTTAGAGAGTTTGGACCATTGGGACCCTGATACAAAAGGAACATCCGGACATTCGTTTATCAGGATATATACTCCATCTTCCCATGGCTCTCTCCCTGGGTGGGGTTATGTAGAGCCTCTCTATATGATTTTTTAATTTGTTTTGTTAGTGTTTAAATAAAAAAATAAATGTTTTTGTGCAGATTTTGTCTGGTTATCCTGGCATGACTTTTTCATGTGGTATTGTAAAATAAATACCTTTTATCCTGTTGTAGTACACCACTGGCGAAATGTCAGTGTGTGGTTCGTACTTGTTTCCCCTGGACACTGGCAGCTGTCTTGGCCTTCCTGATGATTCCTGGTCACACCTCTCCTGAACTCTGATGTCACTAGGCAAGAGATGGGGACCAAAAATGAAGTGAAAAATATATTAATAAATGAATATATTATCAGGCGCTTTGACAGGGCTGGTTGTCTAAGCAGCTGTTTAAAAGGGTGATAGTCAGTCACCCTGTATGGCAAAACAGAAAATGGTGAAAGAAACAGCGCTAACCAGGTGATAAACTATGAGTACATATATTTAATATAATTTTATAAACATCACATACACAAATGTAAAATCGGAAAATAGCCTCAATGCCAGTCTCTTGACCACCAGATTTTCTGTTGATATCAAATGCCAGCCAAAAGAGATGGTCGCTTGTGCATAAACGTTCCAATGTTTTCCAAACAGTGAAATGGGAAACCAGTTGATAATTACCAGACTCCAAGTGGTACACTGCCGGATATTCCACCTAGTGAGGTGAGTAGTGATTCTGTCCTATGCCAGTTCAATAGTGGTTCTCCCTTTTATTAAACGTCCACAATGATGGATACTGGATTGGTCAAAGCTCTGTGTGTGATCCCAAACACTGATGTCCACAAGAATGGATATTGGACAGATGGCTTGTTCTGCGGACCGCTGCAGACGGTCCCGGTGGTAGGCCTGAAGTTATCCTGGTCAAAGACTGGCAGGCTAACGCGTTTGATAAAGCTGCCAAACAGACAGCGAAACGCGTTAGAATGGTAGTGTCTTGTGCTGCATCTGTCCAGTCACAGTGGTTGTGTCCTTTGCTCCCATATGTCCAGTGCTGCTGTATAAGTCCAGTCCAGTGGTGCTGTGTTGTGCTGCATCAGTCCAGTGATGGTGTCTTGTGCTGCATCAGTCCAGTCACAGTGGTGGTGTCATCTGCTGCCATATGTCCAGTGCTGCTGTATAAGTCCAGTCCAGTGATGCTGTGTTGTGCTGCATCAGTCCAGTGGTGGTGTGTTGTGCTGCATCAGTCCAGTCACAGTGGTGGTGTCCTCTGCTGCCATATGTCCAGTGCTGCTGTATAAATCCAGTCCATTGCAGTGGTGCTGTGTTGTCCTGCATCAGTCCAGTGGTGGTGTCCCTGTGCTGCTGTATATGTCCAGTGATACTGACGTATAAATCCAGTAATCCTGCCGTATAATTCCAGTGATCCTGCCTATAATTCCAGTGGTACTGGCGTATAAGTCCAGTCCAGTGATACTGCCGTATATGTCCACTGATACTGCCGTATATGTCCAGCGGTACTGCTGTATATGTCCAGCAGTACTGAAGTATAAATCCAGTGATCCTGCCATATAATTCCAGTGATCCTGCCATATAATTCCAGTGGTACTTGCGTATAACTCCAGTCCAGTGATACTGCCGCATATGTCCATTGATACTGCCATATATGTCCAGCAGTACTGCCGTATAAATCCAGTGATCCTGCCGCATAATTCCAGTGATCCTGCCGTATAATTTTAGCGGTACTGCCATATAATTCCAGTGGTATTGGTGTATAAGTCCAGTCCAGTGATCCTGCCGTATATGTCCAGTGATACTGCCGTATATATATATATATATATATATATATATATACATAGTCATACAGCAACCTTGGTGCACCTCTTTTTCATCTTTGCATCATGTGCTGTAGGGGCCTTTTTTTTTAAGTGCCATCCTGTCTGACACTGCCATATAAGTCCAGGGGTACTGCTGTATTAGTGCAGGGGTACTGCCGTATAAGTCCACCAATTGCAGAATTTTTGAAAAATGACAGGGGCGTGCAGGAGATGCTGTCAGTGGATTGAAAAATTTCAGGCCACTTTTGACATTCAGCCACTGCATGCCACTACTAGATGGGCCAGGTGGTTGTGTCGCTTAGCATAGTCATACAGCAACCTCGGTGCACTTCTTTTTCTTCTTTGCATCATGTGCTGTTTGGGGACTAGTTTTTTAAAGTGCCATCCTGTCTGACACTGCAGTGCCACTCCTAGATGGGCCAATTGTTTGTGTCACTTAGCTTAGTCATACAGCTACCTCATTGCACCTCTTTTACATCTTTGCATGATGTACTGTTTGGGGCCTTTTTTTTATATCTGCCATCCTGTCTGCCACTGCAGTGCCACTCCTAGGTCGGCCAGGTGTTTGTGCCGCAAACTTGTGTCGCTTAGCTTAGTCATACAGCCACCTCGGTGCAACCTTTTAACCTAAAAACAATATTGTGAGGTGTGAGGTGTTCAGAATAGACTGGAAATGAGTGGAAATGAATGTTATTGAGGTCAATAATACCGTAGGATCAAAATTACCCCCCAAAAATTGTGATTTTAGGTGTTTTTATGTTTTTTTCAAATATCATCCAGATCCAAAACCAAAACCAAAACACGAAAGGGTGGTTTTAGCAAAACCAACCTAAAACTAGTGATGTGCACCGGACATTTTTTCGGGTTTTGTGTTTTGGTTTTGGATTCGGTTCCGCGGCAGTGTTTTGGATTCGGACGCGTTTTGGCAAAACCTCACCGAACATTTTTTGTCGGATTCGGGTGTGTTTTGGATTCGGGTGTTTTTTTTCAAAAAACCCTAAAAAACCGCTTAAATCATAGAATTTGGGGGTCATTTTGATCCCATAGTATTATTAACCTCAATTACCATAATTTCCACTCATTTCCAGTCTATTCTGAACACCTCACACCTCACAATATTATTTTTAGTCCTACAATTTGCACCGAGGTCGCTGGATGGCTAAGCTAAGCGACACAAGTGGCCGACACAAACACCTGGCCCATCTAGGAGTGGCACTGCAGTGTCAGGCAGGATGGCACTTCAAAAAAATTGTCCCCAAACAGCACATGATGCAAAGAAAAAAAGAGGCGCACCAAGGTCGCTGTGTGACTAAGCTAAGCGACACAAGTGGCCGACACAAACACCTGGCCCATCTAGGAGTGGCACTGCAGTGTCAGGCAGGATGGCACTTCAAAAAAATTGTCCCCAAACAGCACATGATGCAAAGAAAAAAAGAGGCGCACCAAGGTCGCTGTGTGACTAAGCTAAGCGACACAAGTTGCTGACACAAACACCTGGCCCATCTAGGAGTGGCACTGCAGTGTCAGGCAGGATGGCACTTCAAAAAAATTGTCCCCAAACAGCACACGATGCAAAGAAAAAAAGAGGCACACCAAGGTCGCTGGATGGCTAAGCTAAGCGACACAAGTGGCCGACGCAAACACCTGGCCCATCTAGGAGTGGCACTGCAGTGTCAGGCAGGATGGCACTTCAAAAAAATTGTCCCCAAACAGCACATGATGCAAAGAAAAAAAGAGGCGCACCAAGGTTGCTGTGTGACTAAGCTAAGCGACACAAGTGGCCGACACAAACACCTGGCCCATCTAGGAGTGGCACTGCAGTGTCAGGCAGGATGGCACTTCAAAAAAATTGTCCCCAAACAGCACATGATGCAAAGAAAAATGAAAGAAAAAAGAGGTGCAAGATGGAATTGTCCTTGGGCCCTCCCACCCACCCTTATGTTGTATAAACAGGACATGCACACTTTAATGAACCCATCATTTTAGCGACAGGGTCTGCCACACGACTGTGACTGAAATGACTGGTTGGTTTGGGCCCCCACCAAAAAAGAAGCAATCAATCTCTCCTTGCACAAACTGGCTCTACAGAGGCAAGATGTCCACCTCATCATCATCCTCCGATTCCTCACCCCTTTCACTGTGTACATCCCCCTCCTCACAGATTATTAATTCGTCCCCACTGGAATCCACCATCTCAGGTCCCCGTGTACTTTCTGGAGGCAATTGCTGCTGATGAATGTCTCCACGGAGGAATTGATTATAATTCATTTTGATGAACATCATCTTCTCCACATTTTCTGGAAGTAACCTCGTACGCCGATTGCTGACAAGGTGAGCGGCTGCACTAAACACTCTTTCGGAGTACACACTGGAGGGAGGGCAACTTAGGTAGAATAAAGCCAGTTTGTGCAAGGGCCTCCAAATTGCCTCTTTTTCCTGCCAGTATACGTGCCTACTTGGATGCGGTCACTCATATAATCCTTCACCATTCTTTCAATGGTGAGAGAATCATATGCAGTGACAGTAGACGACATGTCAGCAATCGTTGGCAGGTCCTTCAATCCGGACCAGATGTCAGCACTCGCTCCAGACTGCCCTGCATCACCGCCAGCGGGTGGGCTCGGAATTCTTAGCCTTTTCCTCGCACCCCCAGTTGTGGGAGAATGTGAAGGAGGAGCTGTTGACGGGTCACGTTCCGCTTGACTTGACAATTTTCTCACCAGCATGTCTTTGAACCTCTGCAGACTTGTGTCTGCCGGAAAGAGAGATACAACGTAGGTTTTAAATCTAGGATCGAGCACGGTGGCCAAAATGTAGTGCTCTGATTTCAACAGATTGACCAACCGTGAATCCTGGTTAAGCGAATTAAGGGCTCCATCCACAAGTCCCACATGCCTAGTGGAATCGCTCTGTTTTAGCTCCTCCTTCAATGTCTCCAGCTTCTTCTGCAAAAGCCTTATGAGGGGAATGACCTGACTCAGGCTGGCAGTGTCTGAACTGACTTCACGTGTGGCAAGTTCAAAGGGTTGCAGAACCTTGCACAACGTTGAAATCATTCTCCACTGCGCTTGAGTCAGGTGCATTCCCCCTCCTTTGCCTATATCGTGGGCAGATGTATAGGCTTGAATGGCCTTTTGCTGCTCCTCCATCCTCTGAAGCATATAGAGGGTTGAATTCCACCTCGTTACCACCTCTTGCTTCAGATGATGGCAGGGCAGGTTCAGGAATGTTTGGTGGTGCTCCAGTCTTCTGTACGCGGTGCCTGAATGCCGAAAGTGGCCCGCAATTCTTCGGGCCACCGACAGCATCTCTTGCACACCCCTGTCGTTTTTTAAATAATTCTGCACCACCAAATTCAATGTATGTGCAAAACATGGGACGTGCTGGAATTTGCCCAGATGTAATGCACGCACAATATTGCTGGCATTGTCCGATGTCACAAATGCCCAGGAGAGTCCAATTGGGGTAAGCCATTCTGCGATGATCTTCCTCAGTTCCCGTAAGAGGTTGTCAGCTGTGTGCCTCTTATGGAAAGCGGTGATACAAAGCGGTGATACAAAGCGTAGCCTGCCTAGGAACGAGTTGGCGTTTGCGAGATGCTGCTACTGGTGCCGCCGCTGCTGTTCTTGCTGCGGGAGGCAATACATCTACCTAGTGGGCTGTCACAGTCATATAGTCCTGAGTCTGCCCTGCTCCACTTGTCCACATGTCCGTGGTTAAGTGGACATTGGGTACAACTGAATTTTTTAGGACACTGGTGAGTCTTTTTCTGAGGTCTGTGTACATTTTCGGTATCGCCTGCCTAGAGAAATGGAACCTAGATGGTATTTGGTACCGGGGACACAGTACCTCAATCAAGTCTATAGTTGCCTCTGAATTAACGATGGATACCGGAACCACGTTTCTCACCGCCCAGGCTGCCAAGGCCTGAGTTATCTGCTTTGCAGCAGGATCACTGCTGTGATATTTCATCTTCCTCGCAAAGGACTGTTGGACAGTCAATTGCTTACTGGAAGTAGTACAAGTGGTCTTCCGTCTTCCCCTCTGGGATGACGATCGACTCCCAGCAGCAACAACAGCAGCGCCAGCAGCAGTAGGCGTTACACTCAAGGATGCATCGGAGGAATCCCAGGCAGGAGAGGACTCGTTAGACTTGACAGTGACATGGCCTGCAGGACTATTGGCTTTCCTGGGTAAGGAGGAAATTGACACTGAGGGAGTTAGTGGTGTGGTTTGCAGGAGCTTGGTTACAAGAGGAAGGGATTTAGTGGTCAGTGGACTGCTTCCGCTGTCACCCAAAGTTTTTGAACTTGTCACTGACTTATGATGAATGCGCTGCAGGTGACGTATAAGGGAGGATGTTCCGAGGTGGTTAACGTTCTTACCCCTACTTATTACAGCTTGACAAAGGCAACACACGGCTTGACACCTGTTGTCCGCATTTGTGTTGAAATAATTCCACACCGAAGAGGTGATTTTTTTTTGTATTTTGACCATGCATGTCAATGGCCATATTCGTCCCACGGACAACAGGTGTCTCCCCGGGTGCCTGACTTAAACAAACCACCTCACCATCAGAATCCTCCTTGTCAATTTCCTCCCCAGCGCCAGCAACACCCATATCCTCATCCTGGTGTACTTCAACAGTGACATCTTCAATTTGACTATCAGGAACTGGACTGTGGGTGCTCCTTCCAGCACTTGCAGGCGGCGTGCAAATGGTGGAAGGCGCAAGCTCTTCCCGTCCAGTGTTGGGAAGGTCAGGCATCGCAACCGACACAATTGGACTCTCCTTGGGTATTTGTGATTTAGTAGAACGCACAGTTCTTTGCTGTGCTTTTGCCAGCTTAAGTCTTTTCATTTTTCTAGCGAGAGGATGAGTGCTTCCATCCTCATGTGAAGCTGAACCACTAGCCATGAACATAGGCCAGGGCCTCAGCCGTTCCTTGCCACTCCGTGTCGTAAATGGCTTATTGGCAAGTTTACGCTTCTTCTCAGACGATTTTAATTTTGATTTTTGGGTCATTTTACTGAACTTTTGTTTTTTGGATTTTACATGCTCTCTACTATGACATTGGGCATCGGCCTTGGCAGACGACGTTGATGGCATTTCATCGTCTCGGCCATGACTAGTGGCAGCAGCTTCAGCACGAGGTGGAAGTGGATCTTGATCTTTCCCTATTTTAACCTCCACATTTTTGTTCTCCATTTTTTAATGTGTGGAATTATATGCCAGTATCAATAGCAATGGCCTACTACTATATTTACTGCGCACAACTGAAATGCACCACAGGTATGGATGGATAGTATACTTGACGACACATAGGTAGGTACAGCAGTGGCCTTCCGTACTGCTATATATAGTATACTGGTGGTCACTGTGTCAGCAAACTGCAAAACTAAAATGCACCACAGGTATAGAATGTAGATGGATAGTATACTTAATGAATGACGACACAGAGGTAGGTACAGCAGTGGCCTTCCGTACTGCTATATATAGTATACTGGTGGTCACTGTGTCAGCAAACTGCAAAACTAAAATGCACCACAGGTATAGAATGTAGATGGATAGTAGACTTAATGAATGACGACACAGAGGTAGGTACAGCAGTGGCCTACCGTACTGCTATATATAGTATACTGGTGGTCACTGTGTCAGCAAACTGCAAAACTAAAATGCACCACAGGTATAGAATGTAGATGGATAGTATACTTAATGAATGACGACACAGAGGTAGGTACAGCAGTGGCCTACCGTACTGCTATATATAGTATACTGGTGGTTACTGTGTCAGCAAACTGCAAAACTAAAATGCACCATAGGTAAAGAATGTAGATGGATAGTATACTTAATGAATGATGACACAGAGGTAGGTACAGCAGTGGCCTACCGTACTGCTATATATAGTATACTGGTGGTCACTGTTTCAGCAAACTGCAAATCTAAAATGCACCACAGGTATAGAATGTAGATAGATAGTATACTTAATGAATGACGACACAGAGGTAGGTACAGCAGTGGCCTACCGTACTGCTATATATAGTATACTGGTGGTCACTGTGTCAGCAAACTGCAAAACTAAAATGCACCACAGGTATAGAATGTAGATGGATAGTATACTTAATGAATGACGACACAGAGGTAGGTACAGCAGTGGCCTACCGTACTGCTATATATAGTATACTGGTGGTCACTGTGTCAGCAAACTGCAAAACTAAAATGCACCACAGGTATAGAATGTAGATGGATAGTATACTTAATGAATGACGACACAGAGGTAGGTACAGCAGTGGCCTTCCGTACTGCTATATATAGTATACTGGTGGTCACTGTGTCAGCAAACTGCAAAACTAAAATGCACCACAGTTATAGAATGTAGATGGATAGTATACTTAATGAATGACGACACAGAGGTAGGTACAGCAGTGGCCTACCGTACTGCTATATATAGTATACTGGTGGTTACTGTGTCAGCAAACTGCAAAACTAAAGGGACCACAGGTATAGAATGTAGATGGATAGTATACTTAATGAATGACGACACAGAGGTAGGTACAGCAGTGGCCTACCGTACTGCTATATATAGTATACTGGTGGTCACTGTGTCAGCAAACTGCAAAACTAAAATGCACCACAGGTATAGAATGTAGATGGATAGTATACTTAATGAAAGACGACACAGAGGTAGGTACAGCAGTGGCCTACCGTACTGCTATATATAGTATACTGGTGGTCACTGTGTCAGCAAACTGCAAAACTAAAATGCACCACAGGTATAGAATGTAGATGGATTGTATACTTAATGAATGACGACACAGAGGTAGGTACAGCAGTGGCCTTCCGTACTGCTATATATAGTATACTGGTGGTCACTGTGTCAGCAAACTGCAAAACTAAAATGCACCACAGGTATAGAATGTAGATGGATAGTATACTTAATGAATGACGACACAGAGGTAGGTACATCAGTGGCCTACCGTACTGCTATATATAGTATACTGGTGGTCACTGTGTCAGCAAACTGCAAAACTAAAATGCACCACAGGTATAGAATGTAGATGGATAGTATACTTAATGAATGATGACACAGAGGTATGTACAGCAGTGGCCTACCGTACTGCTATATATAGTATACTGGTGGTCGCTGTGTCAGCAAACTGCAAAACTAAAATGCACCACAGGTATAGATTGGCAGATGGATAGTATACTTAATGAATGACGACACAGAGGTAGGTACAGCAGTGGCCTACCGTACTGCTATATATAGTATACTGGTGGTCACTGTGTCAGCAAACTGCAAAACTAAAATGCACCACAGGTATAGAATGTAGATGGATAGTATACTTAATGAATGATGACACAGAGGTAGGTACAGCAGTGGCCTACCGTACTGCTATATATAGTATACTGGTGGTCACTCTGTCAGCAAACTGCAAAACTAAAATGCACCACAGGTATAGAATGTAGATGGATAGTATACTTAATGAATGATGACACAGAGGTAGGTACAGCAGTGGCCTACCGCACTGCTATATATAGTATACTGGTGGTCACTGTGTCAGCAAACTGCAAAACTAAAATGCACCACAGGTTTAGAATGTAGATGGATAGTATACTTAATGAATGACGACACAGAGGTAGGTACAGCAGCGGCCTACCGTACTGCTATATATAGTATACTGGTGGTCACTGTGTCAGCAAACTGCAAAACTAAAATGCACCACAGGTATAGAATGTAGATGGATAGTATACTTAATGAATGACGACACAGAGGTAGGTACAGCAGTGGCCTACCGTACTGCTATATATAGTATACTGGTGGTCACTGTGTTAGCAAACTGCAAAACTAAAATGCACCACAGGTATAGAATGTAGATGGATATAGTATACTTAATGAATGACGACACAGAGGTAGGTACAGCAGTGGCCTTCCGTACTGCTTTATATAGTATACTGGTGGTCACTGTGTCTGCAAACTGCAAAACTAAAATGCACCACAGGTATAGAATGTAGATGGATAGTATACTTAATGAATGACGACACAGAGGTAGGTACAGCAGTGGCCTACCGTACTGCTATATATAGTATACTGGTGGTCACTGTGTCAGCAAACTGCAAAACTAAAATGCACCACAGGTATAGAATGTAGATGGATAGTATACTTAATGAATAACGACACAGAGGTAGGTACATCAGTGGCCTACCGTACTGCTATATATAGTATACTGGTGGTCACTGTGTCAGCAAACTGCAAAACTAAAATGCACCACAGGTATAGAATGTAGATGGATAGTATACTTAATGAATGATGACACAGAGGTAGGTACAGCAGTGGCCTACCGTACTGCTATATATAGTATACTGGTGGTCGCTGTGTCAGCAAACTGCAAAACTAAAATGCACCACAGGTATAGAATGTAGATGGATAGTATACTTAATGAATGACGACACAGAGGTAGGTACAGCAGTGGCCTACCGTACTGCTATATATAGTATACTGGTGGTCACTGTGTCAGCAAACTGCAAAACTAAAATGCACCACAGGTATAGAATGTAGATGGATAGTATACTTAATGAATGACGACACAGAGGTAGGTACAGCAGTGGCCTACCGTACTGCTATATATAGTATACTGGTGGTCACTGTGTCAGCAAACTGCAAAACTAAAATGCACCACAGGTATAGAATGTAGATGGATAGTATACTTAATGAATAACGACACAGAGGTAGGTACATCAGTGGCCTACCGTACTGCTATATATAGTATACTGGTGGTCACTGTGTCAGCAAACTGCAAAACTAAAATGCACCACAGGTATAGAATGTAGATGGATAGTATACTTAATGAATGACGACACAGAGGTAGGTACAGCAGTGGCCTACCGTACTGCTATATATAGTATACTGGTGGTCACTGTATCAGCAAACTGCAAAACTAAAATGCACCACAGGTATAGAATGTAGATGGATAGTATACTTAATGAATGACGACACAGAGGTAGGTACAGCAGTGGCCTACCGTACTGCTATATATAGTAAACTGGTGGTCACTGTGTCAGCAAAACTCTGCACTGTTCTCCTCCTATATAATATTAATTATACTGGTGGTTCCCAGTCCCCACAATAAAGCAGCACACTGAGCACAGATATGGAGTGTTTTTCAGGCAGACAACGTATACTGGTGGTCACTGTCAGCAAAACTCTGCACTGTACTCCTGCTATATAATACAGCTGCTCCCCAGTCCCCACAATTAAGCAGTGTGAGCACAGATATATTATGCAGCACACTGAGCACAGATATGGTATGGAGCGTTTTTTTCAGGCAGAGAACGGATAAAACTGGTGGTCACTTATCAGCAAAACTCTGCACTGTACTCCTCCTAACAGCTGCTCCCAAGTCCTCCCCACAATTAAGCAATAAAGCAATCAAGTTCAACAATAAACGGAGAGGACGCCAGCCACGTCCTCTCCCTATCATCTCCAATGCACGAGTGAAAATGGCGGCGACGCGCGGCTGCTTAGATAGAATCCGAATCTCGCGAGAATCCAACAGCGGGATGATGACGTTCGGGCGCGCTCGGGTTAGCCGAGCAAGGCGGGAAGGTTCGAACCTGCCTCGGACCCGTATAAAATGGGTGAAGTTCGGGGGGGTTCGGTTTCCGATAAACCGAACCCGCTCATCACTCCCTAAAACCAAAACATGAGCGGGGAATAAGAACCAAAACCAAAGCACAAAACACAAAAAGTGCCTGCTGCACATCTCTACTTATTATACCATAACCATTCCTTATGCAGCATAACATTTGCACTTGAAGGAATATTTTTTCCTCTGGGACACAGGCCCTCATTCCGAATTGTTCGCTCGCTAGCTGCTTTTAGCAGCATTGCAAATGCTAGGCTGCCGTCTGGGAGTGTATCTTAGTTTAGCAGAATAGCAAACGAAAGATTAGCAGAACTGCTACTAAATAATTCCCTGCAGTTTCAGAGTAGCTCCAGACCTACTCCTAGACTGCGATCACCTCAGTCCGTTTAGTTCCTGGTTTGACGTCACAAACATGCCCTGCGTTCGTCCAGCCACTCCCCCGTTTCTCCAGCCACTCCTGCGTTTTTACCTGACACGCCTGCATTTTTTTAGCACACTCCCTGAAAACGGCCAGTTTCCGCCCAGAAACACCCACTTCCTAACAATCACACCAGTGGCGGAACTAGCGAGCAGTGGGCCCAGGTGTGACAAAATGCTTTGCCCCCCCCCATCCCATCCAAGTCCACCCCCTCACCCCTGGAGAGGATCTGGTGAGGGGGACCTGCTCAGGGTCAGAGAAATGGATAAACAAAGAAAAGTGGAAGGCTGCGCTAAATAATGTGTTCTGACAATAATGATATTAGTATATTACTAGTACAATTTATTAACAGATAATATCACTAAATTCTTATGATCAATATGTCATAAAATGCATGCAACATATATAAAACTTGATAAAATCATACAGTAGATATAATAAAAAGGGGTTACCCAATTGGTCAGAATGGAAATTAATCGGTGAGTGGAAGAGTCCGTTCCAAATTGATCCCCCAGATCGATCTGAGTCCGGTATATATGAATGTATAGGAGGTAAGCAGTGTCCCATAGGATAGAAATTGCCGCTAGAGGAATCGGTGCTCTTGGATTTTGAATGGTGAGCTCCTCATGCAATGCGGATTGTAGAATTTGTCGGTCCAATCTGCTATTTAAGTCCTCCAATTCGTATATGGTGATCCGGAATTTGTGTGGGGGGTGGTTCGGTCTTCCAATTAGTAGTCTCTGGCTTTGGGTCCCCTGTACACCTGACGCGTTTCGCTGCGTTCAGCTAGCAGCTTTTTCAAAGGTATCAATTACTTAGGTATGAGGGGTTTATATACCCCTTCCAATATGGTGGCTGATTAACACCTGGTCCCAATGTTGCATAATAATTAACAATAAACAGATAAATATCTAAATAGCATAAAGAAGACAAACCTACTTCACACAGGATGTGGACCACGGAACTATAATTCGATTTTTATTCATAGTTTTAGTCATAGATAAAATTTATTTTGTTTTATTTTATTGTTAAGAGAGGAAACAGGAAATGCACATGTAATTATCAACCAATCATTACGTTTGTATACACGTGCTGTTGCTATGGAGACTCAATTTAGAGGGTATTATTGGGTAGGGACAGGAATAGGAGTGACACCTTATCCACCCCTTCAGAGGCCGATCATGTGATTATTCTAAGTCACATGATCGGGATATTCGTAACAGGATAGGAGGTGTTACGAATATCCCGATCATGTGACTTAGAATAATACCCTCTAAATTGAGTCTCCATAGCAACAGCACGTGTATACAAACGTAATGATTGGTTGATAATTACATGTGCATTTCCTGTTTCCTCTCTTAACAATAAAATAAAACAAAATAAATTTTATCTATGACTAAAACTATGAATAAAAATCGAATTATAGTTCTGTGGTCCACATCCTGTGTGAAGTAGTTTTGTCTTCTTTATGCTATTTAGATATTTATCTGTTTATTGTTTAATTATTATGCAACATTGGGACCAGGTGTTAATCAGCCACCATATTGGAAGGGGTATATAAACCCCTCATACCTAAGTAATTGATACCTTTGAAAAAGCTGCTAGCTGAACGTAGTGAAACGCGTCAGTTGTACAGGGGACCCAAAGCCAGAGACTACTAATTGGAAGACCGAACCACCCCCCACACAAATTCCGGATCGCCATATACGAATTGGAGGACTTAAATAGCAGATTGGACCGACAACTTCTACAATCCGCATTGCATGAGGAGCTCACCATTCAAAATCCAAGAGCACCGATTCCTCTAGCGGCAATTTCTATCCTATGGGACACTGCTTACCTCCTATACATTCATATATACCGGACTCAGATCGATCTGGGGGATCAATTTGGAACGGACTCTTCCACTCACCGATTAATTTCCATTCTGACCAATTGGGTAACCCCTTTTTATTATATCTACTGTATGATTTTATCAAGTTTTATATATGTTATTAGCTTATAGTCTAGCTGAAACAGCGTAGCTGATTCAGTGTGGGGGGAAAGCTTTCAAAGGGAGAAACTTTCTAAGGGTTTCATCTGTGACTTTTACTGGACTTCTACTGGACGGAAACTGAAAGGAAGCACCATCAATTGCACACAAAAAAACAACACAAACCCCCAATACTTGGACTGCAGCTACAAATGTTTGTTTACTCCTAATATTCTCCAAACCTCACTTATTTGGAAAACTATACATTCACTTTCTGCACAAACACCTGCATTGCAACTTCTACTCTGACCCTGCAAACACCTGGACAACAAATGGGTCACTGAGAAGCATATTTAATGAAGTAACACTGACTTGCAGTTTGCCAACACTGTGTAATTTTCCAACTAACATCAGCAAATATTTGATTTACTGTTACCTGTAGATAATAACGACAGTTTAACATTGAATTTATTTCTGCAAACTTCACTGCTCTCTTATTCAGCCACCACTCCTCCTCCTACTCTCATTTTGCGACCACTATTTACCCCATCCACACTATGGCCAGGCTGGCAACATCCCTCATTAATCCTCATCTTCCTATTCCTTTTTTCTGTCCCCTGTTACCACCTCTATCCCTCTCTCCCAGTCTCCTACATCTCATGCTGTCTCCTCTCCTCTGTCTGCCTCCCTTCCCCTCCTCTTCTGTTTCCCCACTGCAATTCACTTCTGCCCCTTCACACCATTTATACCCCAGCACTCAACCCTGCTCTCTCCCTCCTCTGCCTGTCTCCTCACCTCTCCTCCACCAGTATCATACTGCACTCCCTCCCTGCCTCACTCCTGCAGTCTCCCTTCCTAGCCAAGGCCCCAGCACCATCAATTCACCATCTTTATCCCTTCCTTCCCCATCAAGCTTACCTCAACGCAATAGCAATCCAGATAATCTCATTCACATCTCTCCAACAAACTCATACCCCCTATCCTGTGCACTCTGGAATGCCAGATCTGTTTGCAACAAATTGACCCCCACTCACGACCTCTTCATATCCAACTCCCTGCACCTCCTGGCCATTACTGAAACCTGGATTACACCCTATGACACCGCTTCTCCTGCTTCTCTCTCGGCTGGGGGCCTTACATTCTCACACACACCCCGACCTGGGGGTCGTCATGGGGGTGGTGCTGGGATCCTTTTACCCTCAAGCTACACATACCAACTTATATCTCCAGAACCATCTCTTACATTCTCTACATTTGAGGTCCATGCAATTCGCCTCTACCAACCCACTAATCTTCGAGTTGCTGTCATTTACCGTCCACCTGGCATTTCCTCTAAATTCCTCGACAACTTTGCTTCCTGGCTACCTCACTTCCTCTCTTCTGACATTCCCACCATTATCCTAGGTGATTTCAACATCCCTATCGATAACCCCACAAAACCACCTGCCTCTAAACTCCTTAACCTCACATCTTCACTTGGTCTCTCCCAGTGGACCAGCTCACCCTCCCATGTGAACGGGAGCTCACTGGATCTGGTTTTCACTCACCGCTGTGTTATTTCTGATTTTTCCAATTCCCCTTTTCCCCTCTCTGACCACCACTTGCTCTCATTCAACTTATCTATCTCTGCTCCCCCATCTCTCCCTCCTAAGGCTACCATCACTAAGCGTAATATTGAGGCTATTGACACCTCATCCCTATCCTCCCTGTTTGACTCGCTTCTCTCTCCTCTTCTCTCTCTCACATGCCCTGAACAAGCCACATCTCTATACAATGCATCTCTTACTTCAGCCCTTGACTCTGTTGCTCCGCCAACCACTATTCACCCTCGCAGATCAACACCTCAACCCTGGCACACCAAATGCACCAGATATCTACAAAAATGCTCACGTACTGCCGAGCGACACTGGAGGAAATCACGCTCTCAAGCAGACTTCCTCCATTTCAAATTCATGCTCTCATCCTTCAGTGCTGCCCTTTCCCTTGCTAAACAATCATACTTCAAAATCCTCATCTCTACCCACTCTTCCAACCCCCGGCGCCTCTTTGCCACTGTTAACTCCCTCCTCTGCCCACCACCACCTCCTCTCCCTTCCTCATTGTCTGCTCTTGACTTTGCCACTTACTTCACATCCAAGATTGACTCCATACGTCAGGACATCACATCCCACCAGTCCAGCAACCAGCCACCACCCATCCTTTGCCACCCCTCCCCTACCCTCTCACCAACTCTGACATCTTTCTCCCTAGTATCTGGTGAGGAAGTCATGGCCCTCATACACTCCTCCCCCCCCACAACCTCCCCACTCGACCCTATCCCCTCCCACCTCCTTCGCTACCTCTCCCCTTCTGCCTGTTCCCATCTTGCCCACCTTCTCAATCTCTCCCTCTCATCAGGCACTGTCCCCTCTGCCTACAAGCATGCTCTTGTCTCCCCTATTCTTAAAAAACCTACCCTTGATCCTAACACTCTCTCCAATTATCGACCGATCTCTCTCCTCCCCTTTGCCTCCAAACTTCTTGAGCGTATTGTCTATAATCGCCTTACTGCCTTTCTTTCCTCTCACTCACTGCTTGACCCATACCAGTCTGGTTTCCGCTCTCTCCACTCCACTGAAACTGCCCTCACAAAAGTCTGCAATGACCTCCATGCCGCCAAATCTAAGGGCCACTACTCTCTGCTTATTCTTCTTGACCTCTCTGCTGCTTTTGACACTGTGGACCACCCTCTTCTTCTGCAAATCCTTCACTCTCTTGGTCTATGTGATACTGCCCTCTCCTGGCTGTCCTCCTACCTCTCCGATCGTTCCTTCTCTGTCTCCTCTCATGATGCTACCTCGCCCCCACTTCCACTAACTGTTGGTGTCCCCCAAGGTTCTGTTCTTGGGCCTCTCCTTTTCTCTCTCTATACGTCCTCTTTAGGTGAACTCATTAGTTCTTTTAATTTCCAGTATCACCTCTATGCTGATGACACTCAAATCTACCTCTCCTCCCCTGATCTCTCCACGGCTCTCCTCACTCGTGCCTCTAACTGTCTTTCTGCTATCTCTTCCTGGATGTCCCAGCGCTTTCTTAAACTCAACATGTCTAAGACTGAGCTGATCATCTTCCCACCCTCCCGCACAACCTCACCTCCCACAATCTCATTATCCATTGATGGCACGACTATCTCCTCTAGCCCCCAAGTACGCTGTCTTGGTGTAATCCTTGACTCCTCCCTCTCCTTCAAACCACACATTCAGCACCTCTCACAAACCTGTCATTTTCATCTCAAAAACATTTCCAGGATCAGACCTTTTCTCACCCAGGATGCCACTAAGATCATTATTCACTCACTGATTATTTCCAGACTGGACTACTGTAATCTCCTCCTAACTGGCCTCCCTGACAATTACCTCTCTCCACTCCAGTCTATCCTCAATGCTGCTGCTCGGCTCATCTTCCTCACCAAACGCACTACATCCACCTCCCCTCTCCTACTAGCCCTTCACTGGCTTCCCTTCCCCTTCAGAATCCAATTCAAACTTCTCACTCTCACTTACAAAGCTCTCACCCAATCCTCTCCCATTTACATCTCTGACCTTATCTCCCTTTACTCTCCCACCCGTCCTCTTCGCTCTGCTAATGCACGCCGCCTCTCCTGTCTCCTGATTACTTCCTCCCACTCCTATCTCCAAGATTTTTCACGTGCTGCTCCCTTCCTTTGGAATTCTTTACCTCTCCCCCTCAGACTCTCCACCTCTCTACAAAACTTCAAACGGGCTCTCAAGACCCATTTCTTTACCAAACCCAGCCAAATCTCATCCTAACCCCCTGTTCCATGCTCTATGTACCCCATCTGTGTCACCCCTGTCTGTCTACCCCTACCCCTAGAATGTAAGCTCTCACGAGTAGGGCCCTCTTCCCTCATGTGCTCACCCTTTTCTTCTTTAATAATTCTCAACTGCCCAAATCAGTTTTTGGGCCACCTGGAACTTATCTCTGTCATTTACTGGTGTAGTTATGCTTAGTTACCCTGTACTTGTCCAAAATTGATTTCAATTGCAAGTCACTGTTTTGATTATGTGCATATGTACTCTGTAATTGGGCGCTGCGGAACCCTTGTGGCGCCATATAAATAAATGATAATAATAATAATAATGTTGCATGCATTTTATGACATATTGATCATAAGAATTTAGTGATATTATCTGTTAATAAATTGTACTAGTAATATACTAATATCATTATTGTCAGAACACATTATTTAGCGCAGCCTTCCACTTTTCTTTGTTTATTTATTTTGTGGGGGTGACTCCCCCTTATTTAAGGCAGCAGCTCGGTGAAACACCTTATACCCAAAGCGCCCGAGTACCCCTGGGTAATCAAACATTCAGAGAAATGGATACCTAGCAACAGTGCCGTAACTAGACATTTTAGCACTGTGTGCAAGAAACGTCATCGGAGCCCCACCCCTGCATGGAAAGCAGGGGCAGTGCGCGCCGCAGGCGCGCGCAAAAATACATAGTGGCGTGGCTTCGTGGGGAAGGGGTGTGGCCACAAAATAATACCAATTCATAAAACGGTGCACAGTAGTCTCCATTATTCAAATTACGCCGCACAGTAGCACCACTACACCAGGTAGAGACCCTTTTACACCTTACGGCGGACAGATTCCTCTTTTTACACATTACAGCAGACAGCGTCCCCTTTTTACACATTACGGCAGTCAGCGTCCCCTTTTTTACACATAACGGCAGACAGCGTGCCCTTTTTACACATAGCGGCAGACAGCATCCCCTTTTTACACATAACGGCAGACAGCGTGCCCTTGTTACACATAGAGGCAGACAGCGTACACTTTTTACACATAACGGCAGACAGCGTGCCCTTGTTAAACATAGCGGCAGACAGCGTACACTTTTTACACAAAATGGCAGACAGCGTGCCCTTTTTTTATATAACGGCAGACAGCGTCCCCTTTTTACACATTACGGCAGACAGCGTGCCCTTGTTACACATTACGGCAGACAGCGTCCCCCTTTTTACACATTACGGCAGGCGGATTCCCACTTTTTACACATTGCGGCAGACAGCGTCCCCTTTTTACACATCAAGGCAGACAGATTCCCCCTTTTTACACATCACGTCAGGCAGATTCCCCCTTTTTACACATTGCGGCAGGAAGATTCCCCCTTTTTACACATTGCGGCAAAGATTCCCCCTTTTTACACATCACGTCAGGCAGATTCCCCCTTTTTACACGTTACGTCAGGCAGATTCCCCCTTTTTACACATTGCGGCATAGATTCCCCCTTTTTACACATTATGGCAGGCAGATTCCCCCTTTTTACACATTGCGGCAGGCAGATTCACCCTTTTTATACATTACGTCAGGCAGATTCCCCCTTTTTACACATTACGTCAGGCAGATTACCCCTTTTTACACATTGCAGCAGGCAGATTCCCCCTTTTTACACATTGCGGCAAAGATTCCCCCTTTTTAAACATTGCGGCAGGCAGATTCCCCCTTTTTACACATTGCGGCAAAGATTCCCCCTTTTTACACATTACGGCAGGCAGATTCCCCCTTTTTACACAAAGCGGCAGGCAGATTCCCCCTTTTTACACATTGCGGCAGGCAGATTCCCCTTTTTACACATTGCGGCAGACAGTCCCCCTTTTTGAAGAAAGAAAGAAAGAAAGAAATAAAGAAAGAAAGAAAGAAAGAAAGAAAGAAAGAAAGAAAGAAAGAAAGAAAGGGTCAGAGAAATGGATACCTAGCAACAGTGCCGTAACTAGACATTTTAGCACTGTGTGCAAGAAACGTCATCGGAGCCCCACCCCTGCATGGAAAGCAGGGGCAGTGCGCGCCGTAAGTGCGCGCAAAAAATACATAGTGGCATGGCTTCGTGGGGAAGGGGTGTGGCCACAAAATAATACCAATTCATAAAACGGTGCACAGTAGTCTCCATTATTCAAATTACGCTGCACAGTAGCACCACTACACCAGGTAGAGACCCTTTTACACCTTGCGGCGGACAGACTCCTCTTTTTACACATTACAGCAGACAGCGTCCCCTTTTTACACATTACGGCAGACAGCGTCCCCCTTTTTACACACAACGGCAGACAGCGTGCCCTTTTTACACATAGCGGCAGACAGCATCCCCTTTTTACACATAACGGCAGACAGCGTGCCCTTGTTACACATAGAGGCAGACAGCGTACACTTTTTACACATAACGGCAGACAGCGTGCCCTTGTTAAACATAGCAGCAGACAGCGTACACTTTTTACACAAAATGGCAGACAGCGTGCCCTTTTTTTATATAATGGCAGACAGCGTCCCCTTTTTACACATTACGGCAGACAGCGTGCCCTTGTTACACATTACGGCAGACAGCGTCCCCCTTTTTACACATTACGGCAGGCAGATTCCCCCTTTTTACACATTGCGGCAGACAGCGTCCCCTTTTTACACATCACGGCAGACAGATTCCCCCTTTTTACACATCACGTCAGGCAGATTCCCCCTTTTTACACATTGCGGCAGGCAGATTCCCCCTTTCTACACATTGCGGCAAAGATTTCCCCTTTTTACACATCACGTCAGGCAGATTCCCCCTTTTTACAAATTACGTCAGGCAGATTCCCCCTTTTTACACATTGCGGCAAAGATTCCCCCTTTTTACACATTATGGCAGGCAGATTCCCCCTTTTTACACATTGCGGCAGGCAGATTCCCCCTTTTTATACATTACGTCAGGCAGATTCCTCCTTTTTACACATTACGTCATGCAGATTCCCCCTTTTTACACATTGCGGCAGGCAGATTCCCCCTTTTTACACATTGCGGCAAAGATTCCCCCTTTTTACACATTACGGCAGGCAGATTCCCCCTTTTTACACAATGCGGCAGGCAGATCCCCCCTTTTTACACATTGCGGCAGGCAGATTCCCCCTTTTTACACATTGCGGCAGACAGTCCCCCTTTTTGCACATGGAAGGAAAGAAAGAAAGAAAGAAAGAAAGAAAGAAAGAAAGAAAGAAAGAAAGAAAGAAAGAAAGAAAGAAAGAAAGAAAGAAATAATTATACTTACCCTCTCCGCTGGCTCAGGCTCCTCGGTGCAGCTTCTGGCAGATCACGATTCCCGGGCAGGAGAGAAGGAGGAGGAGGGAGGTGGAGGAGGGAGCCACAGCAGCGCTGTGTTATTGGTGGAGGCGCTGCTGCTGCTGTCCCTCTGCTTCACTATAGGCTCTTCTCGGAAGATAGCCTATAGTGAAGCAGAGGGACAGCAGCAGCAGAGCCTCAACCAGTAGCAAAGCGCTGCTGTGGCTCCCTCCCCCACCTCCCTCCTCCTCCTTCTCCCCCGTACCGCTGCGCTCCTCTCCTCTCTGTCCGGGCGGCTGTGTGCTGCGAGCATCGGTTGCCCGCAGCACACAGCGGCATGTAATGAGTCAGTTTGACTCATTACATGCTTTGGGCTCCTGGACAGTGGCGGGCCCCAGTGCAACGCACTGGTTGCACTGGTGGTAGTTTTGCCTCTGAATCACACTACGATCACTCGAGCGATGAAAAAACGTCGCTCGAGCTTGTGTAAAGCTACAAAGTTTTGTGTGAAAGTACTTAGCGTATGCGCGCTGCGTACCATGCGCATGCACATTTTTGCAGTTTTTTCACTTGACCGCTGCAGTGCGAAAATCGGCAGCGAGTGAACAACTCGGAATGACCACCACAGTTCCCGTGCTTTTATGCAGTAGTTACATAGATTGCTATGGCTTCAGTTATATCCTTGTCTCTGGAACATGCATTAAGTCTCAGATTGTACAGCAACTTTGTATTTGAACCATTATAATTTTATGGTTGCACTGAACACTATGAGAGAGCTTCCTGGCTCCAAGAGTTACAGTCTTTTACAACAATCACTCATGTTCTATAAACAGATGAAAGAAGACAGACATTAATGACCATTTTATTTGAATATCCTGCTCGAGAATATGTGTGCTATAAATATTTATTTCAGAACTGAATGGCATTACATCTTGCTTTAATTCCAACCAGAGTTTTCTGTCTTTATATATACATTTACAGCAGTGCTTTTAGTCTAATATTGTTGAAGTTAACATTACTTACTGTAGGTATTTTACTGTTGAAAGTAGTTAAATGTTTATTGAAACTAAATCCACACACGCAATAGTGAACTTCATACATGCGATAGCGAAATTGTGTACCAAAGCTTAGTTGTATGGGAAAATGAATTAGTTACATCACTTTCTCCCTTAGTGAAATGTTTAGAACTATATATAAAAATGGGTAAAGGTCACTTTCCGACGTGATTTGGAAGCCTTTTCTTATACTTTACAGCTATTCAGTTTTGCGGACAGATCTTCTGTGTTATCACAAAGCTGAGCGCACAGATTTACAGGAGATTCACAGTTGTAACCACCTCAGTTACATCTCCGTTTGCGGCTGACGCTGCGTAATGGTGCTTTTACATGTACAGTATGTAAAGTTTGCAGACCATGCAGACTTGTGTGTACAGGAATGTACAGTATGTCTATTTTCACCTGGATATTTTTCTAGTCTAGGGCTAGCAAAAGTGCACAGTGATGATGGTGACTGCTATTAAACTAAACATATAGAGGGAGGTTGCAGATGCAAATGTCTAAATATCTGTATTTTATACACATTCACACAATGCGGTTAACTCTGCACAAGCCCCCCAACATTTTTCAGGTGTAGCACTTCTTGTTCTGTCACTACACTGCGCACAGCTAAGCATGGTCACACACAGTGGTGTAGCCAGGCTCATTGTGTGACAGGTGCAAGAAGGGCGCACTGGCATATGATACACCAATGAGGGGTAGGCTCAATACAGACTGGGGTGGGCACTTAATTGGACATGCAAATTAGGGGTAAACATCACCGGACATAAAAAATGGGGGGCATAGTGGTGGTGGTGGTGGTGGTGGTGGTGGTATTATTCTTATAGGCCTTGAAAGGGGCACATGGGACTGGGAAGCCTATTTTTTCAACATACTGTATGTGCTGGGAGAATACTGTAGGAAACAATGCATGAAAGATCATGCACTTTTCACGTGTTTTAGTGTTACTTTAACTTTCTGGTGGATGCAAAGCACTAAGGGCACAATTATACTAAAAAAAAGTTTAGTCTGAGGATTGGAACAATTTTTTATGTAAGGGCCATTTACCAAGGGGGTGCTGCAGCACATATCGCCAACCCATAATTAACAATTTAAAAAGCAGTCCTATAGATTTCCATAGGGACTGCGTAAAATTGTATTAAGATCCATAAAGCTTAGATTGGACCCACTAGGTAACGCCATCTTTAAATGGTTTTAGATACCAATCAATGTGCAGGATTTTTTTTGGCCAGGCACAGCCTCACATGTGCTTTATCTCTGCTGACTCCAAATTTTTTAGCCTTCACCAGGAAGTGTTTTTTTTTTAACCATTGCTCCTGGCTTCTGACTTGTAAAACTCCCCTCAAAAAGACTTCGCAAATCAGCACAGAATGTGATAATATAAAATTTAAGTTTTTAGGGCTTTTACATACACTGTGCGATTTTCCCCAATTTCATCCGATTTTGATGCATTGGGGTCGAGAAATTGGATGAAAAGTGGCAAATCGCAGGTCAATTGTATCCGATGCGCGGTCCCGTGATCATCGGATCGGAGCCTGTGGATCACAGAGGCTGCACTACAGATTTCTCGGAGGCGGTGGGCTCCAGAGCCTTGGCTGGGATCGCATACGATGCATCGTATGCAAAAGGACTGCATACAATGTATTGTATGCAATCCTGACGCCCGATAAAGCAACCGGGGAGTTCAAGGGCAACGTATGCGACTTCCCCTCTGAGAAGTTGCACTAAGGTATGGCCACCCTAAGAGCAGGTAGGTGTAAATGACCCATGACACTTACCACCATTTCTAATTCAGGAAAGTATGCGTTATGTAAAACAAAGAAGAAACTCTCTTAAAATATAGTAAACTAAAATAGAAAGGGTTAATTTAAGATGCTGGAGCTTTATATACAGTGAAACATACTGGGATTTATTGGGATGTAGTCAAAATGTCAACATTCATAATACTGTACCAATATAAAAATGTTGCTAGTTATGATGTCAAGATGTCAAAATGTCAACACTGAACATGTTGGCATGTGTAGAATGTTGACATGTTCACAATGTGAAATGCTGGTATTCTGTATGGACCAGCAGCATAGTGTTAAGCTGTGGGAATGGGGGACTAGGGCCAGGTACTAGAGGGAGAATTAGTGGCAGTGACATGCTGTGAGTTCAATGGCTGGAGAAGCACTGGCTAGTATCAGAGCCAGATTTACTCCACATACCACCCAATATTCAGCCCATACCCTCTGCAAGCAGTACTGTAATGAGCAGCAATCATGGCCTTATAGGAGGACAGTCATAGGATTACATTACATGACAGATCACACTGCCTTCACACAGCCCCCCTCAGATCACACTACCTCCACACAGCCCCCCTCCTCATACATCACACTGCCTCCACACAGCCCACATCCTCACATATCACACTGCCTCCTCACAGCCCCCCTCCTCACACATCACACTGCCTCCACACAGCCCACATCCTCACACATCACACTGCCTCCTCACAAACCCCCCCCCATAGATCACACTGCCTCCACACAGCCCACCTCCTTACACATCACACTGCCTCCACACAACACACATCCTTACATATCACACTGCCTCCTCACAGACCTCCCCATAGATCACACTGCCTCCACACAGCCCCCCTCCTCATACATCACACTGCCTCCACACAACCCACATCCTTACATATCACACTGCCTCCTCACAGACCCCCCATAGATCACACTGCCTCCACACAGGCACCTCCTCACACAACACACTGCCTCCACACAACCCACATCCTTACATATCACTGCCTCCTCACAGACCCCCCCATAGATCACACTGCCTCCACACAGCCCACCTCCTCATACATCACACTGCCTCCACACAGTCCTCCTCTGAACAGATCACACTGCCTCCTCACAGCCCCCTATAGATCACACTGCCTCCACACAGCCAATCTCCTCACACATCACACTGCCTCCACACAGCCCACATCCTCACATCACACTGCCTCCACACAACTCACATCCTTGCATATCACACTGCCTCCTCACAGACCCCCCCATAGATCACACTGCCTCCACACAGCCCACCTCCTCACACATCACACTGCCTCCACACAACTCACATCCAAACATATCACACTGCCTCCTCACAGACCCCCCCATAGATCACACTGCATCCACACAGCCCCCCTCCTCATACATTACATTGCCTCCACACAGCCCACATCCTCACATCACACTGCCTCCACACAACTCACATCCTTACACATCACACTGCCTCCTCACAGACCCCCCCATAGATCACACTGCCTCCACACAGCCCACCTCCTCACACATCACACTGCCTCCACACAACTCACATCCTTACATATCACACTGCCTCCTCACAGACCCCCCCATAGATCACACTGCATCCACACAGCCCCCCTCCTCATACATCACATTGCCTCCACACAGCCCACATCCTCACATATCACACTACCTCCACACAGCCCACATCCTCACACATCACACTGCCTCCTCACAGACCCCCCATAGATCACACTGCCTCCACACAGCCCACCTCCTCACAAATCACACTGCCTCCATACAGTCCCCCTCCTAACAGATTACACTGCCTCCTCACAGCCCCCCATAGATCACACTGCCTCCACACAGCCAATCTCCTCACACATCACAATGCCTCCTCACAGCCCCCTCCTCACAGATCACACTGCCTTCATACAGCCCACATCCTTACATATCACACTGCCTCCTCACAGACCCCCCCATAGATCACACTGCCTCCACACAACCCACCTCCTCACACATCACACTGCCTCCACACAGTCCCCCATAGATCACACTGCCTCCACACAGCCAATCTCCTCACACATCACACTGCCTCCACACAGCCCACATCCTCACATATTACACTGCCTTCTCACAGACCCCCCATAGATCACACTGTCTCCACACAGCCCACCTCCTCACACATCACACTGCCTCCACACAGTCCCCCATAGATCACACTGCCTCCACACAGCCAATCTCCTCACACATCACACTGCCTCCACACAACCCACATCCTTACATATCACACTGCCTCCTCACAGACCCCCCCATAGATCACACTGCCTTCACACAGCCCACCTCCTCACACATCACACTGCCTCCACACAGTCCCCCATAGATCACACTGCCTCCACACAGCCAATCTCCTCACACATCACACTGCCTCCACACAGCCCACATCCTCACATATCACACTGCCTTCTCACAGACCCCCCATAGATCACACTGTCTCCACACAGCCCACCTGCTCTCACATCATACTGCCTACACACAGCCCCCCCTCCTAATAGATCACACTGCCTCCTCACAGCCCCCATAGATCACACTGCCTTTACACCGCCCACCTCCTCACACATCACACTGCCTCCACACAGCCCCCGTCCTCACACATCACACTGCCTCCACGCAGACTACCTCCTCACACATCACACTGCCTCCACACAGCCCCCCTTCTGACAGAGGATGTGTGGCTGCTAGCTATCTTTTCATATTGCAGTTGCATATGAATAGGTGCAGGGGAACAGAGCACTTCACACTGCCTGTCATACAGTTTGACAGATGCAAAGACACCCAGCTGCAACAGCGAACTGCAGTAGGGTAGCATAGCGGGGAGATTGCCTCCCTGCTTTGGATACTCTGCTGGGAGTGTTGCACCACCAGCCCTGCCTCAAAGAGTTAACTACCTAATAAGATGGGGTAACATCCTAGCTGCATAACAACAAATGCAGCCATAATGGGAGAGCTAGCCTCTAAAAGAAGGATCCTCCTCCAGACTAGTAGTGGTGGCTCATTGAACTCATAGGGGGAATTCAATTGTTTTGTGGCTGCCCAAACATAAAGGACGTTCACTGGAGAAATTCAATTGTTCCCCCCTCCCCCTTGGACATGCATGTCGCCCATCAGTACAGGGTTTAGCTGTGCAAAGTGGCTAAACCGGTGTAAACAACTGCTTTGAGTGCCCAAACTCCTGATTTATCAGACATTTAAGCTCACACCTCAGGAGGCTGCAAGCTTGAATGTGTGCCCCCCCCCCCTTTCCCCACGCTGTATGTGCTCCTGAATGGAGCAACAATTGAATTGCTCTGTCTGGCAGGCAGGGGGAAAAACAATTAAATCAACCTAAACGGCGATGGCAAAACAACCATAGTGAAATAAGAGATTCGGACAGGTTTTATTGTCTAACAGCAATGTCAGGGGGAGCTTATGGCCTATAAAAAATATTTGTTTCACTATTTAAAAGAACATGTTGGAATGCTCTATTGGAACATTTTAGAATGCATACATTTTTTTCCTAGAAGAGTGGGGTCCTCTCACTTTGACTGGACTCGAGGGTTGCCTGCCTGCTACAAACGGTGTGTGTGTGTGTTTGGGGAGGGGGTCATCCTGCTCAAATCATAGTAGATAGCCATGAGTGGGTCATTAAAATACAATATCAAATCAGTGAAGAAATGTAAGAAATTCTATATTGTAAAAAAGGGGTTAGGATACCCACACAAAAAATAGGGAGGCACTCGGTATCCTGGCTGTCGGGATCCCGCCGCTCGCCCCGCTGCCGGCATTCTGATGGTTGGGATCCCAGCGCCGGTATGTTTTGCACCGGGATCCTGAGCGCCGGTATATCATAGTACACCCCATAAGATATATTAGTCTACAAAGTCCTAATACCGATAAACAGCAAATATACAAGACAAACATAAAGCACATAAAATGCTATTTTTCTTCAACATAGCTGTGTCAATGAGATTCTGCTCAAAGAAGGCTGACATTTTCCAGATATACTGCATATACAGTAGGTGACAGATAACATGAAGCACCAGAGTCAAGGGCCCTCATTCCAAGTTGTTCGCTTACTAGCTGCTTTTAGCAGCATTGCAAACGCTAGGCCGCCACGCTCTGGGAGTGTATCTTAGCATAGCAGAATTGCGAACGAAAGAGTAGCAGAATTGCTACTAAATAATTATTTGCGGTTTCTGAGTAGCTCCGGACCTACTCACGAATTGCGATCAGCTCAGTCCGTTTACTTCCTGGTTTGACGTCACAAACACGCCCTGCGTTCGGCCAGCCACTCCCCCGTTTCTCCAGACACTCCCGTGTTTTTCCCTGACACACCTGTTTTTTTTGCAAACGCCGGGAAAACGCTGAGTTGCCACCCAGAAATGCCCCTTTCCTGTCAATCCTTTACTGAACACCAGTGCGACTGAAAAGCGCCGCAGAAGCGCAGCAAAACAGCTACGTTTTTAGTAAAATAACTAAGCGCATGCGCTCTGCGTATCATGCGCATGCGCAGTTAGCAGCAAATCGCAGCATAGCGAAAATCGGCAACGAGCGAACAACTCGGAATGACCCCCAATATTCCTTTCCTCCACTCAGTGGGTATATACCAAAATTAGCAATATAACGACTACCTACAGTCTCCAAATCAGTGTCGGACAGGGGCATGTAGGGCCCACCGGGGGGAATGCAGTGGTAGGGGCCCATGTTTAGGGGTGTGGTCAGTTTGCAGAGGGGGTGTGGCCTGCCACCTCATTGGTTTGACTAACCATTAGAGAGTGCAACATCTGGACCCTTCATAAATATATACAGTAAATTCAGCTGCTGCATGCATGATAATGTACCAGATTAATAACAGCAATGCACTGCAGAAAATACACTATAATCCAGTATAATGTAACATACGTATAATGTATAATTCAAATGCATAGTCTGGAACCTGATCCTTAGAGCAGGAGGTGGGCCCCCAGGCAGTGGGGCCCACCGGTGGTTTCCCTTGTACCCCTGTGGGCCAGTTAAAGCCTGCTCCCAATGGTATGTCTCCATCTGAGTAAGCTGGTAACCAGAGGCAGTATTCCTATTCCCACTATCAGGGAACTGTAGTCAATATGGTATCTCTATTTAGTAATATAATGACTAGCTATAGTCTCCCAAGCATATAGTATGTCTGTGTCTGAGTAAGTTGGTAACCAGCGGCAGAATTAATATTCCCACTATCCGACAGACCGGAGCCTCACAGACAGAGACTTACGCATGCCCACTGATTACAGCCGTACCCTGAGAGGCTGAGTAAATCGCTGCTAACTTTTCCCTCACCTCATGAGGGCTGATTACTAAAAATAGGGATATTATATTGATTATGGTCCCCTAATTGTTTGAGGAAGGGGGGCCCCAAATTGGTGTCTTGCTTAGGGCCCCATGAGGTCTAAATCTGCCTCTGCTTACTATCCACAAAGTATCTAAGACTGCAGATGGCAACTTGAAATGCGACCTGTGTAGAGAGACTTGGATACAAGTGAGAGTACTGTGATTCTCTGCCCTCTACAAATAAACCATCTTATATTCACATCCTCTGCCACTGTGTTTTTTTCAAAAGCAGCAACACTGGCCCTGCCCCCCATAGGTGCTTCTACTTCCTGGGAACTCTCTTGGAGGCGGAACTACTGTTGGTGCAGCAGGTGCATTACTCCGGGTTTCCTGAGGACTAAGGGACCCACTGCGGCCCAGACCAGCAATGAGTTATTCCCTGACCCCACTGCACACCATTTTGAGCAATGTCATATGAATGCCCACTGCAAAGAGCAGGGTGGGCCCCACTGCCTGAGGAACCTGCTCCTTACCTTAGGTAGGCAGGGCTGACCTTGTATATGCCAGACTGATAGAGGAGTCCTGACACCTATCAGCACTTATGATCACAGCCACATACTGCCTCTAATTAACAGACAGCTGTACATTATTTATGATTGACAGCTGTCTGTGAATTAAGGGCAGCACACAAACGGTGTAACTGCCATTGTCAGATTCTGTCTAACTGAGTGCCAAACTGAGGAAAGCACAAGGTGTGGGGACCCCTGTCACAGACAGAGCAGAGGCCACTATGTTTCTGCCTCAACCAACATTTTAATTAATGACCTAACAGAAGGTCTAGAGAGCATGGTGTAAATTTTTGGAGATGATACCAAATTATGTAAGGTTATAAATACAGAGGAGGATGCTGAGTCTCTTCATAACGACTTAGTTAAATTAGAAGTATGGGCAGCCAAATGGAGAATGCGTTTCAACACAAACAAGTGTAAGGTAATGCACTGTGGTAGCAGGAACAAAAATAACACCTACATACTGAATGGGGTAAAATTAGGGGATGCTGTACTGGAAAAGGACTTGGGTGTCCTCATAGATAGCAAACTAAGCAGTAGTACCCAAAGTAGGATAGCAGCAAAGAAGGCTAATAAGATATTAGCATGCATAAAACGGGGAATTGATGCAAGGGACGAGGGTGTTATACTCCCGTTATATAAATCACTGGTGAGGCCACACCTTGAATACTGTGTAACCCCTCTCTCACCACCCAGGGGTACTTAATACATATGTGCCTCCACCCAAGCTATAATAAGAATTTACTCACCGGTAATTCTATTTCTCGTAGTCCGTAGTGGATGCTGGGAACTCCGTAAGGACCATGGGGAATAGCGGGCTCCGAAGGAGGCTGGGCACTCTAGAAAGATTTCAGACTACCTGGTGTGCACTGGCTCCTCCCACCATGACCCTCCTCCAAGCCTCAGTTAGGATACTGTGCCCGGACGAGCGTACACAATAAGGAAGGATTTTGAATCCCGGGTAAGACTCATACCAGCCACACCAATCACACCGTACAACTCGTGATATGAAACCCAGTTAACAGTATGAAACAACTGAGCCTCTCAACAGATGGCTCAACAATAACCCGATTTAGTTAACAATAACTATGTACAAGTATTGCAGATAAACCGCACTTGGGATGGGCGCCCAGCATCCACTACGGACTACGAGAAATAGAATTACTGGTGAGTAAATTTTTATTTTCTCTAACGTCCTAGTGGATGCTGGGAACTCCGTAAGGACCATGGGGATTATACCAAAGCTCCCAAACGGGCGGGAGAGTGCGGATGACTCTGCAACACCGAATGAGAGAACTCCAGGTCCTCCTCAGCCAGGGTATCAAATTTATAGAATTTTGCAAACGTGTTTTCCCCTGATCAAGTAGCAGCTCGGCAAAGTTGTAAAGCCGAGACCCCTCGGGCAGCCGCCCAAGATGAGCCCACCTTCCTTGTGGAATGGGCATTGACAGATTTTGGCTGTGGCAGGCCTGCCACAGAATGTGCAAGTTGAATTGTACTACAAATCCAACGAGCAATAGTCTGCTTAGAAGCAGGAGCACCCAGCTTGTTGGGTGCATATAGGATAAACAGCGAGTCAGATTTTCTGACTCCAGCCGTCCTTGAAACATATATTTTCAGGGCCCTGACCACGTCTAACAACTTGGAGTCCTCCAAGTCCCTAGTGGCCGCAGGCACCACAATAGGCTGGTTCAAATGAAACGCTGACACCACCTTAGGGAGAAACTGGGGACGAGTCCTCAATTCTGCCCTATCCATATGGAAAATCAGATAAGGGCTTTTATAAGACAAAGCCGCCAATTCTGATACTCGCCTGGCAGAAGCCAAGGCCAATAACATGACCACCTTCCATGTGAGATATTTCAGATCCACGGTTTTTAGTGGTTCAAACCAATGTGATTTTAAGAAACTCAACACCACGTTGAGATCCCAAGGTGCCACCGGAGGCACATATGGGGGCTGAATATGCAGCACTCCCTTTACAAATGTCTGAACTTCAGGTACTGAAGCTAGTTCTTTCTGAAAGAAAATCGATAGAGCCGAGATCTGTACCTTAATGGAACCCAGTTTTAGGCCCATATTCACTCCTGCTTGCAGGAAATGCAGAAATCGACCTAGTTGAAATTCCTCAGTTGGGGCCTTTTCGGCCTCACACCATGCAACATATTTCCGCCATATGCGGTGATAATGATTTGCTGTAACCTCTTTCCCGGCTTTAATAAGCGTAGGTATGACTTCCTCCGGAATGCCCTTTTCTTTCAGGATCCGGCGTTCAACCGCCATGCCGTAAAACGCAGCCGCGGTAAGTCTTGGAACAGACAGGGCCCCTGCTGTAGCAGGTCTTGTCTTAGCGGCAGAGGCCACGGGTCCTCTGAGATCATCTCTTGAAGTTCCGGGTACCATGTTCTTCTTGGCCAATCCGGAACCACGAGAATTGTGTTTACTCCTCGCTTTCTTATTATTCTCAATACCTTTGGTATGAGAGGCAGCGGAGGGAACACATAAACTGACTGGTACACCCACGGTGTCACCAGAGCGTCCACAGCTATCGCTTGAGGGTCTCTTGACCTGGCGCAATACCTCTCTAGTTTTTTGTTTAGGCGGGACGCCATCATGTCCACCTGTGGACGACCCCACTGATGTACAATCATTTGGAAGACTTCTGGATGAAGTCCCCACTCTCCCGGGTGGTGGTCGTGTCTGCTGAGGAAGTCTGCTTCCCAGTTGTCCACTCCCGGAATGAACACTGCTGACAGTGCTAGTACATGATTTTCCGCCCATCGGAGAATTCTTGTGGCTTCTGTCATTGCCATCCTGCTTCTTGTGCCGCCCTGTCGATTCACACGGGCGACTGCCGTGATGTTGTCTGACTGGATCAGCACCGGCTGGTGAAGGAGCAGGAATTTTGCTTGACTTAGGGCATTGTAGATGGCCCTTAGTTCCAGAATATTTATGTGAAGGGAAGTCTCCTGACTTGTCCATAGTCCTTGGAAGTTTCTTCCCTTTGTGACTGCCCCCCAGCCTCGCAGGCTGGCATCCGTGGTCACCAGGACCCAGTCCTGAATGCCGAATCTGCGACCCTCCAGAAGATGAGCACTCTGCAGCCACCACAGAAGAGACACCCTGGTTCTTGCAGACAGGGTTATCAAGCGATGCATCTGAAGATGCGATCCGGACCACTTGTCCAACAGGTCCCACTGAAAGATTCTGGCATGGAACCTGCCGAATGGAATTGCTTCGTAAGAAGCTACCATCTTTCCCAAGACCCGCGTGCAGTGATGCACCGATACCTGTTTTGGTTTCAGGAGGTCTCTGACTAGAGAAGACAACTCCCTGGCTTTCTCCTTCGGGAGAAACACTTTTTTCTGGACTGTGTCCAGAATCATCCCCAGGAACAGTAGACGTGTCGTCGTGACCAGCTGTGACTTTGGGATATTCAGAATCCAGCCGTGCTGGTTCAGCACTTCCTGAGATAGTGCTACTCCCACCAACAACTGTTCTTTGGACCGTGCCTTTATTAGGAGATCGTCCAAGTATGGGATAATTAAAACTCCCTTTCTTCGAAGGAGTATCATCATTTCCGCCATAACCTTGGTAAATACCCTTGGTGCCGTGGAGAGTCCAAACGGCAGCGTCTGGAATTGGTAATGGCAATCCTGTACCACAAATCTGAGGTACTCCTGGTGAGGATGGTAAATGGGGACATGCAGGTAAGCATCCTTGATGTCCAGGGAAACCATGTAATCCCCCTCGTCCAGGCTTGCAATAACCGCCCTGAGCGATTCCATCTTGAACTTGAATTTTTTTATGTACATGTTCAAGGATTTCAAATTTAAAATGGGTCTCACTGAACCGTTCGGCTTCGGTACCACAAATAGTGTGGAATAGTAACCCCGGCCTTGTTGAAGTAGGGGTACCTTGATTATCACCTGCTGGGAATACAGCTTGTGAATTGCCCCTAGCACCGCCTCCCTGTCTGAGGGAGCAATCGGCAAGGCAGATTTTAGGAACCGGTGGGGTGGAGCCGCCACGAATTCCAGCATGTATCCCTGAGATATTATTTGAAGGATCCAGGGATCCACCTGTGAGCGAGCCCACTGATCGCTGAAATTTCTGAGGCGGGCCCCCACCGTACCTGGCTCCACCTGTGGAGCCCCACCGTCATGCGGCGGACTTGGAAGAGGAAGCGGGGGAGGACTTTTGTTCCTGGAAACCTGCTGTCTGTTGCAGCCTTTTTCCCCTACCTCTGCCTCTAGACAGAAAAGACCCTCCTTTTCCACGCTTGCTTTTCTGGGTCCGAAAGGACTGAACCTGATAAAATGGCGCCTTCTTAGGCTGTGAGGGAACATGGGGTAAAAATGCTGACTTCCCAGACGTTGCTGTGGAAACTAGGTCGGAGAGACCATCCCCAAATAATTCCTCCCCTTTATAAGGTAAAACTTCCATGTGCCTCTTGGAATCTGCATCTCCCGTCCACTGACGAGTCCATAAGCATCTCCTAGCAGAGATAGACAATGCACTTACTTTAGATGCCAGCCGGCAAATTTCCCTCTGTGCATCTCTCATATATAAGACTGAATCTTTTATATGGTCAATCGTTAGCAGAATAGTGTCTCTATCTAGTGTGTCAATATTTTCTGACAGTTTTTCTGACCATGCAGCGGCAGCACTGCACATCCAAGCTGACGCAATAGCTGGTCTAAGTATAATGCCTGAGTGTGTGTATACAGACTTCAGGATTGCCTCCTGCTTTCTATCAGCAGGCTCCTTAAGGGCGGCCGTATCCTGAGAGGGTCGTGCCACCTTTTTTGACAAACGTGTGAGCGCTTTATCCACCCTAGGTGGTGTTTCCCAACGTGACCTATCCTCTGGCGGGAAAGGGAACGCCATTAGTACCTTCTTAGGAATTACAAATTTTTTATCAGGGAAAAGCCACGCTTCTTCACACACTTCATTTAGTTCATCTGATGGGGGAATAACTACGGGTAGTTTTTTCTCCCCAAACATAATACCCTTTTTTGTGGTACCTGGATGTAAATCAGTAATGTTTAACACCTCTTTCATTGCCTCAATCATGCAGTGAATGGCCCTGACAGGCATTAGGTTTGACTCATCGTCGTCGACACTGTTATCAGTATCCGTGTCGACATCCGGGTCTGCAAACTGAGGTAGCGAGCGTTTTAGAGCCCCTGACGACCCCTGAGGCACCTGGACAGGCACGAGCTGAGATCCCGGCTGTCCCACATTTGGCATGTCGTCAAATTTCTTATGTAAAGAATCTATACGTGCACTCATTTCTTTCCATAAGTTCATCCACTCGGGTGTCTGCCCCGCAGGGGGTGACGTCCCTTCAAAATGCATCTGCTCCGCCTCCACCTCATTATCCTCATCAAACATGTCGACACAGCCGTACCGACACACCCCACACACACAGGGAATGCTCAACAGAGGACAGGACCCACAAAAAGCCCTTTGGGGGGACAGAGTGAGAGTATGCCAGCACACACCAGAGCGCTATATATATACAGGGACTAACTGAGTTATGTCCCTAATAGCTGCTTTTCATATAATATATATGTATATATACTGCCAAATTTAATGCCCCCCCTCTTTTTTCCCTCTTACTGTTACTGAATATTGCAGGGAAGAGCCAGGGAGCTTCCATCCAGCCGAGCTGTGAGGGACAAATGGCGCCAGTGTGCTGAGGAGATAGACTCCGCCCCTTTTTCGCTGCCTATTCTCCCGCTTTTTATGGAATTCTGGCAGGGGTATTTACCTCATATATAGCCTCTGGGGCTATATATTGAGGTATTTTAGCCAGCCAAGGTGTTATTATTGCTGCCTCAGGGCGCCCCCCCCAGCGCCCTGCACCCTCAGTGACCGGAGTGTGAAGTGTGAGAGGAGCAATGGCGCACAGCTGCAGTGCTGTGCGCTACCTTGGTGAAGACAGAGTCTTCATGCCGCCGATTTTCCGGACCATCTTCTTGCTTCTGGCTCTGTAAGGGGGACGGCGGCGCGGCTCCGGGACCGAACACCATGGACTGGGCCTGCGGTCGATCCCTCTGGAGCTAATGGTGTCCAGTAGCCTAAGAAGCCCAATCCGGCTGCAAGCAGGCGAGTTCGCTTCTTCTCCCCTTAGTCCCTCGCTGCAGTGAGCCTGTTGCCAGCAGGTCTCACTGAAAATAAAAAACCTAAGTCTATTCTTTCTAAGAGCTCAGGAGAGCCCCTAGTGTGCATCCAACCTCGGCTGGGCACGAATTCTAACTGAGGCTTGGAGGAGGGTCATAGTGGGAGGAGCCAGTGCACACCAGGTAGTCTGAAATCTTTCTAGAGTGCCCAGCCTCCTTCGGAGCCCGCTATTCCCCATGGTCCTTACGGAGTTCCCAGCATCCACTAGGACGTTAGAGAAATTCTATTTGGCTTGCTTGGGTAAGCCTGATAGGTAGGCAATCTGTGTCCTATGTATAGGCATGTGAGATTACAATTGTACTATTTTAAACAATACCATGACATTTACACCTGAAATTGTTGCTGTATAAGAATACCTGTATTCTTTATCTGCTTTCACAAAGAATATTACACTATAATATTATGCAACAGACAAGTACATAGGTTTTAATGTAAGCACATAGGTATAATAACATTGCCAACATTAACATTTATCGAATAGTTGCACCGTATGTAGTTGTAGAACACATAGATATGCCCTATTAAATACAAATAACAAAACCAAACCAAAAATCATAACTATAAACCCGGGTTCAAATTTGTCTCACTGTGTACTGCAGTAACGTCGGTGCACTTACGTTGTGGCCCTTTAAGGAGGATCTTAAGTTTCGTTAACTGTGAGATATCTTTAAGTATTTCACTAGTTCCACTGTGAAGGATTAGTCAGCACTATATGTGCTGTACTGTATGTTGTCGCTTTCTCCTTGTAAGCCTAAACTGAGTTTGAAGTTATATTTCTCTGTTTAACAAACTCTTTAGTTGAATGTAGAAATGTTTTTGATTCACGCAGAAAATTACAATTCACCTACTCAATATAGCTGCTTTTAATCTCCTTCAGGAAAGATTTCAGTCCTTTTATATTTCATGCACTCCTCCATAAAACTCAACTGTAACCATCAAATAAAAATTTCCTTTCCAGTTTTTAACTTTGCTTTATATATTAGTAGCTACATTTGTTTAAAATCCATAAAGGCAGCATATTTCTCTTCATCTGCCTCCATTAGATCTTAGTTACGAGCCTCTCATTTACTATATGGAGTCACACATGCAGCCACTCTACGGTCCTGCCACTCTTCTACTAACTTGTGTGTAGTTCTGTTAGCTACTCTTCCCTCTGCAACTGTTATGGAGTTAACGCAATAGGTAGCAATGTCACAGATGGTGCTGCTTATTATGTGAGCTGAGTAATGTAGCTATCTCTACAATGTTTATGAACCTCCGTAGATGAGATCAATTATATTTTATGCAGCTATACTGTACTTTATCTTCTTGGATTAACTGTCACTTAGCTGCTATAATAGCTACAAAGTATTAGTCTAAGATATTTACTCCTTTGAAGTTACAAGTGCATGCAATATTAGCTTCAGTGCAGGGGCTGTCACTTTGCCTCGGTGTAGCTGGGGTGAGTATAGTATTACACTTACAATGCCTCACTGCTGCTCAGTCTCCGCCTCCTGCTGACACTCCCCCAACTTCTCCCTTACACTTACAGCCACACAGAATGGAGCCTCTGCTGCTGCGGCTTCTGTGTTGTGACTGTCAGAGTCTGTGTCTGTAGTAGGTAGAGCTGCCATAACTCGGGGTACAGGAAGGAACCCTCTCCACATCCCTGTCACAGACGCACCCTTCTAATACTGCTGGTTGATTTGACTAGCACTGATGCCGGGTTCTGTGAACAGTGCTGAGCCTCAATGCCGTTGACGCCACCTTTACAGCCAGGAAGCTCTGCTTTGGCTTCACACACTAAGCCCCCTCCGGCCGCCGCAATGAGCTCTAATGTGGGCGACGGCCGGAGCAGCAATGAGGTGTGTGCTCTCACCAGAGGATCTGCAGTCTCATTGTCAGCTACACTGACAGCACCTATCCACCCCTCTCTAGTAGTCACATGACCCACTCTGAGGTGATGCCCCGCCCACTGGCAATCACCCCACTAGGTGATTGACAGTTAGGAGCACAAGGACATTAACCATTTAGATGAACTGTGAAACCATAAAATAAGCTTTAATTGTATTTACCACTACATTTACATCAATGTACATACAATTACATATATGTGAACTATATTATTTACCTCAGAAAATGCATATAAAAACATTAGTTAACTTCAATATGCTTATACTTAATTTTTATTAAAATATTTGAACTACCTCAGTATAAGTGTTGTATAAACCCTTAATCAGGGTTACAACTGTGTACAATTCTGGGCACCCTAGTACAAAAAGGATATCCTGGAGCTATAAAAGGTTCAGAGATGGGTGACCAAACTAATTAAGGGCATGGCGACGCTGGAATACGAGGAAAAGCTTGAAAGACTAGGCATGTTTTCATTGGAAAAGAGGAGACTAAGAGGGGATATGATCAACATCTACAAATATATAAGGGGACAATATATGAGCTTGCATGGGACCAGTGTTTGGTTAGATCAACACAGAGAACTCGTGGACACTCGCTCAGGTTAGAGGAGAGGATATTCCGCACAATAAGGCGTAAAGGCTTTTTCACGGTAAGGACAGTACGTGTATGGAATTCCCTGCCTGAGGGAATTGTAATGTCGGACTCTGTCAACACCTTTAAGAATGGGTTAGATAAATTCCTAATGGATAAGGATATCCATGGTTATGGTGCGTAGTCACGCACTATAGTTACTCTAAAAATGGGATATAATGCAACGGCAGACTTCAGCATCAGTCAAAAATGTATTTTTTATATATAAAATAACCCTGCATAGGAGACCACAAATAGGTTGAAATCGATGGACAATTGTCTTTTTTCAACCTTAGATTCTATATTACATGCCCCTGCACCATGCAGGATATTGTGATTGTACCTCTGTCACCATTGTGCTTGTACCTCTGTCTCTTCCTGTCATCACTGCCTCCCCTTGCCTTCTGCTGCCACCCTCTGCCTCTCCCTGTCACCCACTGCTATATGGCATATTGCAAACTTAGGTTGGGGTGGAGGAGGAGGGGGAAAATTATATTCTTGCTCCTGGGCCCACCACTCACAAGTTCCGCCTCTGCTCTTTGCCTTCTGCTGCCACCCTCTGCCTCTCCCTGTCACTCACTGCTGTGTGGCATATTGCAAACTTAGGTTGGGGTGGAGTAGGAGGGGGAAAATTTTATTCTTGCACCTGGGCCCACCACTCACAAGTTCCGCCACTGCTCTTGGAGGTAAAGAAGTTGTCAACTATAAATGTAAGACTTTGCAACCTGTAATATTGTAGTTTGTCATTTGCCTGTGTTTTTAAAACATTCAATGCAGTATATTTGTACTACAAAATGTATATGTTTAATAACAAAGATCTTAACATGTATAGTTTGGAGGAGAGAAGGGAAAAGGGGGACATGATAGAAACTTTCAAATATACCAAGGGTTTTAACAAAATTCAGGAGGGAAACATTCTTCAAAGGAAGAGAAGTATTAGAACTCGAGGACATATACTGAAACTGGAAGGAGGCAGGTTCAGGGGAAATTTAAGGAAAAATGACTTCACAGAAAGGGTAGTGGATAACTGGAATAGCCTTCCATCAGAGGTGGAAGAGGCTAAGACTGTTGAGCAATTTAAACATGCTTGGTATAGGCATATTAATATCCTTACAAAGAATTAAGGTTCAAAAAGGATTGAGATTACCTAAGGATAAAAAAGGGGCATACTAGGTGGGCCAAGTGGTTCTTATCTGTAGTCAAATTCTATTTTTCTATGTAACAATGATTCCCAACCTCGATCCTCAAGGCTCACTAGCAGTCCAGGTTTTAGTTATTTCCATACTTGAGCACAGTTGTTTTAGATAAAACAACTGAGGTACTAATCAGGGCTGGTTCTAGACTTTGTGGCACCCAGGGTGAAAGTTTCCAATAGCGTCCCCCCATAAACAAAACAGGGTTAGTGCGTGCCATAGGTGCGCGTCAAAACAATAGGGGCATGTCTTCATAGGTCATAGGGAAGGGGCGTGGCCACAGTTGTGCCCCCTTTAGTTGTGCCCCCTGCAGCTGTGCCCCCAGTAGATTTGCTCCTGTAGTTTTGCCCCCTGTATCTGTGCCCCCAGTAGATTTGCCCCCTGTAGCTGTGCCCAAAGTAGTTGTGCCCCCTGTAGTTTTGCCCTCAGTAGCTGTGCCCCCAGTAGTTTTGCCCCCTGTATCTGTGCACCCTGTAGTTTTGCCCCCAGTAGTTGTGCCCACAGTAGTTGTGCCCCCAGTAGTTTTGCCCTCAGTAGATGTGCCCCCCTGTAGATATACACTTAGTAGCGGCGCTTACAACGAAAAAAAAAATACTCACCAGCCACGCTCCTGCTTCCCGACCACTGCTGCTGTCCTCTGTCTCCAGCCGCCGCTCCTCGGATCTATGGGAGAGACGCACACTGCACAGACACTAGAGGTCAATTATGACCTCTGGCGTCTGCGGCCGCTCCAACAATGTTGTGCGGTGCGCGATGACGTCAGGCGCACCACATGGCACCAGTAGCGGCGGCAGTGCCCTCAGAACACCAGCGCCCCGGGCAAAAAGCCTGCTTGTCCGTGGCAAGAACCGCTACTGGTACTAATTACAGTAAGTAACCTGTGCTCAAGTATGGCTATCGTTAAAACCTGGGCCAATATTTACTAATATTCGTGTTTGTGTCGGATTGTGTAGTGTTTAAACTCGTCTTGTATCGGGTGCATTTTCATGCAACTTTTTGAAACTATATACGCCAAGTTACGAAGCAGTCGACTTTATGGTTTTCGTGTTTTCCGATGTCGATGCCAGTCGGTTTTTTTTGGACCATTCTCGGCCGTCATTGTCATTTGCGTACGTCTTTTGGTTGTTTTTACCGGTATTTTTTCTAAGTTAAACGCGGCAGGGTTTTTTTAAGACCACGGCCGCATTTTCACTTTTAGTTTCGATTTTCATCCCCGTTCGTGATTGGTTGTGTTTCAGATGGTAGGAGTGTCTGTGCGCAACCATATAAATACGCCCCAACCCGTCCGCACCTCGTGGGTTTAGTTAGTGGTGAGGAGGAGGGAGGTTGTGCTGTGGAGGTAGGTGAATTAGTGGTTTGGTGAGGAGTGTTGGTATCGATTTCTGAGTGTGGTATTGTGTTTGCAAGTCGTCTTGTCATTCTTGTAGTCTTGTTTTTTGTGGTTTTGTCTCATTTTTGGTCCAAGTTATTTTTCTTTATAGTCCCTTGTCAGTGTTTGTGTGTGTGTGTGTGTGTGTGTGTGTGTGTGTGTGTGTGTGTGTGTGTGTGTGTGTGTTGTGTAGTGGTAGTGGAGGAGTGTGTTGTTTGTCTTTTTTTTTTCCTGTGTTAAGTGTTTAGACACACAATTATGTGTGACTCAGAGGTGGATGAGGTGGAGGGTGTGAGTGAGGGGGAGGAGGTCGGTCAGGTGGAGGAGGTGAGTGTTAGTGAGGTTAGTGAGGTGGAGGAGGTGGGTGAGGTTGCTGCAGCAGCCTCAAGTGACAGTGATAGTGACAGTCAGACAGCTCCGCAGCCACGCACCACTACTAAGACTAGGCGGAATGTAAAGTTTAGTTTTGCTGAAAATGTGGCATTGGTGCGTGAGCTGATGAAGTATCAGCGGCAGCTATTTGGGCCTGAGTCCGCCAAGGTGCCAACACGGAGGAAGACGGTGTTGTGGGCGAAAGTTGTTGCTGCTGTCAATAGTGAGGGGATGGTCAAGCGGACGGAGGACACGTGCCGCAAACGGTATGTAACCCTACCCTCAATACCTTGAACGAGAGCTGTCTATGTATTCTATTAAGGGATGGTTACCTAATAGCTGTGCCTCCACTCAAGCTATGTGTAGTATTTAACTACCGTTATGGCTTGCTTGAGTAAGCCTGATCTATATCCTTAGGGGATGATTCCCTTATATCATAGATATATTATCTAATATACCTGTCTCTTTCTTCCAGGATCTTCAGATCAACTTCCAGACGGACCAGACACACATGGAAAGTATAACACTTTAATGACCAGTACCAAATGGATTAAGTATACATTAACATTTCATCAATTACACATTCCCCTTTAAGTCATTAATCCATGCTAACCCCCTGTCAATTAGGCCTATACACAGTACCTGCATGCAATACAACAAATCCTTTTTCTTTTCAACACACCCTTAGGTGTTAGAGTGACCCGGGTACTCTTAATATGATAGTGCACTATAAGGACCCATAAACTTCCTAAAAATAACAGCAGTTAATACAGAATGTCTGACACTATGTTTTAGTATCAACTATCAGTTCTCCCTTCAGTTAAAGAGAAAGATGTTTGGCTCAGTCTACTTATGGTAGCGATTACTTTCTCCTATAAGGTTACTTATAGTTCCTCCTTGGCAGATAACAGAAAGTATCTATTTAGCTCATAGATAGTAACATCAACAGTTGATTACCAAGGAATCTGTATCCTTTCCTCAGTAAAAATGTCACCGTAGTTGTCCAGTATTAAACTAAACTCCTAAGAAACTGGTATGATAAACCTTTGTTATGCTGCGTCCTTGTGTCCATTTGAAGTAGCTGATGCTTTCTATATTTCAGAGCATATATAGCTTTTCGATTCCTGTATGCCTCAAATTATTGTTGTCTCTTAGGATGAGTCTATATTAAATATATCTGCAAGAGATGGTTTCTCTTATCATAGTCACAGCGAGCTCAAATCCTTTAACTTTAAAACTAATAGTCTCTTACGTGTCAGTCCTTCTTACGGGTTCACGAATATACATATAACACAGTTGTATTAAAGTGCCACAAGCTAGTCCTTGAATCGGGATGATATTCTAATCCTTTGTGGCTAAGAGGCTTTAACATCCATCCAATGTCACTGTAGTATGGCTACCTTTAATGTCCTTGACTCTAATTCTGCTAATTCAGGGGCATAAATACACACATTAGGTGGCAGCTTTAGGGTGTTACTTTCTATTTAGCGCTGCGGAACAATGTCTCTGGCTCTCCTTTGACTGATGTGATGCTGATATATGGGGGAGCTTTAAAACTATTTATGAAGCGTTAAACAGTTCAAGTTTCACTCCACTCCTCATGTTACATATATATATCCAGTGCTTTCTGCCTTCTCCTTAGCACTATGATTAAGCCATACATGGAACTGTAATTATAGGTCACTCTGACTACTGTGACCCATTACTATCCTCCTGCTTAATAGCCATTATTGCGGCCTAGCCCTGGAGTCCTTAGTCCCAATATGAAATTGACTATGTACCATAGTCATCTATGGCTTGCTGTGCTTCGTGTAGGGGTAATATAAATGGCTGGATTATGCACTCACACTTCTACGATCTAGTGGTGCCGCTGCAGGATGCTCCCCCAACTCCTCCCTTACACTTACAGCCACACAGAATGGAGCCTCTGCTGCTGGTCCTGGCTTCTTTGTTGTGGCTGTCAGAGTCTGTGCCTGGTAATAGGTAGGAAGGAACCCTCTCTGTCTCCCTGTCATAGATGCGCCCTTCCAATACTGCTGGGTGAGTTGACTAGCGCTGATGCCGGGTTCTATGAACAGTGCTGAGTCTCAATGCTGCTGTCACCACCTTTACAGTAAGGAAGCCCTGTTCTGGCTACACACACTAAGCCCCCTCCGGCCGCCGCAATGTATACCGCTCAGCTCTAATGCGGGCGACGGCCGGAGCAGCAAAAAACTATGTCCTCTCACCAAGGGATATGCAGTCTCTCCCCCAGCTACACTCACAGCACACTCTCCACCCCTCTCTAGTAGTCACATGACCAACTCTGAGGTGATGCCCCGCCCACTGGCAATCACCCCACTAGGTGATTGACAGTTAGGAGCACAAGGGCATTAACCCTTTAGATACACTGTGAAACCATAAAATAAGCCTTAATTGTATTCACCACTACATTTACATCAATGTACATACAATTACATATATGTGAACTGTATTATTTACCTCAAAACAAAATATGTATGATGGAATCTTGCAACCAAATCACCTACATCCTCTAATGTCCCATATGTGTAGTCTAAGGAGAGAGAAGGTAGTCAAACACAGGGTATTGAAGAAAAATTAGGTAACCAGTTAGAGGTGATAGCTGATAAAGTAGTACATCAATTGGAAAGGTGGCACTATGAGGGTAGTTACAGGCGATTGAGACTTTTTTCAGGAATAATTCCTGTGCCTACCGGCGAGGAACCTTATGAGGCCTGGAGGGAGGCAGCTATACAGCAGTCTGAGGAGTGGCATTGCCCGGATCATATAAAAAAACAAAGGATAGTAGAGAGCTTACGGGGACCCGCTATGGGAATTATTCAAGCCACTAGAAAAAGTAATCCTGGGGCTGCTGTGGCTGACTACTTTCAGGCCTTAGACTACACATACTGTATGGGACATTAGAGGATGTAGGTGATTTGGTTGCAAGATTCCATCATACATATCAGGATACAGGAGAGAAGTTGTCACAATATGTATATAGACTGGATAAATTAATCCATAAAATCATAGATAAAGGAGGGATAGCTCCCGCTGAAGTGGATAGTAGCCGCTTGAAACAATTAATTAGGGGAGCACTAACAACTGACCCTGTAGCTCAGCGGTTGCGTTGTACAACTTTATTATTAGGAAGTCCCACCCTTAATGATCTAATTAAGGAAATTACACAGGAAGAAGCTTTAATAGCTAATAGGGAAAAGACTCATACCAAATCTGTCAAAATGGTGGTACCCTCCCCTGAGGCCCAAGGATCAAAAGAAGATAAATTAGTTACCTTGGTAGTGGAACAAAATAAGAAAATAGACCAGCTTATTCTGGCACTAAATAAAAGGGTGGAACCCTCTAGTATTACTTCCAGTAATTCCAATAGGGGGTTTAACAGTGGTAGGGGAAGTTTTAGGAGAGGTGGAAATTTTATAAACAGAGGGTGTTTCCGCTGTGGACAATTAGGACATAGGGCAATGGAATGTTCTATAGACTGGGGAATGAATGAAGTGGGAACTACTGTGCAGTCACATCCTTCTCCTCATCAGGGAAACGATGGAGGGAGATTAGCGGGCCCCTCGCCATCTCCCAGAAATTAGATATAGATTCAATGGGGAGTGCCCAGTGGAGTAGTTCTATTCCGGATGGTATGGTAGGACCTGCTCCACGTGTGGTTGTTAAATTAAATGGACATCCCTGCCCTGTTTTGCTAGACAGTGGGTCCCAGGTGTCCATCATATTTGAGCAGTGGTATAGACATTATTTATCTGATGTCCCTATCAGGCCCCTGGAAGGACTGGTAATTTGGGGATTGAGTGAACAGAAATACCCATATTTAGGTTATGTGGTAATTAACATAGAGTTTCCGGAAGGGTTTATGGGTGTGTCAGAGTCATTACCGTTAATTGCTCTGGTATGCCCCGAATCACCAGGTGATAAAACTACAATGCCAGTGATCATTGGGACTAATGCTCATTTATTTAGGGTCCTCAGTGAATGGTGTTTAAAAATGTGTCGGGAAGCAACTGCGTTTACAATGGCGAATTGCTATAAGGAATACCGGAGTGGGGAGTTTGAACACAGAGATTCCTCTCTTGCTCGGGGCCTGTCAATAGAAGACTTACATCCATGCTTCCAGGGGAGTGACATTGGGTTGGCAGAACAAAATATTTTATGTAAGGAATTGCTGAAACGAAAGCATGTCTTCTCTATTGGGGAATGGGATTTGGGAAAAGCAAGAGGTGTGGAGCACTGTATAAAGCTGACTAATGAGACTCCTTTTAGGGAAAGGTCACGCAGACTTGCGCCTGCAGATTTCGATGATGTCAGACGGCATCTTCGGACTCTCTTGGAAACCGAGGTTATTCAACACTCCGAAAGTCCATATGCCTCTCCTATTGTAGTGGCTCGTAAAAAAAATGGACAAATTAGGATGTGTATTGATTATCGCACACTTAACCAACGCACTGTGCCAGATCAATACACTGTTCCTAGAATAGAGGAGGCATTGGACTGTTTGCAAGGGAGTCAGTGGTTCACAGTATTGGATCTACGGAGTGGGTATTACCAAATACCTATGAGTCATCAGGATAGAGAGAAGACTGCTTTTATTTGCCCTTTGGGTTTCTTTGAGTTTTTGAAGATGCCCCAGGGAATCAAGGGTGCCCCGGCAACCTTTCAGAGGACCATGGAGCAGACGGTGGGTGATATGAATTATCGTGAGGTATTAGTTTATCTCGATGATATTATTGTTTTTGGGTCCTCTTTGCAGGAACATAACCACCGTCTGCTCCGGGTACTTGATAGATTATTGAAGAAAGGTTTTAAACTTTCTTTGGATAAATGCAAGTTCTGCCTGCCCTCTGTTACCTATTTGGGACATGTAGTGAGTCGACAGGGTATTTCTACTGATCCAACTAAAGTTGAAGCAGTTAACGGGTGGCCTAGACCCACAAAATTAAAGGAGCTAAGATCATTCCTCGGGTTTTGTGGGTACTATCGCCGCTTTGTTCCCTATTATTCGGTAATATGTCGCCCTCTCACTGATTTGACAAAGGGGTATCCGCCAGTTGGTAAAACCTCAAAGACCAAATCAATTAAAAAGGAGGGATATTTTAAACCATCTGAAGAATTTGGGGATAGATGGACCCATGAGTGTGAAGAGGCTTTCCTCAAGTTAAAATGGAGTCTTACCAATGCCCCTGTATTGGCCTATGTGGACCCCACTCTGCCTTATACTTTACATGTGGATGCGTCCTTTGATGGTCTAGGGGCCGTGTTGTACCAGACTCATGAAGGAAAGTTACAACCTATATCCTATATCAGCCGGGGATTGTCCAATAGTGAGAGGAGATATCCTGTACACAAATTGGAGTTCCTTGCTCTTAAATGGGCTGTGGCTGATAGATTTCATGAATACCTGTATGGGGCAAGTTTTGATGTGTTCACTGACAATAACCCCCTGACCTATGTGCTTACCACTGCTAAACTAGATGCCACAGGGCACAGGTGGTTAGCAGCTTTGTCTATTTATGATTTCAAAATTAAATATCGCCCAGGCATCAATAACATAGATGCCGATTCTTTGTCTAGACTATCGAGAATCGAGAGTGAACTAGATAAATCTGAGTGGATTGAAGTTCCTGCATCCACCATCAAAGGATTGTGCTTTAACATCCCATGTGTAAAGGCAGAGAGTGGGGAATGTATTAGTGCCCTTGGAGCCTCTGACAAGGCTTTACCTCTGGCCTATTGTTGGTTGAGCCAGATCGAATTAGGGGGATTGCCACACATAGGTCAAGAAAAGATCCACATGGATCAACGTAATGATCCTGATATCTCCATTGTCATACTCTGTCTTGAGTCTGGTTGTGCTGAAAGTGATGTAAGTTCTCTAACACCTGCATCCAAGTTGTTGATGCGGCAAATAAAGCAATTGACTATAAGGAATGGAATACTATACCGTGAGTCGGTTAAATCAAATGGGAAGTTCAAATTACAATTAGTTACTCCACAGTGTTATAGAGAAACTATTTTGAAAGCATTACATGATCAGCACGGCCACCTTGGGATAGAAAAGACAAAGGGACTGATAATTGACCGATTTTACTGGCCCTTGATGGAGCAGGATATTGAAAACTACTGTAAGACCTGTGGTAGCTGTGTTTTGAGGAAGACTCTTCCCACTAAGTCCGCTTCCCTTGTTAATCTTCAGAGCCATGGTCCCATGGATCTAGTGTGCATTGATTATTTATCATTGGAAACATCACCTGGAAAGGAATGTAACATACTTGTAGTAACGGATCACTTCACCCGTTATGCCCAGGCTTATGTTACTTCCGATCAAAGAGCCGTTACAGTAGCAAAAACTTTATGGGAACGGTTCTTTGTTCACTATGGTTTACCTGCCCGATTGCACTCTGACCAGGGGAGAGACTTTGAAGGAAGAATTATTAAGGAGCTATGTCTGTGCTGTGGGATTAAGAAATCCCGAACTACTCCTTACCACCCACAGGGTAATCCTCAGCCAGAGCGTTTTAACCGCACCCTGCTTGATATGATGGGCACCTTGGACCCCTTGTGCAAGACCCAGTGGAGTCGAAGGATATGTCACCTAGTGCATGCTTATAATTGCACTAAGAATGAATCTACTGGGTACTCCCCATATGAATTGATGTTTGGGCGGGAAGCTCGATTGCCCATAGATGTTTCATTAGGACTTCCCTCCCGGGATGCTAATAGACAAACACATTCCCAGTATATAACTAAATTACGGAAAGAGCTGAGACATGCACATAAGTTAGCTCAGGAAGCTTCAAAAAACGCAGGGATCAAGAATAAAATCAGATATGACCTGCGAGTAAAAGAAAATATATTAGGAATAGGGGATAGAGTGCTAGTACAGCACTTGGGACTTCCTAGACGACAAAAATTAGCTTATAGATGGAAACCTGATCCATATGTGGTAATTGAAAAATTACCTAACATACCAGTGTATAAACTAAGGTCCGAGTCGGGGGAGGGAAAAGTTCTCACCTACCACCGACAGCATCTTTTGCCCATCTCACAAAACCTTCGTCTCCCTAACTCTGTTGAAAATGAGCCACCTTCAAGATGTAGTTGGAAAGATAGTAATAGGTTAAGATCTTCCCCAGGTCAATACCAATCTCCAGACATTACAGCAGCCTCTAATGGGGATACTGAGGACAGGGAACCAGGCCCAGGATATTTTTATTATGATAACAGTATTGATAACTCTATTCCTTTGTTATCTAATTGTAACTCACCTGGGATGGTTGATAACAGCTTTATGGAAAATGATGGTAATATTTCCAGTAATACCCATAATGAGGAAGGTGGGTCCGAATCTGAGTGGGGAATTCGATCAGAAGGGGGTATAGGTGACACTGAGGTTAACCCAAGCATGGATTCTTGTAGGGAATCCAGGATATTAGATGCCGGTGAGGATAACTTGCCTAATTATAGGACATTCAGGGAACGAAGACCTCCTTTAATATTAACTTATCCGGAATTAGGTGAACCTGTATATGTACCTCAAATCATTCACCCAAATATAGTACTTACCTGGCCCTATTTTGGGTATTGAAAGAAGAAAGATAATTGGTGATCTGATTAGATGGGATGGATAAATACATATCACCAGGGGGAGAGTGTAACCTGTTTAATAGTTACTACTGATAGGTTAGAGATAATTCAATATTTATTAATAATATAATAAATGTTTGGAGAATGTATGTATATGTATGTATGTATGTGTATATATATATATATATATGTGTGTATGTATATATATATATATATATGTATATATTGTGTAAGGGAAATTCTATAATAAATATATGTGGGTCATGTATGTAATATATATGTATTAAAATAAGTATATATGTATATATATTTATCTGTATAAATGAATTGTGAGGGGATAAGTATATATGCTTTATTTGTTAAATTGTACCTATGTAATCAAATTGTCATGAGGTGGTGATTGCGGGATAGTATAGCCTTAGTGGATAAGTGATAGTCTGCAGGGTAGCATAGGATCCGTGGATGGGGTCATTAGATGGTCCGCGCGCCGCTGGAGTAATAAACTGCCGGGCGGGAAAAAAAAACAGACCCACGAGCTGGGGGAGACATAGCTAACCGCGAGCCTGGGGAAGGAGAGTTGATTGGCGGCGGCTATAGGACAGCGCGCGGCTCCGGCGGGAAGGGAGCCGCACGAGCCGGAGATCTGGGGGAGGATAAATAGAGCTCCCCGCCGGCTGTGAGGCAGATTGCTGTTCCCCTAGCTAGTGTATGCGTGCACTCAGATCTCCCTCGGGCCGCTACTAGAGCTGTATGCTGCAAACATACAGCGGCGCCGAAGGGATTGAGTAGCGCTACCCATGCTAGGCTGTACCTCCAGAAAAGGGAGTGAGGGAGTGCGGAGGTGACGCTGCCGCTGGACGGTCAGAGGTTCCGAGGTAGTGTAGCCTCTCCTGGTCGGGCAGTGGCTGGTGGTGGCTGACTGGAGGAGAACGGAAGAGGCAGTCCAGGTGGAGCTGATTGGACCATCCTTCTCCCACACAGTGAAACCCTCAGTCAATTGAACATCACCGCATTGGGGAGGAGTTGGGGGAGTGTTCTCCAGCAGCAGCAGCTGAATCCCAACTGAACGTGTAAGTGACATAAGACTACACTGCCCGCTGCAGTATACACATGGGACAGTATAATCTCAAGAGGACACTCTGCTTTTAGAATATTTTCATACTGCAGATACCAGTTCATGGTGGCCTAAGTACAACAAGAAAGTGGCTGGAGCTTAATATAGTGACTGAGGGGCATAATAGACTAGAATATCAATTCTTACAGCTAATATAGCCATGACTATTTATATACTGGCTAATCAGTATAGTGACTGATATATGGCATTTCTGAATAACTTACAAAAGCCATTATAGCCCCGGGATAGCAGCAAGGAAGGAGGAATATCATATACTTGAAAGGATGCTAATTGAAAGTGCTAATTATACTATTACTAGAGATATATCCCAGGAACATATAGTGTAATAGAAAGACCATATACTATGGAGGTGTCAAGATAAGATGTTCCTACAGAATGGTAATATATATAGAACCATCAGTAGAATATGATATCACTGAATGGAGGATACAGATGGAATTGTTACATTAGTTTTGGAGAGCCAATGAGTTATTTTTCCCACATAGAAACAAGTAACAAAATACTGTGACTACTACAAGCTAATGCTACAGTGTTTCATGGAAGAATAGATCCTTACAAGTAAATCATCACAACAGTATCCCAGGAACAGTATTTCTAACAGAATCTATGACACTGGAATAAGATTACTATAGTGTTCATCAGCTCTGGTTTAAACAATTTCTGCTACATAAATAACAGAGACTAGCCTACCAGTATCGGTTTACATAATCCGATGATATATGGAATATTTGTTTTATGGTATGGGCCCTTTGTGCACATTATTTTAACGAGTACCCGGGTAACTCATATTTAATTGGACACAAGGGAAAGTTTTTTTTGTATTGCATGCACCCTACTATGTATAGGATGAGCAGTAATATGTAAATATGTATACAAATATATATATATATAAGGTAGTTATGATCCCCCTGACAGTTTATTAATGTAGAAGACTTTTAGTTTATATATATAATTAAAAGTACATTACTTACCGTTATCTGTGTTGTTTGAATTGGATCCCGGACATCTGGAAAAGAAGAAAGGTACAATATAAAATGTAATGAGTAAGTGATTTGAACACTATTACACCTACATATCATTAAGAAGGTTTACCCAGGCGAACCTTATAATAATTAGCTTGGGTGGAGGCACATACACTTAGTAACCATCCCTTTATGAAATACTGAATAGTATTTTATTAAATAAGTAAGAGGGAAGGAGGGTTACAGGTACTATGACATAAAGCGACGTGTCAAGTCCAAAATGGCCAAGGAGGCGAAGTCGGCTCGAAAAACCGGTGGTGGGCAGCCCTATATTGCAAGATATCTGGAGTATGAGGAGCCCATGCGGAGTGTAATACCTCCTGAAGTAGTCTCTGCAACCCATGTCCGGGATTCAGATAGGCCCAGGAAGAATGGTGAGCATGTGTATTTGCATTAACATTCTATGACCTTATTTTTTTATTTTTTTTTAAATGTGTGTCATGCAACATATGACTCCCATCTTCAAGTGTGTGTCAGCAAATACATTGTTTTGGGTAATGTTTTATACAAAAGCCAATGTAACATCTTACTTTATTGTATGTCATGTGTTTTTTTCCAGTATATTTTGCATGTGTAGTTTGGACTTGGTGTGTCATTGAATTGTCCTGCAACAATGTTTTCCTTTTGGACATTTTTGTTTTTTTAATTTGGCCTATGTTTTATATTTAGGTTATCCATGTGCAATGTTTCAAAAACAGTGGTTGTCATGTTAGAGGCTGGAGTAGTGGAAAGTGGTTTGGAAACCACTTACATGTGTAATGTCATTATTACAGAATCTAATATTTTTTTTAATCAAAACCACTATTTGTTTGTTTAGTTTGAGTTTGTATTTGTACCGTGACACAACACTGCAGTGTCATTTTTTTATTTATGTTTTTTTTTTGGTTTGGCTCATAAAGTGGTAATGTGTGTTTGGAGTGCCACATCACAGAGCAATTTCTATATTGCATCTGTAATATTTTTCCTTTCATTACAAAATTAAGATGTGTGTGTTTTTTGTTGTTAATGTATGTATTTTTACTTGTGGCCTATGTCAGTGTCCTGTACATGTTTTCCTGTGTTGAACTTTCCATAGTGCATATGGCTATTGGACAATGTTTATTGTTTTATGTAGTGGTTTTTTGGTTTCCGGTCCTTATGTTTTTCAGAAAAATAAAGCAAGCATTTCTTAAAGAATAAATGTTTATAAGCATAATGGGTGGATGTATCAACAATAGCATGAATACATGTTGTTTTTTTTTACAGTGTTTGAAAAAAGCAGTACTACTCGTCCTCCAGTAACTCCCATCACATCTGATGATGATGACGCTGCGGAAGCAGGTAAAGTGTCCATTGTAGTATAGGGTATGTTTGTAAAGGAATGGGCATAACAAAATTTTACTTTCATTAATAGGTCCATCAAAAGAAGTCTGGAGCAGCAGAAGTGGGACTTCTGTAAGACACCACCACAAAAAGCCTGTGGCAGCAAAGAAAGCAAGGGCTGATGTCCAGGGCCAACCACAGCAGGCTACACCGCCACGAAGATTATCCACAGTATGTTCGGTCCCCCCACTCCAAATTTTGGACACACCTCCAAGACGTCATCCACACTCCCCTCATCTTGATTGTGAGTATCAAACTGAAATAAATGTAAACAATTTCAGATCGTAAACAAACTTTTTCTTAACCGCATTAAGTCAAAACACATCAAAAACTTAAATAATTACCGAAGTAAGTAAAACATGAAATGGAATCCAAACAAAATGGCCTTGTCCACATCCAGTAAAGATATGTATAATACAAGAAATTATATACAAAATGCGCTTCAACACTGGATAGATAAAAAAGAAATATCTCAGACCGATTTGTTTCCAAGAGGTCGTAATGTCTCTGTTAGATTTCTTCCGGAGTTTTCTCCAACATGATAGTACATAAATGGAGAAAAACAAAATGGAAAAATATCCAATATGTAGTAAGTTCTTTATGAGATAATGAGAGTCATATAGAGGGACTATAGGATATAAAGTCTCCCCTCCTTAGTGTCTTTTTGGGACATGGGTACCCATGTCCCACAATTTGGAGAAATAGTTTGACCAACCGATTACCATTTGGAGTGAAGCTTTCTATGAAAACCCTAAAGATACCTTTATAGGAGTACGCACATGTATATTGAAGTAAGCAAGAAAGTGAGCATCCCTCGTTTATGATCGACACATCTTTCGGGTGACCCTTGAATATTTCCAAAAAGACACTAAGGAGGGGAGACTTTATATCCTATAGTCCCTCTATATGACTCTCATTATCTCATAAAGAACTTACTACATATTGGATATTTTTCCATTTTGTTTTTCTCCATTTATGTACTATCATGTTGGAGAAAACTCCGGAAGAAATCTAACAGAGACATTACGACCTCTTGGAAACAAATCGGTCTGAGATATTTCTTTTTTATCTATCCAGTGTTGAAGTGCATTTTGTATATAATTTCTTGTATTGTATTATTGTTCATTTTCCGGTCGATAACTCCGGAGCATATACATATTTGCAGCATCTACACTTCCAGCGCAGGGGAATATTTCCCCCTTGTTTCCTTCACAGTAAAGATATGTATGTCCACTTGAGGCATACAGTAGCACATTGTGTGTAAGATGCTGCAACAGAAATTCATGTTTAATTTTTGCAAATAGTAAGGTTGTTTTTCAAATTTTAACATGTGTGTTTGAGCTCACATTGCCAAATATATATAAAAACATTACTATGTTTGTTTGAGAAAATCTATTAGGTAACACATTATGGGCTACAATGTGTTTTTATGTTGGAGTATGTCTGATCTACAATAAAACTAAAGTGTTTGCTTTCACAATTAAGTAACCAGAAACATTTGCCACAAACAGGCATATGTATGTATTTAAGTTAAGAGTGATGATGTTGCTAGGCAGAATATCTGAAAGCAACAGTGAATGACATGTGTTCCATGTGTAGTGATTTGTTTTCATTTATAAAACATATGGATAGCTAACGGCGATTTATTATACATTTCAGCTTCTAGTCCTGGTAACAGCATCCCTCCGCAACAACAGCAACACAGTGACATGGAGGAGACAATCATCTTAGAAATGCAGCCATTAAGCCAAGGAATCAGCCCCCCAGCACCTGTGAGTACACCACCACAGCAAAGCACACCACCACCACCACAACACAGCCCAACAACACCAGTAACACAAGGCCCTGATCAGGTGTTTTGGACCATTTGGGCTAGACAGCAGGCCACTAATGAAGATTGCCTGCGTAGGCAGATACAAATGTTTGCAAGCCTACCATGTCACCTCAGAAGAATCACCAGAAATCTGAGTAGACAAAATGAACAAACAACCAGAATTGGCAATACCATGGAACTCATGCGTACAAACATTACACAGGTCATGGGCAACTTACAGCGCATAATGGAAGAACAGCACAGACTAATGGAAGAACAGCACAGACAACAGCAAAGTTATATGAACATTTTTCAAAACAATCAAAAGATTAATGAAAGTTTATTCCGAATTGTAGACAATCAAAATGCTGCTACACGTGAACTCAATGCCACCCTCACTAACCTGAATGAAACACTCAGATCCATGCACCAACAGCAAACAAGCAGCAGTTCTGGTACAACTACTCCAAATATCATGCCAGTCTCATCACCATCAAGCTGCTCCACCAGAGCACGACAACATGACAGTGCTATTGGCAAAGGGCAGGACAAGCAGGCACCCAAAAAAATAAATAAAACAAAACAAACAAATTTTACATTTCTGAGAAGTAATTCAAAATAGTTAGTAAGTGTATGTTTGGCAAAATATATATAACACTTAGCTCCTTGACAATTTATACAACATCATTAATTATAAGTGCTACAAACAACAGCATCAAATTTGTATGCACATTTATTCTTTACCATCTTTGTTTATTTTTGGAGGAGGGAAATGTTGTTGGAGCTGCACATACATGTTAGCAGGAAGTAAACATACCACTTGTTTTTTTTCTAATCATTACTCTTTCTAGATTCCAATCATTCGCATATCCTGCACACACAATCACTGCCAGGCAGCCACATACATGTTAGCAGGAAGTAACCAGACCACTTGATTTTTTTCGAATCATTACTCTTTCTAGATTCCAATCATTCTCATATCCTGCAGCCAATCCAAATTACAATGTGATTGTTAACTATTTTACCTTTCTTCTCTATACAACATTACAAGAATAACACAATTGAGTTGCGTAAAAAGCTTTTAATATGTTGTCATTGAATTGAGATAATTCATTGCCAAAATGAATGTCATTATTGTTGGGCCATGTTTGTGTGTGTTAAAAATGAGTAATAATGTTATTACACATGATGTAGAAACCAAAAAATAAGAAATTCAAAACTAAAAAACAAATAATGTGTATAATAATGTATATATGTGGCAAACTGTGTATTTACTTACAAATCAGCAAGTTTACTGCAGCAAACATTATGAAATAAATTATTTTTGATGAGAGTAAGTTTGTGTCCCTTAAATATGATGGAGCATCACACATAGGGACACATGTATTCCTCAAGGCTAACATATTATATGTTGAGGACTGTTTATTTAGAACACAGGTTCTCAAACTCAGCCCTCAGGACCCCACACAGTGCATGTTTTGCAGGTCTCCTCACAGAATCACAAGTGACATAATTAGCTCCACCTGTGAACCTTTTAAAATGTGTCTGTGAGTAATTAATACACCTGTGCTTCTACTGGGTTACCTGCAAAACATGCACTGTGTGTGGTCCTGAGGGCCGAGTTTGAGAACATGTGCATTAGGACATTACACACAATCATAAAGTAAAATACTAAATAAATTACTATGTGGATTATGTGTGCTTGTAATAAATTATCAGTGCAAGTTTACGAACACTTATCCAGACTTAATGCATGCCACTCATAATCTGTTGTTTAGATTTTTTAAATAAACACAATACACATGCGACATTTGTTTTGCATAAAGCGAGGGTATGTTTGTATGTCTCAAGGAGACAGACACATTCTGAGTAATGGTTTTTACACTAAAAATGGGCCAACATCTATTTATGATTACACAACAAATGAAATAAGCAAAACAAACTTACCTTAGAAATAGCGAGTGATGAGCTCTTGCCTAACCTGCCTCCCTACATCTGTACTCCAAGTATCACCAGATGTCTCTAATTCCTCTGTTTGCTGGCTGCTTTCTTCCTCCTCCTCCTCCTCCTCCTCCTCCTCAACATGTGGCAGATGTTGTTGCAAACACATGTTATGAAGAAAGCAGCAGCAGAACACAATTTGAGTCACCTTGGAGGGACTATACAACAAAAGGCCACCAGACTTATCCAGACACCGAAACCTAGATTTTAGCACACCAAAACATCTTTCTATCACATTCCGCGTGTACTTATGTGCATTATTGTAACTGTGTTCAGCAGGGGTATCAGGTCGGGACAATGGAGTTAGAAGCCAAGAGAAACAGCCATATCCTCCATCACCTAAAAGACAGATATTGTTAACGTGATTCATGTTAAGATACAGCAACACATAAGTAACACACTGTGGGGCAGATGTATTAACCTGTAGAAGGCATAAGGAAGTGATAAACCAGTGATATGTGCAAGGTAATAAAGGCAGCGGACAATCTGTTCCTAAATGTTCATTTATATATTGGAGCTGATTGGCTGGTGCCTTTATCACCTTGCACATATCACTGGTTTCTCACTTTCTTATGCCTTCTACAGGTTAATACATCTGCCCCTGTATTTGGACAAAGTATACGCAGGCCTACACATATCAAATTACATACCCAGCAGCCATCCATCTGGCTATTGTCCGTCCTCAAACTTATCAAAGAGGGATGACTGACTGAGGATGAAGGAGTCATGGCTGCCCCCAGGGTAATCAGCAACAACACTCATTATTTTGAGATTTGCATCACAAACCACCTGCACATTTGTGGAGTGTTCTAGATGGCGATTAGTATATATGTGCTGCCTGCCCCTAGGTGGTCTCAGATGAATGTGTGTGCAATCTATGGCTCCAAGCACATTGGGCATGCCAGCCAGCTCATAGAAATCTACCCTGACGGCATGCCACTGAGACTCCTGGGTAGGGAAGCAGATTGTGGCATCGATGTGGGGCTGCAAAACAGCCAACACCTGTGTGTATATTTGAAAGAACAATAAACATGAGATTTTAGGACAGAACTGGCCACCGAGAAATTAAAACAAAAAAAAAAAAGAAGAGGTAGTTAGGTATACATCACCTGTGTTAATATTCTCGAAAATGAGGGCTGTGAGATTCCTATGACATCCCCAGACACAGCCTGAAAGCTGCCAGTAGCCATAAAGTGCAACACAGCCAGGAGTTTGTGCAGGCCTGAGACAGAGCGAGAGCATGCTGTCTCAGGGTCTAGGCCCAGTTTGACAAGGTCATACAAACGGAAAATGTTGTTACGATTTAGACGGAACATCTGTATGACCATATCATCGGACAATGCGTTCAAGTTTAAACGCCCCCTAAAAAAACGAGGCCTGCGCAGCCTCAGCGGAACCTGTACAACCTGCTGACCATGTTCAGTTTGTTGGCCCTGGTTACTTACAGGCTGATGTCTGAGTCTGAGGAATCCCACAGCACACAAAATATCACTGGTCCACAGTCCTGCTGCCATTTCTGAGTGTAGGTGGATTGAATTGGGCCTAACATCCTTTTATAGGCATCCGTATTCAGGTGTGATTGATTTTTGAGTTGCAACACATGTAAACACGATTGAAAAAAGCAGGTCTATTTTTTTGCCGCTTTTTTTAACGAATCGCAAAAAATACGACCGCAATTGAGCACTCAGAAACTAACACCCAAATACAAATGAATAGTGAATTCCCGTATTGTATGAAATAACAGCCACGTTTGACCGATGGTCTATTCATTCGTATTTCGGAACTTTGCTAATCAAACCATTACGAAAAGTCCAAACACTGCCGAGATTGGTGCTTAGTGAATTCCCGGATTGGGACTTAGAAAAAAAAAACACAAATCGGACAAACTCGAATTCTTAGTAAATTTTGGCCTTGGACTGTTAGTGTGCTCTGAGGACCGTAGTTGGGAACCCTCAATTGGTTTATAAGCAGATCAATACAACAAAGTCAAAGTGTTTAATGCAAAATGATACATTTAAAAAAAATCTGACGGAAATATACAGCAGTTTAGTTATTTTTGGTACAGTACTTCTGTATTAAAGGGTGACTCAAACTAATTACATGGATACTTCGTACATGCAGGACAGGGATTATATAGGAGAGAATTTAAGTAGTGAAAGCTAAACATGTGTGCTTTATTATTGCTGTAGAAAAACGTATTAATTTCATATTATATAAATAGCATAATAAATACGCTGTAATGTTCTGTTTGCCTTCTGTTATAAAAAAAAAAAAATCAAAGCAGTGAAGTTGATAAGTACATTTTGCCAGAATTAGCCTGATATGTATGTGTATTATTTACACTTTAGGAATGAATCTTTATACTTAAACTAGTTACTAGCCCGTCAAAATTACGGAACAACATAATAGTAATGTCAGTGTCCGCGGCTGTGTGTTCCCGAACAGAGCAACACTTGAATTGCTCCTATGGGCGCTATCTAATCGCCTCCGGTGCGCAAAACACTTAAATTCTCCCATAGAGGTGAGAAGCAGTGTTAACCATTTATTTATATAGGATACCACCTTTGGGAGCCATTTTATATGATGCTCTAATATTCCTGAAAATACTGCCCAAAAATCATTACAAATCAACAACATCCCTAAGGTACCTTATGTAAAATATTCATGAGGTACTGGTCTCTACAGAAGTAGGCCACACAGGATTACCATCAGAAATTGAGGAGCCCACTACAAGTTAAACAGGCAGCGCCACTCTCCTCCTTGGCCCACACATTTGTATACTTTCCAACTGTCCCGATTTTCGTGGGACAGTCCCGCTTTTTGGGGTCTGTCCCGCTTTCCCTCCCATGGGCTGCAGTGTCCCACGGTGGGGGTGGGGGCGGCAGTTGGGAGTACACAGTTGCTGCTGTGATTAGTTCAAAGCAGAGCAGCAGTGAATAGATGCTGTGCGCATGTGCACAGCGTCTATTCCAGTGAGCCAGAGGGACTGGGCTAACAGAGCAGTGGCCATGCCCCCACTGTGACAGAAATGGGAGGCATGGCTCACGATCGTGTCATTCACACAAAGCCATGCCCCTTTTCCATCAAGCCATGCCCCTTTTTTGCTGCTTCGCCGCGCATGGAGTCCCGACCTATTACCTCCAGATGTTGGGAGGTATGCATCTGCCCAGTGGATAAAGACATTGGCGTATCTATCTATAATGGATGCAGTGTGTGCGGGGCACACCAGCCCCGGAGTCTAGGGGGGCCCACCCCGTACACACTGCACCCATTTGTTTAATACTTACATCTCTGGAGTCCGCCGTAGGAGCTATCCCTTTTCGGCAGCACAATAGAGTCTGAACACTAGGGGGAACAAACTCTATTGCACCTGCTGAAAACCCCCCGGAAACGTAGCACTGTGGCCATTTTTTCCGGGGTTTCGCGCATGCGCATTAGGAAAATCTTTGGGAAAATGGCCGCCATGCCACATTATGGTCGCTGTTTCCCATTGGCTCCCCTACTATAATATTTGATATCAATTCCCCATTGTTTGTTATTACCATGTGTAAGATTGCATTGTACCTACTAGGTTCCTCGATTAGTTGAAGTAAGTAATGATCATTTAGTGTGTTTAAAAACATATTTCACCTAGCAGTATCATATGAATCATTTGTCCAATTAATCTCTGGATAGTTAAAATCTCCCAACACTATTACGTCACCTAATTCTGCCACTTTTTTGATTTGCTTCAGTAACAATTCTTTATCAGTAGAGATGTGTACCGGACATTTTTCGGGTTTTGTGTTCTGGTTTTGGATTCGGTTCCGCGGTCGTTTTTTGGGTTCGGATGCATTTTGGCAAAACCTCCCTTAAGATTTTTTGTCGGATTTGGGTGCGTTTTGGATTTGGGTGTTTGTTTGTTTTTTAAAAACCCTCAAAAACAGCATAAATCATAGAATTTGGGGGTAATTTTGATCCTTTAGCATTATTAACCTCAATAACCATAATTTCCACTCAGTTCCAGTCTATTCTGAACACCTCACACTTCACAATATTATTTTTAGTGCTAAAATTTACACCAAGGTCGCTGGATGACTAAGCTAAGTGACCCAAGTGGGCGGCACAAACACCTGGCCCATCTAGGAGTGGCACTGCAGTGTCAGACAGGATGGCACTTAAAAAAATAGTCACATGATATAAAGAAAAAAAAGAGGTGTACCAAGGTCGCTGGATGGCTAAGCTAAGCGACACAAAACCTCAATATCACAGGAATTATTCGTTCTAATCAATGGTAATATTTATTGGTCCAAATCACTGGAAGAAAATGACAAAATCACTAGAATTAAAAGCCGGTATCACAGGAATTATTCATTCTTCTAATCAATGGTATTATTGGTCCAAATAACTGAAAGAAAATGACAAAATCACTAGAATTAAAAGCCAGTATCACAGGAATTATTCGTTCTAATCAATGGTATTATTGGTCCAAATCACTGGAAGAAAATGACAAAATCACTGGAATTAAATGGCAGCAATGTCGGGAATTATATCAAATGGCAGTACCACTGGACATATACGGAAGTGTCAGACATGATGGCACTTTTAAAAAAATTTTTTTTTATACGACAGGGACAAACCCACTGTTCTAACAATTGGCAGGGCTGATTAAACAAACAGCCAGGGGGAAACTCCTGAATCCAGTTTCTAACCCTGGGTAATAATTTTTATTACCCGGGATATAATAATAATCACTAAGACTCCCCTGTAGTGATGTAGATGAGATCCTCCCCCCCCCCCCCCCAGTGGACCCCCACATGGGAGCCCTCAGGGTCGGCAACAGAAATCTTGGGGCCCGGAACAGTGATACCTCTGGGGCCCACTCAGATTATTAAATATATATATATATATATATTTATTTATTAGCAGTTTCTTATATAGCGCAGCATATTCCGTTGCGCTTTACAACTAGAACAACAATTATAGCACAAAACTGGGCAAAGACAGACAGACAGCCAGACAGACAGACAGAGGTAGGAAGGCCCTGCTCGCAAGCTTACAATCTATAGGGAAATATATATTTTAAAGTACAGCGGAATGTGCTGCGCTATGTAAGAAACTGTTAATAAATAAATAATATAAATAAACATATATATATGTATATATATATATTATCTATATATATATATATATATATATATATAAATGTCTCATGAACTGCACACATCACTAGTTTAAATGTCTGGGTGCTTGATCCACAGGATTTAGTATAGCAAGTCCTCATAAACACATTCAGCCATGCTGGGTGAATAGAAGAGATCAGCACAACCAATAAAGAGATTTATTCCACCAATTCAAAAGTGTTTCCATAAATGCTCAAACAGACGAGTCAAACATATTTCTTTAAGTAGCAGCATTTACAAGCATGTTACCACTCTTGGGGACATTCCTCCGATACCCCTGACAGCCGTTTCGGTGTCTGCACACCTTTCTCAAAGGATGTATAAAAGATAATAACAGAAAGAGCATTTAAATAGAAGAGACCAAGTTGTCTCACCTGCGTTTGAGGTGTAATCTCCACCCCTCAGTCACACCACGTTCTCCTGCCGCTCCCGCCATCGTTCCCCGTTGCGGTCCCGGCGCCTCCGCAGTGACGTCAGCAATGTAAACGTATTTATGTGGGCAAAACAGTACGCATGCTGAAAGAAAGAATCGTAATGCATCGTTCTTCACTAAAGAAAGCATTTGTGAAACTTGAAACTAATACACCGCCAGTTGCCAAACACTTTGCTCTTGCAGGTCACACTGTTAAAGACTTTAGCTTCATGCCAATTGACCATATTCCCCCCTTACGGAGAGGAGGTGACAGACACAAACTTTTACTCAAACGTGAGTGCCAGTGGATCTATGATCTACAATCTATGACCCCGATGGGTCTAAACGAAGAGTTCAATATGTCAGTATTCTTGTGCTAGCCATTAGACCCAGGTATAGACATTGGTACATACGAGTACAATATTTGACCTTTAATTCCAGATTTATTAGGTGTGTTTGTGTTGTTTGCTGTAATTTGGGTATGATTGTATCACAATATATTTGTGGTGAGATCATATATTAAACACTCTCTTATTGTTGGAGACAAATATCACGGAATTGTTTACACATCCTGGTGACCATGGCAACTGTAGCGATTATAATATCTATTGATAGATTATTTGCTATGTGGCTTTATTGTTATACATTATGGATCATGCCATGATTTACAGGATGCATCATTATTATTCTTATAATGGTCTTTTTTCACCGTTTCTCATTACAGCGCTTTTTGTGTACAGGGAATCATGGTTACTCTGACTTCCGGCCACTAACTTCCGGCACCCGGGAACCCTTAGCGGCTCCCTTACCACACGTCCCTGTATGTTGGTTCCGGATGCTGACGTCACTGCGGAGGCGCCGGGACCGCGTCAGGGAACGATGGCGGGAGCGGCAGGAGAACGTGGTGTGACTGAGGGGTGGAGATTACACCTCAAACGCAGGTGAGACAACTTGGTCTCTTCTATTTAAATGCTCTTTCTGTTATTACCTTTTATACATCCTTTGAGAAAGGTGTGCAGACACCAAAACGGCTGTCAGGGGCATTGAGGGGTGTTCACTTAGACACTAATGTTGTGTGCGCTGTTTTGTTATATTTGTGTTGGATAACATTGATATACTGTTATGGACATAGCCTGCGGGTACCGGATCTCGGACATGCGCCCTGGGTGCTCAGAATACCGTTACGCTGCATAAGGGGTGACTACGCTGCTGGTGGAGCGCAGGATGCGGTCCACGGGTCTGGACTTCCGGCTAGGTGACGCGTGCGTGTCACGAACCCGGACTTCCGGCCATGTGGTGCGCCGGCGTGCGTTCCAGCGGCGGGGGACCCGGACAGGCAGTGTGATGGGTCTGATCATCAAGGGGCGGCGGTGGAGATCACAGGTGCGGCAGGTAAGCGCCATTAGGTGTGCTTAAATAGAGCACCCAAGTGAGGTTGGTTTTGGCACTTTATACAGGCATATTTTGCACTAGGCACTATGGCACTTTTGATGACTGTTCCCCTGATGATGGATTAAGTCCGAAAACGGCTGTTCGGGAGGTCTACTGTGTTTTTTTGTGCTTGCTTACGATGAGTATACGTTGTGACTTGTATCTTCATTCATACATATGGAGTAAATATTGCACTTTGACTAAACTACAGTGTGCTGGTCCTGTCTATACTAATGACTCTGTTGCAGGATGGACATGTGATGCTATATCAATTTAATTGACCGGACACCTGGGACATATTTCTGAGAGTGTCAGTGCGGCTTCCCGGATCTCTTTTCTGTGACCATTATATATATATATATATATATATATATATATGCACACAGGTATATGTATATATCTCCTTCCTCCCCCACATACTCCACAGTCTGTCTCTCCTCAATGACTCCATGCAAAATTCCCAGTTCCCCCACCCCATCCCAAAACCCTGTAACCCCTCACCAATTCACTCTTACCCCATGGATAGACTTACCTGCGGTGCACTCCCCAGTATCCAGACCTGAACGCCGCACAACAGGTACCATGTGGCCCTCAAACCCCACAAAAAGAAGCCGGCGTAGGGCATGGGAATCCTGGCCAGCGGAGCTGCTGCCATGTCCCTTAACTGCCTGCAACAGAGGTGGACATGGAAGTGCGGGAGCATACGCACGATGAACAGTCACTGTGTGTGAAAGGCTCCTGTCACTCTGAGGCTGCGCCCACACCGCCTACAGCTCACTGCCCTAGTTGGACAAGATGGCTTACATCCCTGCCGGGCACTAAGTGACATATCCTTAGGGCCCCTCTGAACCTTGGGGCCCGGTACAGGTGTCCCCTTTGACCCCCCTGTCACCAGCCTTGGGAGCCCTTCCGCATTACATTGAGGACGCTAAGGGAGTAGAATCCAACCTCTGAACCCGTGCACCTGTAGAGGGTGCAGACTTTCTGCTCTTTCTATGGCCTAGCCTCGTGCAGAAGTAGGCCCTCCCGAATTTTCTTGATCTGGCAGCCCAAGGGGACTGCATCAGAGAAGCAGAGTTACGTCTTCCCACAGGTGGTGCTGCGGAAGGATTTGTATTCAGAGTGTCCCCAAGCGGTGTCTCACCTGCGAAGGGGAGGTACCTCTTGGATTCGGCGTCTGCGTTCCATTGGCAGAACCAGAGGCCTCTGCGAGCCGCTACTGCCATGGAGGATGCTCTAGAATTCATCAGCCCATTGTCCCTTATGGCTTTCACCATGAATTTAGCCGAATCCTTTATGTGACCTAGAATCAAGACAACATCATCCCTATGGATTGTATCAAGGTCTTCTATTAAATTGCCTGACCATTTTAACATAGCCCTAGCTACCCAAGTGCATGCAATAGTTGGCCTAAGGGCAGCTCCAGTAGCCGTGTAAATGGATTTTAGAGTTGTCTCTATCTTGCGGTCAGTCGGCTCCGTTAACGAGGCCGAGCCTGGTACAGGTAATGTAATTACCCCTGATGGCCTGGACACCGAAATGTCCATTATGGGAGGAATCTCCCATCTCCTTCTATCCTCCTCAGGAAAGGGATATGTCTTAAGTACTTTATTGGGGATGTGAAAAACCTATTCTGGGTTTAACCAGGATCTTTCAAATAGGGTATTCAACTCTTACGAAACCGGGAATGTCACTAATGATTTTGCAGTTAGCATTCAAGAATTTTCCTCTATTTGTATAGGTATTTCTAACACATCCCTAATGGCATTGATAAATTGCTGAATTTTACATTCCAATCGATCATAGTGCCCCCCTCTAACTTCTGTGTCGATCCCTGTGTCGGCATCGATGTCTGTGTTGGCCTGCAAGACCTGTGTATCAGGAGCTGAGGGGGTCCTAGATGAAATGGACTGATCCATATCTAGAGCATTCTTCGTAGCTTTTTTCCAGCAACTTAATAGAATATGCCCTAATGAACTCTGAGAAATTTTATTTCCTAGGCTATCCAGCCATTCTGTCTCCATCCTAATGGGATGAAACCACTCAAGGCAATCCTGAGTACCTGGTACAGACTCCTTTGAGGAAGACACCTCCACAACCTCCTAAACATTTTGTTCTGACATGACACTGACCAGTGATACTGAGCACTGTTCAGGATACTAGAAGTGACACGGAGCAGCAAGATACAGCAATGGGCTACTGTACTGTACTACTATATACTGGTCAGTGGTCACCACAATGCAGCAATGATAATAATGAGCACAGATATTGAGCACTGTTCAGAATAACAGAACTGACACTGGGCAGCGAGAACAGTACTGGACTACTGGACTGTACTACTATATACTGGTCAGTGGTCACCACAATGCAGCAATTATAATAATGAGCACAGATATTGAGCACTGTTCAGAATAATAGAACTGACACGGAGCAGCAAAATACAGCAATGGACTACTGTACTGTACTACTATATACTGGTCACCACAATGCAGCACTGATACCGAACACAGATATTGAGCTGATATTTAGTTGATATTGGGCTATTCAGGCAGAGAACGTAGCCACGTCCTCTCGCTATCTCGACAATGCACGAGTGAAAATGGCGTCGATGCGTGGCTCTTTATATGGAATCCGAATCTCGCGAGAATCCGACAGCGGGATGATGACGTTTTCCCCCGTTCGGGTTTTGCGTGTAAGGCAGGAAGAACTGAGGCTGCCTCGGACCTGTGTAAACCACGTGAAGTTCGGGGGTGTTCGGATCTCGACGAACCGAACCCGCTCATCTCTACTTATCAGACACATTAATATCAGGCGGTTCGTATCAAATAGACAAACAATGACAGTTGCTCGGTCATTCCTGAAGATAATTATATATCAGGTGATAGAAAGGGGGAGGGGTCACAGACAAACAACAGACAGAAAAGGGAGGGGTTGCAAATCCTCATCCCTAAATTTCCCCCCACACACTTAAAATTCCCTGTAACCATACCTGAACCTATCTGGTAATAAAAATTCAGTCTGTTGGTTTGTAGCAAATCCTTACTAGTAGCTTTTTAGTTCCCTTTCCCCCCGTATGCAATTTCTACCCATAAAGTCCCAACAGTATCTACAGACCCATCACAAATGTCTTCCTTTATATCAGGTTTTAAGAAAGGCTTTACATAAAGACATACCCCTCCACCCCATTTTTTTAATATGTCTCTCCTGAACAACGTATAACCCTCCAGATTAATTGTCTTATCATGAGATTCGCCCAACCAAGTTTCAGTAATACTTATAATATCATACATTTTGTTTGGTGCAAGCACTTCTAGCTCCCCCTTTTTCCCTGTAAGGCTTCTAGCATTTACATACATACAATTAAGATAAATATTCCCTCTTATGCTAGGAACATAATTTTCTATATGCATTGTTGATGATCCATATTTATCATTAAATTGTGTTTTGGTAATACCCTTGGTAATACCCTTGCCGGCTGTTCTTTCCCTCCTTCCTTCCTTCTCCACCCCCATTCAGCTCACTACCTCCGTCCTTACTTTTCTCTCTGCTTGACCGATAGTTTCTATCTAAACCCTCCCCCAGTCACCTAGTTTAAAATCTCCTCCAACCTTCTAACCATCCTTCTCCCCAGCACTGCTGCCCCCTATTCATTCAGGAGCAATCTATTGCGACAAAAAAAATGTTGCCTAACTGAGAAGTCTGCCATGTACCTTGCACTGGGGGGGGGGCATATTTGGGCACTGGGGGAGAGCATATTTGGCACTGGGGGAGAGCATATTTGGGCACTGGGGGGGAGCATATTTGGGCACTGGGGGAGAGCATATTTGGCACTGGGGGAGAGCATATTTGGGCACTGGGGGAGAGCATATTTGGCACTGGGGAGAGCATATTTGGGCGCTGGGTGAGAGCATATTTGGCACTGGGGGAGAGCATATTTGGGCACTGGGGGGGAGCATATTTGGGCACTGGGGGAGAGCATATTTGGCACTGGGGGAGAGCATATTTGGGCACTGGGGGAGAGCATATTTGGCACTGGGGAGAGCATATTTGGGCGCTGGGTGAGAGCATATTTGGCACTGGGGGAGAGCATATTTGGGCACTGGGGGAGCATATTTGGGCACCTGGGGAGAGCATATTTGGCACTGGTGGAGCATATTTGGCACTGGGGAGAGCATATTTGGGCACTGGGGGTGAGCATATTTGGGCACTGGGGGAGAGCATATTTAGCACTAGAGGAGCATATTTGGCACTGGAGAGAGCATATTTGGCACTGGGGGAGCATATTTGGCACTGGGGGAGCATATTTGGCACTTGGGGGGGCATATTTGGCACTGGGGGAGCATATATGTCTCTGGGGGAGCATATTTGACACTGGGGGAGCATATTTGGCACTGGGGGGTATATGTGTACCTGGCACTGGGGGGGGGCATAGTTGGCGCTAAGGGTATATGTGTACCTGGCACTGGGGGGGGGGTGTAAAAATGGCACTGGGGGCATATGTGTACCTGGCACTGTGGGGGAATATCTGGCACTGGGAGAACAGCCTTAGCAACACACATTACACCCTGGTTACAAGCACAATACCCAGCTCATGAAATCCCTGGCAACAAGCTTTACCCCCTAGCAACGAGCATTACACCCAGTGCATGAAACCCCTGGCAACGAATATTACCCCCTGGCAACAAGCTTGAAACCCAGCACATGATACCTCTGGCAACAAGCATAACACCTACCGCATTAAACCCCTGGCAACGAGCATGACACCCTGAGCATGAAAATCCCTGGCACCATGCATGGAACCAAGAGCATGAAACCCCTGGCAACGAGCAGGTAATTTAAAAGTAATTAGAAGCCTTACTGTAGGACTTAATGTGTAATGGGCATAGCGGCGTGTGGCATAATGTATCACGGACATTGCGGTGTGTGTCATAATGTGTCACAGGCATTACGGTGTGGCATACTATATCACGGGCATTGTGGTATGTGGTATAATGTCTCAGGGGCATTGCAGTGTGTGGCATAATGTATAACGGGCATTGCGGTGTGTGGTATAGGGTATAATGGGCATTTTGGTATGTGTCACAGGCATTACGGTGTGTGGTATACTATATCACGGGCATTGTGGTATGTGCTATAATGTATCAGCGGCATTGCAGCGTGTAGCATAATGTATAACGGGCATTGCGATACCTGTCATAATGTGTCACAGGCATTACGGTGTGTGGCATAATGTGTCGGGGGCATTATGGTGTGTGGAATATTGTGTCATGGGCATTATTGTGTGTGACATAATGTCTAAGGGCCATTGCAGTATGTGGCATAATGTATACTGGGCATTACTATACGGAGGAAAAATGACAAATAATGTAAGGGACATGAATCAGGAATCTTTTTTTTCCTGTGGTGGCCAATGTCTGGGCGTGCAGTTTGCAAAACTGGGGTATAAGGTAGCCTTTTCCTGCAATGCCACGCCCTTTATGCAAACCCATGCCCATTTCAGCAAGGCCACGGCGCACGCAGATTCACCACTTTCCTAGTGCCAATAATGGGGGAAGGGGCGCCAGAGAATCTTTGGCTTGGGGGAGAAAAATTTCTAGTTATGCCACTGCATCCCACCTACCACTAACTTTGTTGTTGGTGCCAAGTAGTGATGGTGTGGGGACACAGTACACACCAGGTGGCCGTCTCCATGAGAGTGGGGTCCACAGTCATCATGCAACATGTTTCCTCCTTAATCCAGCTCAGCTATCACTGAAGATTCTGGGCATGATCTGCCTTTGATTTATAGCTGTCTGTGAATCAGAAGCCAGGATTTCTGGCAAAGAAAAGAGTGTGGCCTGCCACAATAGTGCATGGAAGACAAGTGGTGGGTGACTTCTTTAACAATGTTTCAGTTATTTGTCACTGAAAGGTTTTCACAGTTTGACCCCTGGGCTGCAGTGCCGACCGTACAGTGCAGGGAAGGAGGGGGGGCTTAGCACATATAAACATACATGTTATGCTATATGTAATATATGCAGGGACGGTTCCAGGCACATTTGACAGGAGCGGCCACATGGGACACCATAAAGCTGTGGCAACAAGCTCCAGCAGCTGCAGCACCCTCCCCATCCCACACTCTCTCACCTGCCGGCCCTTATCAGCTTAGTAAGTCGTGGGACACAGAGCGCTGGCTGTATTTACAGCTAGGGCAGGGACCAGGACATGCTAGTCACACAGAGCGCTGCTGTTGCTGCTGGGAGAGTGCGTGTCCCTCCCACCCCCTTCTCTCTACCCAGGCCAGCCTGCACCTCAGAGAGCGACACATGTACGGTCATATCCGGATTAAAGTGCTGCATACAGGAGGGATTCATGCTGCTGGTGGCTGAGGAAGAAACAGCACCTCCTCTGTGTAAATGCCAGTGCTGGGTGTAGATGTAACCAGGGAGAAGTGTGAGGCTGCGAGGGGGTTGCTGTTAGTTACTGTAAGTGTAATGTTAGAACTCAGCCACTCAAGCTGCCACTTTCCTACCATAGGAGGGGAGAGGTAATGGGCTTGTTCTCTAGTCACTCTCTGCCTCCCACTGCCAAGTGTTGCCTCTCTGCCCCTTCCTGCCACCCTCTGTACTTTGTTGTATTATCCAATATGAATACAGCTAAGAAAAAAATACATTTCCTTTATTAGTTTTACTTATGATTTTATACTTTCTGCATGCTAGGGGCAACTAAAGTAACATTTTAAGGTTTAAACTTATTTTTGAAGTTATTACATCAATTCACTGCTTTTTTGTGGAGGTACAATTTTATTTTTGAAATAGTTGTAGCTTTAGTATACAGAACAGACTGTTCCTTAGTACATACACCAAAATATAGGCAGTCTTGAAGTCTACTATCTTTAAAATAATGTGTTGTGTTCCAGTATGTTGATATAGATACAGTAACTGTGTCAATCACACATTCACAAATGTAGCCTGCATCACTGTCAATGTATTAAAAATAACACAATCTGCTGTGCTGCTGATTCAAAGATTATAGTTAATTCCCTAAAATACTTAACCTTTGGCAAATATTCATGATCATTTATATCCCATTTGTTGAAGCCAAGCATAATAATATAATAATGTAATAATTAGTAACAATTTCCATTACCATGTGAAAAAAGATAATAATTAAATAAATGTTTTTCATCATTTACCCAACATAAGATACAGTAACAAATTGATATTTGAAGTAAGACATAAGAAGATAGTGATTTAATTAAAAATTCACATCAAATCAACAAGGCACAAAATCAAAGCATTCCTTAATCTCTGAAGGTCAAAGAACACAAAGAAAAGCAAGGCAAAGAAACTCTAATTAAAAATATTATCATATAAACAAAAGTATAAACATAATACTGTATGTCAGTGCTTAGTTTTACCCAAATTATACATATAGGTAGTATCAGCTACATGCTAGTAATGCAAACTGCGCTTGTCACCACTAGTGACACTAGTTTGCAGGAATCCATGACCTGCAAACTCTCTTTGTTCTAGGGAATAGGATTGCCACCTAGCAACAGCTAGTTGGTTAGGTGCAAGCCTCCAGACTTCCGCTGAGAAGGTAAAGTGAAAGAATCTTTCACTTACCTTTTCACACAGCCGCGAGTGCATGTGCACGCGCACGGCAGGTCACGAGCGCACACACTGGTCACGTGCACGTGCCACAGCTAAAAGGCTAAGCCCCGCCCTCTGTGATTAGATTTTACAGAAGCTTACAGATGACAATTCAAAGTAGAACAAGAGAGAGGTAAAAGGGGGATGAAGTCTCCATAATGCCTTATAGCATACAGAGAAAGGAGTCAAGGCCATTGGATGCAGAAGGAACAATGTTTACTATAACATTCAACACAGCAATCGACAAGAGTTAAGGAATGCTCAACTGAGTAAGCTAACTAATGCAGGGTTGCTTATAACTTGCAAGGAAGGTAACTGTTGGTATTCCCTGTAGCCGGTCAATTCAGCAAACTTGCGGAAACAACAAAAGGAAGAACTGAAGTAATTTCTGTTCTTTAGGTGGTTGCACTTGCTAGAAACATAGGAGAGATTAGGTATAACAATAACTGAACCTGAGAGAATACAACCAATCGACCTAGCAAGGTAACGGGTGGGTAGGGTGGGAGCTGTTGCTAGGCGGAAATCCTATTCCCTAGAACAAAGAGAGTTTGCAGGTCAGAAATTCCTTCAAACTAGTATTTGTTTGTTGGGAGGCTTGCCACCTAGCAACAGCTGGTGGGCAGACTACCACATACCTGGTGGTTGCTCTAAGGAATGCTATCCTTTGAGTGTCAGAAGGCCTCCGATAATGCTTAATGAATGTGAGTGAGGATGATCAACGTGCAGCCTGCATTATACACTGCAGTGGTAAGCCTCTGACAGCTGCGGACGTAACCGCAGCTCCACATAACGAATGACCTTTGAAGAGGGAAGTGTCTATACCTGAACTTTGCATGGCAGAAACTATCCAGACCCTGATAGTAGGAGGTCTGGCTGGGCAGAAAGGCTTTCAGCAAATGGTGACAAGACTAGAAATCTCACCTCTGAGGGGTGCTGTGAGAGTAAGATAAGCTGATAAGCAGGTAACTATACAGAGATCGGGGTCTGATTAGTCTGTGACCAGGTCAAATTTTACCAGTGGGGTTCGAAAGGAGCTGTTTTTGTGTTTCCTCTGAGAACGATATGAAAACCCATTGGGGTGGGGGTCATCCAGGGCTCAGATTTGTGTATCAACGAAAGCTCTGCACCCCTGGCCGCAAAGGCTAGAGCCAGCAATGAAGCTAACTTTTTTGAAAGACCAAAGATGTCGCCATCGGAATGAAAAGTTGCTAGGAAATTTAGAAAAGGGTTGATATCCCACGTAGAAGAGTAACATGGGTATGAAGGTCTGGACAGGAAGATACCCTTAAGCAGCTTTAGGTACAGTATGTTCTCTGTAAGGCCCGGAATTAATAAAGATAAAGCAGAACCGTAGGAGCATATTGTTGCATAGCTAACCCTTCCTCAAACTTAGTAGCGAGGAAATCAATGGCTAAGTTGAGCTCAGAGAAGGGACTGATGTATGAAGCTTGGGTTGCCCGCCAGGACAAAAATTCGCCTAGGATGGACAGGTATCTCAATTTTGTTCTGGGCCTAAGGGAAGCATTAATTAAGGCTGTGGAAGAAGCTGAAAGGTTGGCGATGCTCAACAGCCTAGTAATGTCGCTATCCACATGCATTGTGGAAGTCCCTGCAGTAAAACCGATGTCCCCTGGAAGCAATCCTGGGACATTCCCAGGGGAAGTTTGGGTCCCTTTCGGAGCTGGGTGATCAAGGGGAAACAATTTCTGGAAGGCCAAACTGGGTACACTAGGATGAGATGAGGCACCTTGTCTACTTTGATTTTGTGGAGGACCTTTAGAAGCATGGCTGGAGGTGGAAAGGCATATGGAAGGGGAAGATTGGTCCAGGGAAATTACATTGCATCTGCTTGCGAAGCCCCCTGAGTCCAGATTTTGGACACGAAGGTGAGATCTATCTGCGACTGTCCGAATGTTTTCACTATGCTGTGAAAAACTTCCTGCTTCAGACTCGTGCGGTCTAATGTTAGTCTCTTCCTGGTTAGGGAGTCGACCAGCTTGTTCAGTTCTCCTGGCATGTAAGTAGCAGACAGGAGTATCGATTGCTCCACCGCCCAGTTCCAAATGTCCATTGCCTATTGCACAGGATGAGAGACTGAGTGCCTCCCATTCATTTGAGATAAGAAACTGCAGTTCTGTTGTCTAGGTATAGATGCACAGATATCTTCCGAGCACTTGGGGAAATCAAAGAAGACAGGGCTAGTGTGACAGATCTCAATTCCAACATGTTGATATGGGCTGTTGACTTCCGAGCAGACCACCTTTCTCTTACTGCTTTTTCTTTTGTGAAGGCTTCCCAGCCGCTGAGGGAAGCATCAGAGGTGATGACAATATCTGGAGGAGGTGGTAGAAGGGATCTGGGGGGAGGTAGAGGAAGGGATGTCCAACTGAGAATCTCTTTGTGAACGGTAGGGAGTAAGCAAATCTTGTCTGACCAGATGAACTCCTGCCAAAGGAGAGATGAGAGAAGGTTTTGGAAATGTCTGCAAATGAGAGGGGCATGAAGAAACCCTAGGTTCAAAGCCCTCATCTTCCCTATGACTCTGGCTAAGTCTCTCAAGGAAAACTGATGGTGGAAAACCTGGGATCTCAAATTTTGAACTTCTCTCCATTTGTCCCCGGGAACTGTTATAGAGAAAGAAGGGGAATCTATGAGGAACCCCAGAAAAATGATTGACTGACAAGGAGTCAGTATAGATTTCTCGCAGTTTATGGTAAACCCCAGATGTTGGAGGAGTGACAAAATGAACTCTCTGTGAGCCAACAGTATCTCCTGGTCTGAATGGACTACCAGGAGATTGTCTAGGTAGATGACACATCGGATTCCTTTCTGTCAAAGATGTGAGACCACAGACTTCATCAGGCGGGTGAATGTATAAGGGGATTTGCACAGGACAAAAACCATATCCGTGCTTTGGTAAAGGACGTCTTTCCAGAGGAACCTAAGGAGTCTCCTGTGATTTGGGTGGACTTGGATTGTATGGAAGGCCTCTTTGAGGTTGATTTTAATACAGAAGTTGTTTTTGACCAGCAAGAAAGGCACATCTGCCAAACCCTCCATGCGGAAAGAACTAGGTGTTATGTACTGGTTCAGGGATTTGACATTTAGAACTGGCCTGTAGGAGCCATCCTGTTTCTTTATGGCAAAGAGATGGCTGATCCAGCCTCTTTTGGATGAGTCTACCAGCTCTATTTTGCCATGACGTAGAGCAAGAGCTAAGACACTGTCTAGTAGAGGACTTGCATTCTTTTAGCAAGGGAATATCTGGTGTGAAAACCTGTAAAGGCGGAGGGACAGGCCTTTTTTGATGATTTATAATAGCCACTTGTCTGTGTTAATCTGCCCCAAAAAAAGCTATTGCTTGAGAAAGACATGGCAAAGGGGGCATAGATAGGCCACTTACCATATCCTCTGTCTTTCCTGGAGGGTTTTTTATTGCCGGACACTGCACCTCTTGTGACTAGTCCAAGAGAAACCTCCTCTTGGTGCTTTGGGGGCACCTCGGTGGTCTCGGGTCGAGCTGCTGGCTGTGACAGAACGACCCTCCTGACGAAAGGGCCGTTTGACAGGCTGGTTGCCCCTTAGGTCTGAGAAGGACTTCATCCATGAAGTCGGGGTGAACAGATCTGAATCTTTTAAATTGGGGACATCTACAGACCTGGGAGCTAGGCTAGTGAGGCCCACTCTATCTAAACAGTGAGTACTACGTAAGTTAGATATGAAATCAAATGTCTGGGCCAATCATTAAAGTAGCCCTGCTAATGGTCTTTAAGAGAGCCATTTTTGAAACTACTGTACCAGGGAGTCTAATGAGGCGCTAGCAACTCCTTCTTTTTCTGTTTTGTCTAAGACAAACAACAGTGGGCCAGAAGCATCTGACACTTTGATTTGTATCTTCCTTAGTATCTTATCTTTGGAATCACTCTGGGTCTTATCCCCCATGAGTGAAGAGAGAGCCGGATCAATTTCAGGGGCAAAAAGGGCTGATATGTCTGGGATACCAGCATGGTTACGGAGAACCATTTCATCCTCTTTTATTAGGGCTGTTCTGAAGGCCAGTTGCACAAAGTTATATACCTGAGAGCGCTCTTTCAATGCCCAATCCGAAGTATATAATTTAGAAGGGGGCATTTTGCCTGCTAGAGCTACCCGGGCCATTTGCAGGTCGCTATACTCGCCTCTGCGAGAAGACACTCTAGTTCTAGTAACTTCCTCTGACTCCCAGTATACAGAAGTGTAAGTGTCGTCTTTATATGAGCGAGGAGAGGTTAAAGAGTGCTGCTGACCAGTCTCCTCATGAGAGCGCTGTGGCGCATAATGCTAGTCGGAGGCAGGAAAATTGTGCCGGCCATTGGGCAGGAGAAAACGGTCTGCTTAGGACCTTTGAGGTATTCCGGCTGCGGGCAATACCTGGGAAAGAGACGTTTTTTCCCGAACAGGTGTCACTTGCAAAAACACTGCTTCAGTGTTTCTTTTTAGAAGTGTGTTTTCTCACCACTCTCTGAGAATATACTGGAGGGGAGGGGGACTCTGCACCCTGTATGACCTCTCCCTCTTCAGAAGTGTCCCTGCTGTCTTCTGACTGTACAGGGTTAAATATTTTTCTCCTCTTAAATAATATTTCCTCATCTCATGAGGAATTACTATCTGTATCAGACAGTACATGTTTAGATGGCTATCTGTTATTCCTCTTGCTGGAAGATGGGGACAGAGGTAAAGTGTCTGTAGCAGACACTGACACAGTGTCCTCCATCTCAGTGCTGAGTTAAAATCTAATCACAGGGGGTGGGGCTTAGCCTTTCAGCTGCGGTGCATGCCCATGACCAGCGTGCATGCCCATGACCTGCCGTGCATGCGCACCCGTGGTAATGGCGCTCCCCCGGCTGTGTGAGAAGGTCAAAAAAAGATTCTTTCACTTTACCTTCTCAGCGGAAGTCGGGAGGCCTTTCACCTAACCCACCAGCTGTTGCTAGGTGGCAAGCCTCCCGATGAACAAATGGGAAGCAGTTAGTTTCCCGATGGTAGGGATCCCGGCGGTCATAATACCGATGCCGGAATCCCAACATCCATGGGAATCCCGACAGTCAAAATCCCGACCAGGGCCCTGAATCCACACTTGGGGGGGTGGTCCACGGCATCCCCCGAGAGGGAATAAATTAGTGTGATGCCGTCAGGTGTTGGGATTCCGGTGTCGGTATTATGACCACCGGGTTCCCATACTGATCCCCACACATATGTGTGTAGCTAGCAAACTGAAAGCATGGGGAATTAGTTCATACTTTATATCAAAACATTTAAACTAGCAGGCCATCATCCAGGTTTACTCAATTTTCCTATTTGCTTTAAACATCATTGAGTTGCAGTTGGACTGGCTTGTAGGCTTATCCATACATACAGGCCTTTGTTAGCGGCGGGTCGCGCCGGCTCCCAGTCGTTGCTAGGCAATGGGGCCAGCGCGTCACTTCCACCACTAACTCCCTGCTCCCGGCCGGTTGCCTAGCAACAGAAGATGCCGGGCGGCTGCCCGGCACTGCAGTCCCGGCTGTTACTAAGCAGCTGGGACGCCGCGCGCTGCGCGCCATGTAACAGCTGGATAATTAGGATCTGGGGCTGGGCTGCCTGCTGATTGGGCTACGGGTTTTTTTTATGGGAGCCAGATTAGGACAGCCCCGCCTGTGGAGCTGTGTCCTGCCCCTGGATTGTTCCTGTGCAGCCAGTTAATCCTGTATCCTGAGTCCTGGAGTCTGGAGCCTGATCATTGGAATTGTATCCAGCCTTCCAGTCCTGTTATCCTGTATCTGCAGCCTTGGGGTTCCTTGGGGTTCCTGTTCCTTCTGCGTGTACTTTTACTGGTGTCGGGAGTGGCCGTATTTAGTCTTACTTTCTGGCTTTTGTGTTCTCTGCGGAGGTTTCTGCTATTGCTGTCCTCGCCGAATTACGACGGTGTCGTGTTTGGTGTTCGGGCAGCATTACCTTGGTTACAGTTTTGTTGGCGGCCGCGCCGCACATTTACTAGTTTATTGTTTATTAGTGGTTTCCCCCTATTTTCTTGTGTGTCTGTCTTAGTTTTCCCCTTGTTCTCTCTCTGTCTCGGTTAACACCTTGTCACCTACTAAGATCGGGGGGCATCGGAGTCGGGCAGACCTAATCCGCCCGTCAAACGCGTCTGCCGTGGGCCCAAGAAACCATAGTCTCGCAGGCATTGACCGACCACTTGGGAGAGTCAACGGAGTCAGAATTCCCATCAGATATTGCTGCGTATCCCAGTTCTGTTGCAGCCTCACGCATCTGTACTTGGAACTCTTCTGCTGCCACCCTATCTCCTGGGTTCCAAGAACAGAGAACGTAACAGCCTTATGTACATTTGCCAATATTTTGAAACAAAAACATACTGTCAATTAAATATTCCAGTGCTAGCTTTTATATTTATTGGTTCTATATACGTTATAAGATACGTAAAACCAAGGACTGGCTTTTTTCTTTTATGTTTTTGCATATACAGTACTGTATATCAACATGGTTTCAATCTCTTCTTCATTTAATGCTGATGGCGACAAACCCAGAAGGGTGATGGTGCTGACCCAGGAATATTGGTATCGGCATAGCCCTTTCAATGAAAGATAGTATGCCTCCGATTGCAAAACTATGGCTATTAATCTGCCTGCCAATACAATGCAGCCCCTCAGCTTACCTTCCAACCTTCCCAACTTTGGTGGAACAGTTCCAGTTTATGGGCACAGTTCCACCGTATGCAGCCAAGTAGGTTAAAGGTTGGCAGTGACCTCTGTTTTTCACTGCTGCACTGCAAAGTACAGAGTAAGGCTGGGGGCAGCCCAGAAGCTTCAGACATGCTGAGCACTGGGCAGAATGATGAGAAATGGGGGTATTATGCGTGACCACATCTCCAGTGTGACACACTGTAAGAGCAAACAGTGCAGCCATGACCCTTTTTTCATGCCGCAGGTGCCATGTAAACTACTGGGAGCATGGCACACAACCTCACCAAGAGCAGCAAGCAGAGGACGTAACTCAGAACCTACTCGACAAGGCAGTGACTACTTGGTACTGCTAAACTGCCGTGCAAAGAGGGAGGTACTATTCACCAGGGATGCAAACCAAGGACTGCAGAGGGTCCTTAAGGCTGTGACCCAGAGCACAATAAATGATACTAAAGGCAAAGAAAAGAAAACCAGAAAAGAAAGAAAAACTGGAAAAATAGCAGACACAGACAAGGGGAAACAATGACTGAGCAGGGGAAAAGAACAGCACAAAATGAGGGAAGAGGTGGGCGCTTCTCTGGATACAAGCAAGCCTTCCGCTGCCCTCGGTGCCCTCAATACATATACTGTATATGCACCAATAAAAATCAACAGATTGTATGCTGGTGAACAATAGGGATATGACTTTACCTTTTTAGTTCTAGAGTATATGCAGAATTAATTTCTCTGCCTATTTCATGGTGTCACACACCTCAATTACATTTCTATGCTGTTCATAAATTGTGTCACTCTGTATGCTAACATCATTTTATATGCAGAGAATATGTACACTGTTTATGAATCCTTTTAACATCTTTTATGAACACATGAAATGTAAAATATGGTATTTTTGTATTAGAATAAACCTTCTATTTCTACCTTTAATTTAAAGTTTGAATGTCCTCATTAGCAAAGCACAATTTTGTTTAATTCTGCTTACAGCCTGTTGATTCTCACTGGGCAACGCCAATCCTAACCAAAATCTCTAGAGTATTTATTAATGTTTAATATAAATGTATGGAGAAGAACAGTGATTACTGATTCAATACTACAGGGGCAATAAAAAATGTCAATATTTACATATGGAGCAATACTATTTAATGATTTTTATAACAGGGTAATGCTATTTGCATAATCATATATATAAGAGGCCATTTTTATTTATTTTTATATGGAAGTATTACTATTCCATTATTCATATACAGTACATGGTAATACTATTTACTTTTAAATAGGGGTGATGCTATATTAGGATTTATATAGGGGTCAAATGTGTAATGTAGCATTGTAACAAAGTCCTAATACTGTAAGGGGAATGAAACCTCAATACATTGTACTTGGTTTGATTTCTCATCAACCAAACCTCTGATTAGTAAATTTCCTGGTTGGTGTTTTTCCACAACAGATTGAGGTTGAGCAGTGAGTGTCCTAGGTCAACTCTAAATCATAGGGGTCAATTTACAAATACAGGTTGAGTCTCCCTTATCCAAAATGCTTGGGACCAGAGGTACAGTATTTTGGATATCGGATTTTTCCGCATTTTGGAATAATTGCCATACCATAATGAGATATCATGGTGATGGGACCTAAATCTAAGCACAAAATGCATTTATGTTACATTTACACCTTATACACACAGCCTGAAGGTAATTTTAGCCAATATTTTTTATAACTTTGTGCATTAAACAAAGTGTGCCTACATTCACACAATTCATTTATGTTTCATATACACCTTATACACACAGCCTGAAGGTCATTTAATACAATATTTTAATAACTTTGTGTATTAAACAAAGTTTGTGTACATTGAGCCATCAAAAAACAAAGGTTTCACTATCTCACTCTCACTCAAAAAAGTCCGTATTTCGGAATATTCCGTACTTCGGAATATTTGGATATGGGATACTCAACCTGTATTTAGAAATTTTTATATCATATCTTATCTTCATATATTGCATATTTAATTTGATGTTTATGTCTCTTGCTGGTATACCGATAAGAGGCTGTGCAAGTATAGAGTAAAACGTAAAGCAATGGTACACTATAACTTCCAGGTAAGAACCCATCATGCCAAACGTACTGTACAATACATGCAGCAGCAAAGCCATTGGGTCTTGCAGATGTGAGTACAAGCTGGCAGGGAGGGATCCAGGGTATCAATCTCCCCAAAATGTGATAATGTAGCATATAGGCTACACTGGTCATTCAGTCCACCTCAAACTTAATATTTCCAAAACAGAATTAATTATATTTCCACCAGCCAATAATAGTTACCAATCGGATATCTCTATCACTGTTAATAACTTAACAATCAACCCTACCCCACAAGCTCGCTGCCTAGTTGTCATCCTTGAGTCTGAACTGTCTTTGGTTCCCCACATTCAATCTCTCTCTAAATCATGTTACATACATCTAAAAAATATATATCCAAAATATGACCTTATCTTACACAAGACACTGCAAAAACTCTAATCCATGCACTCATCGTCTCTCGCATTGAGGATTGCAATAGTCTCCTTACTGGTCTTATAAAAAAAAAGACTTTCACCATTACAATCCATTTTGAATGAAGCTCAAGGCTGATCTTCCTCGCTAGACGTTCATCATCTGCTAATCCCCTCCATCAGTCCCTCCATTGGCTGCCTGTATTCTACCGTATTTAATAAAAAATACTTTTGCTTACACATAAGGCTATTAACCAAACTACACCAACATTCATCACTTCACTTATCTCAAAATATATCTCAACTTGACCTCTCTGCTCTGCATGAGATCTTCGTCTCTCATCCACATACATTACTTGCTGCTGTTCACGAATGAAAGACCTTCTTTGGGCTGAACCTACTCTGCTGAATGTCCTCCCACGCTCAATAAGACTCTTCCCATGTCTTCAAACCTTCAAGCGCTCCCTGAAAACTCACCTCTTCGGGCAAGCTTATCAAATTCCATAACCGCCCACATAACCTTCATAAATATTCATATCTAATTACTTCCCCCCTGTACAGTCCACACATATACTCACAAACAGCATTTCTTTTTTTTTCTTTTTTTTTCAATTTGCCATCCTCCTGGTCTTTGGTCTACATTGCTGTGTACCATATCATACAACCCATCAAGAAACTGGCAGGACCATTATTCAATAGGCACCACATATCCTTGTGTATCAATGCCTATTTTCCTATAGATTGTAAGCTTGCGAGCAGGGCCTTCCTACCTCTATGACTGTCTGCTTTATCCAGTTTTGTGTTATCACTGTTGTTCTAAGCGCAAAGGAATATGCTGCTCTATATAAGAAACTGTTAATAATTAATAAATGTTAATAAATAATTTAAAGATTTAATTAGCTACTGGGGCCAAGCTCCGACAACCAGATGCCACCCAGTAATTCACATTATAACATATATCTCTGATACCTTCAGTGGTTCTCTAATAATACAGTAAATGGTCATGCTACTTAATAATGCAGCAATTGTTAGAACATTTAACTTTTCAGAGAATTAACCACAATTGTAGTTTTCTAAATAGACCCTATAGTGCTAATTTATAACGGTGCAGTATCTGCATATTATGGCCTTTATTCTGAGTTACAGGTATTTTGGAATGCAGCCGCATCTAGTGATTATTGTACATATACACCTGACAGTTTCATCTCAGACATTTCTCTCAGCTGTGAAATGGGTGCATTACTGGGCAGCAACTGGGCATACACAGTATGTTTGGGGATGTATCCAGAGTTAAACTATATTCTCAGTTGTGTGTATGTATCATACTTACCTACTCTCCCGGAAGCTGCGGGAGGCTCCCGTTTTTTGGGGTAGCCTCCCGCACCCCCAGAAAAGTGGGCAGGTCTCCCACATCCTGCTTGCACCCTAGTGCGAGCAGGGTCCGTCGGGTGGAGAAGGGGTTAAAATGATGCAAATCGCGTCATTTTAGCCCCTCCCCCTTCCCGCGGACCCGCAAATTGCAGCATTTCCCGATGCGGGGCGGGGCTTAGTGATGTCACAGTCCGGCCCCACCCCCGAAGACACCTGCAGCGTCTCCTCTCCGGGCTTCTCCCGGAGAGGAGAAATAAAATGTAGGTAAGTATGGTATGTATGGTTAGGGCGTGGTAAGTGCCAATAAGTTATGATGGCTGCTCTAGTGCATAGAGGGCTAGGGACAGGGGCATATTAACAGAGGAGGAGGCCCATATGCAGCCTCCTCTGTCCAGGACCCCACCTCTGTAACCAGCAGCATAATAGTCTAAGCACTTGGGGGCAAACCTGTATTGTGCATGCACAGATCTCCGGAGAAATGCCTGGATAATAACCGCCGCTCCATTGTCAAGGTGATTTATGGAGAGGTGGTATCGCCTACAGGGGACTCCGCAGAGATGAGTGTTGAAAAAAATGGGTGCAGGGTTTAAGGTGTGGGACCGCCCTGGAACTCGGGTGCCCAGATAATGGTCAGTTGACACCCACAAACGCCCTCTTCCTGTCAATCTCTTGCGATCGGCTGTGCGAATGGATTCTTCATTAAATCAATCACTCAGAAACGATCCATCTGCGCATTGCGGTGCATACATATGCGCAGTTGTGACCTGATCGCAGCGCAGTGAAAAATCCTAGCATGCGATAAGGTTGGAATGACCCCCTTAGTCAGAGGGTCCAGTGCGGATTTTCTAGATCTCTACTATTGGTCTGGAAATAAGTTGTACTAGGATCACGTTGTATCTAGAGATGTGCGGCAGGCACTTTTCATGTTTGTGTTTTGGTTTTGGTTCTAATTCCCCGCTCATGTTTTGGTTTTGGGTTGGTTTTGCCAAAACCACCCTTTCGTGTTTTGGTTTTGGTTTTGGTTTTGGACCTGGATGATTTTTGGAAAAAAATATAAAAACTGCTAAAATCACAGAATTTGGGGGCAATTTTGATCCTACGGTATTATTAACCTCAATAACATTCATTACCACTCATTTCCAGTCTATTCTGAACACCTCACAATATTGTTTTTAGGCAAAAAGGTTGCACCGAGGTAGCTGTATGACTAAGCTAAGCGACACAAGTGTGCGGCACAAACACCTGGCCCATCTAGGAGTGGCACTGCAGTGGCAGACAGGATGGCAGATTTAAAAAATAGGCCCCAAACAGCACATGATGCAAAGAATAAAAAGAGGTGCATCGAGGTTGCTGTATGACTAAGCTAAGCGACACAACCATCTGGTCCATCTAGTAGTGGCATGCAGTGGCTGAATGTCAAAAGTGGCCAGCAATTTTTCAGTCCACTGACAGCATCTCCTGCACACCCCTGTCATTTTTCAAAAATTCTGCAATTAGTGGACTTATACGGCAGTACTCCTGTACTAATACAGCAGTGCCCCTGGACTTATATGGCAGTGTCAGACAGAATGGTATTTAAAAATCCATGCCCCAAATGCACATGATGCAAAGATGAAAAAGAGGTGCACCAAGGTTGCTGTATGACTAAGCTAAGCAACACAAGTGTGCGGCACAAACACCTGGCCCATCTAGGAGTAGCACTGCAGTGGCAGACAGGAGGGCAGATATAAAAAAAAAAGGCCCGAACAGCACATCATGCAAAGATGTAAAAAAGGTGCAATGAGGTAGCTGTATGAGTAAGCTAAGCGACACAAACAATTGTCCCATCTAGGAGTGGCATTGCAGTGTCAGACAGGACGTATACGCCAGTACCACTGTAATTATAAGGCAGGATCACTGGACGTATACGGCAGTACCACTGGACATATACGGCAGTATCACTGGACTGGATTTATACACCAGTACCACTGTAATTATACTGCAGGATCACTGGATTTATACAGTAGGATCATTGGATTTATACAGCAGGATCACTAGAATTATACGGCAGGATCACTGGATTTATACGGCAGCACCGCTGGACATATACTGCAGTATCAATGGATATATATGGCAGTATCACTGGACTGGACTTATACGCCAGTACCACTGTAATTATATGGCAGGATCACAGGAATTATACGACAGTATCACGGGAATTATACAGCAATATCACAGGAATTATATGGCAATATCATTGTAATTATACGCCAGTATCACAGGAATTATACGGCAATATCACAGGAATTATATGCCAGTTTCCCGAGAATTATAAGGCACTATCACTGTAATTGTACGCCAGTATCGTGGGAATTATATGGCAATATCACTGTAATTATACGGCAATATCACAGGAATTATACGCCAGTATCCCGAGAATTATACGGCAATATCACTGTAATTATACGCCAGTATCACAAGAATTATATGGCAATATCAGTGTAATTATATGGCAATATCACAGGAATTATATGCCAGTATCCCGAAAATTATCCGGCAATATCACTGTAATTATACGCCAGTATCACGGAAATTATACGGCAGTATCACTGTAATTATACGCCAGTATCATAGGAATTATATGGCAATATCACTGTAATTATACGGCAATATCACAGGAATTATATGACAGTATCCCGAGAATTATACGGCAATATCACTGTAATTATACACCAGTATCACTGTAATTATACGGCAATATCACGGGAATTATACAGCAATCTCACTGTAATTATACGCCAGTATCACAGGAATTATATGGCAATATCACTGTAATTATACGGCAATATCACAGGAATTATACGCCAGTATCCCGAAAATTATACGGCAATATTACTGTAATTATACGCCAGTATCATGGGAATTATATGGCAATATCACTGTAATTATATGGCAATATCACAGGATTTATACGCCAGTATCCCGAGAATTATACGGCAATATCACTGTAATTATACGCCAGTATCACAGGAATTATATGGCAATATCACTGTAATTATATGGCAATATCACAGGATTTATACGCCAGTATCCCGAGAATTATACGGCAATATCACTGTAATTATACGCCAGTATCACAAGAATTATATGGCAATATCACTGTAATTATGTGGCAATATCACAGGAATTATATGCCAGTATACCGAGAATTATACGGCAATAACACCTTTAATTATACACCAGTATCACTGGAATTATATGGCAATATCATGGGAATTATACAGCAATATCACTGGTATTATACGCCAGTAACACTGGATATATGGCAGCAGAGGACACCACAACTGTGACTGGTCACTGGACTGATGCTGCACAAGAGAGACACTACCCCTGGTCTGATGCAAGACAACACAGGAAATCTGCAAGGGATTTATACAGCAGCCAGCAGCACTGGGGACATATAGCAGCAGAGGACACCAACACTGTGACTGGCTGGACTGATGCAGCATAAGACACTGACTACACTGGACTGAGTAGTACAAACCAGCACTAGAATCGCCACCCCACTTTCCTGCCCAAACAGACACTGAGACACGTCCTCTCACTACACTCTCCGATACTGGAGTGAAAATGGCGGCGACGCGCAGCTCCTTATATGGAATCCAAATCCCGCGAGATTCCGACAGCGGGATGATGATGTTTTGCCTCATTCTGGTTTCCGAGTCAGGCGGAAAAACCCGAGTCTGACTCAGATCCCGGCTCGTGACGTGAAGTCTGGTAGGGTTCGGTTCGCTGAGAACCGAACCCGCTCGTCTCTAGTTGTATCCTACCAGCATTCTAGAAAATGGTTCCCTGAAATCATTGTATTTTATTTTATTGCTTAGATTGTTACTGAAAACCTGTAAGCTGAGCCTCTTTGTTAAAACCTATAAATATTTATGGTGCAGATTACTTGCCATGCTGAACTGCTTCATTATGCTTCACGGTAAAAATGCTATGAGCTATAAATCACACTGACACCGTCTGTCTTGAGTTTATAACATCATCCTATTCCATCTAGACTAGAATGCTTGAAGAGGCAGAAATGCAATTTTCAGTCTAGATAACTAGATAGCAATTGCCTCATATTGTGGTACTTAGGTAATTTTTACACAAAGCACTAGGGAGGGTCTATATTGGGCAGTGCTTATATTTCCAATGTGATTGACATTCTGCATTGTAATTAGAAAGGGAATAATGTGCTCGATAGCTTTATCTTGCCATCAGTTTTGATTATTAAGGTCCTTTGCAGGTTTGTATGTTAACATTTGAATGCAATGCTATGAGTACTAGGCAGTAAGGTTAAGGTGATCTTTTTTAACTATTGCATAATAGAATTTCTGTATGAAAAAAAAGCAATGTTGGCTTTAAATAACCAAAAGTAAGAGTCTATTTACAAAATCCCACCAAAAAGTTCACCATGACAACTGAGTGGTGATCAGCAACACTGGATAGTAGCAGTAAAAGTAGTCTTGTAGTTTTCAGGGAATTTCAAGATTCCATAAAAAATTTTTTTAATGAAACTGTATAAAAAGAAATAGTTAAAAGTAGAAATATATACAGGTAAATAAATAAATAATGATTAAAAAACCCAGAGAAAAATACTAATAATAAAATATATTTTACTATGTGCAGCTTTGGTTAACCTCAACCTTAGACTAATGTTAAACATCTCTAGTAATAGAGACAGGCTTAGGCAAACTGGGGGGAATCCAACTGTTTCTCCCCTCAGCCGCCACTAGATGGCACCCAATGAAGCGATTCAATTGTTGCTCTGGACACAATGACGCAGGGGAGACACATTTCAGCTCGGAGACCCCAGTGCTGGTGAGCTGAAATGTGTGAAAGTGACCCATTTGGGTGCGCAAACTGCACTTTTCGCATTGCGCCCAGCACTTTTGTTAGTTTAACCATTTTATGTTACTAAACCTGGCCTGTCTGGGTGTGACAAAAAGAAACAATAAAATACTCTCCACCGATCTCCCGTCACTTTAGATGGGAGATCGGGAACGATAAACAATTGAATTAACCCCACTGAATGTTACTTTATTCTCAGTCTCTAATCTTGTGGCTCATGTGTTGAGTGTGAGAGAGAGACATAGGATAAGTGAGGGAAAAAGGTGGGATAGCACTTAAGATTTTGAAATACAGTGGTAATATGGGACATTTCTGTGGTCCCTCCATTTCCGACAACAGAAGCAGCCCATTAGGTTTCAATAGGTGATGATAACTTGTCAGATTTACCAAGTTCCAGAAGGCAAAGTATTCTGGAGCTGCACTGCAGCGAATGCCATCCTCAGATGGCTTTTACCACTGTTGCCTAAGGCCTCCACTTCTAAACAATTACAGTGAGAGGGTTCTGTAGAAACCATCCCCGGCAATGGCCGCTGCATGGTCCTGAACTAGAGGTGAAATTATCACTTTGGCATTTATTTTACATCGTACCCATCACAGGAACGGGCTCCTTTTGGAATGCCTGTCCCTTCAGGTGTACATTAGTACATTTCATTTATTATTGCTGTGCATAGTGCCAATAAGAATCTACAATTATCGTGTCTAAAACCCAATCATTGATAAATGTACTAATAAACATATGGAAGGCGTGAAAAGGAGACTTTACATCTACTGTATGTAAGCATTTGATTTTTCAGTGCTTTCACATTACAAATTTATTATATTTATTGATTAGAGACTTCAGATACAAAATGGGATAACTGTTCCTGATAGCAACATCAATGTATGTTGGTTGCTGAGTGCTTCAGGAGTTAAAGATCCAACTTTTTTTGTCCTTATCCAACGCTATGAATCTTTATATGATAACTATTCTCTGTTGGAACTAGAGATGTGCACCAGAAATTTTTCGGGTTTTGTGCTTTGGTTTTGGATTCGGTTCCGCAGCCGTGTTTTGGATTCGGACGCATTTTGACAAAACATCCCTTAAAAAAAATTGTCGGATTCGGGTGTGTTTTGGATTCGGGTGTTTTTTTTTCAAAAACCCCTCAAAAACAGCTTAAATCATAGAATTTGTGGGTAATTTTGATCCTATAGTATTATCAACCTCAATAACCATAATTTCCACTCATTTCCAGTCTATTCTGAACACCTCACATTATTATTTTTATTCCTAAAATTTGCACCGAGGTCGCTGGATGACTAAGCTAAGCAACCCAAGTGGCCGGCACAAACACCTGGCCCATCTAGGAGTGGCACTGCAGTGTCAGACAGGATAGCACTTCAAAAAATTGGCCCCAAACAGCACATGATGCAAAGAAAAGAGAAAAAGAGGTGCACTGTGGTCGCTGGATGGCTAAGCTAAGTGACACAAACACCTCAATATCACAGGAATTATTTGTTCTAATCAATGGTATTATTGGTCCAAATCACTGGAAGAAAATGACAAAATCACAGGAATTATTCGTTCTAATCAATGGTATTATTGGTCCAAATCACTGGAAGAAAATGACAAAATCACTGGAATTAAATGGCAGTAATGTCGGGAATTATATTAAATGGCAGTACCACTGGACATATACGGAAGTGTCAGACAGGATGGCACTTAAAAAAATAGTCCCCAAACAGCACATGATGCAAAGAAAAAAAGAGGTGCACCAAGGTCGCTGGATGGCTAAGCTAAGCGACACAAACACCTCAATATCATAGGAATTATTTGTTCTAATCAATGGTATTATTGGTCCAAATCACTGGAAGAAAATTACAAAATCACAGGAATTATTCGTTCTAATCAATGGTAATATTGGTCCAAATCACTGGAAGAAAATGACCAAATCACAGAAATTATTCGTTCTAATCAATGGTATTATTGGTCCAAATCACTGGAAGAAAATGCCAAAATCACTGGAATTATTTGGCAAGATCACTGTAATTAAAATGATAAATCACTGATATTAATTGGTAAAATCTCGCTATCGCCTGCCTAGTGAAGTGGAAACTAGATGGGATTTTGTACCAGGGACACAATAACTTCATAAATTGTCTAAATCCCAATGCACTAATGGCGGAAAACGGGTGCACGTCTAACAGTGCACTGATTATACTGAGAACTGATTATACTGATCACTGATGATACTACAGAGAACTAACACTGAGCAGCGAGAACAGCACTGGACTATTGTACTGTAGTATACTGGTCACCACAATGCAGCACTGACACTGAGCACAGATATTAAGCACTTATCAGGATACTAGAAGTGACACGGTGCAGCAAGATAACGCTATGGCCTACTGTACTGTACTACTATATACTGGTGGTCACCACAATGCAGCACTGTACTACTATATACTGGTAATGTTTTTATTTGAAATATTGCAACCTTCTTACATTTTATTTACACATTTACAAATTTACAATAAATAAATAAAGTAAAAAAAGAACAACCATCTCAAACAAATGTTCCCACTTGTTCCTACCACTTCTCCCCTGTTTCACATATTTCCAAGTTCCATCTTTTCCTTCAATTTTCCCTTAAGTCTAACAACTTCCTTAAAAACCTTTTTGTCCTGAGACTAGCCTCCTCCTCTTCCTCCATACTCCCCCCTCATCTGTTCTTGAGCCCATGCATACCACTCTCACACTTCCTTTCATTCCCCACCACCTTTCACTCCACTCTCAACCCACTCACCCTCTCACCTTCCACACCATACACTCTACTTTCTCCCAGGGCAATCCAACATTTAATAAGTCAATAACAAATCTAGGTAGCTCTTCCAGTGTAGGCAGCCATTTAAAACATAACCAAATCTCAAAATTCTATTTCAACTAAAAAGTGAGATAGTTATAGAAAAGTTTCTACCAGTACCTGGAGGCTGAAAATTTTCCATCACCCACTAAAGGGGCTTCAGCCGGCGCCACAAGTGGGACCAACTGGTGACGTCCAATCTCTCCTCTTCCATTTCCATCATCCGCTTCACCTCGTGTAGTATTAAGCCCTCCACCACTTCGCACGGAAGGATTTTATTTCTCAATGAAACCTGACACTGTGCATTCCATAAGTGATACCTGACAGCTAAACTTATCATAAAAATTGTGCATAAATCAAATTCCTCATACCCTTTGAGTGTCCCATATGCCCATCCCCAGTAATCCAAACCAGAAAGACAAGGTATTCCAAGAGCGCTTGACACTCTTTTGTAAATGTTTATATTAAAAGGACACTGAAGCAAGAAATGATCCATACTCTCCTCCTGACCTTGACACTCCTCCCGTGGACAATCACGATCATTGGATCTTCTAAACTTCAGGTTCCCCCTAACATAGAGCTTCCCTTGGAATGAGAACCAGGCGATGTCCCTAAATTTCAATGGGATCCTCTGAGAATTTATCAGAGAAATCCCTTCTGAACATACAGTTTCTGAGCAATCCTTCAGGGCCAATGGGACATGGAAGTGAGTTTGCAAGACCCTCTTCCCCAACTCCTTCCTACTGAGATCTCTTAACTCCCCTACTCCCAAGCCTCATCGCCCAATCACTCTCAAGCACTGGATCACGTAGATTGGGAGGTGGCCTCTTCTAGGCCGAGAGTTTCTCAAGTGACCTCCTTCTATCCACACTGTGAGGAAGGGGGATATCCATTCCCTAAAACTGTCTGCCCACCGAGGAGGGGTCTCTGAAAACAGACCCCCGAAATTCATTTTTAAAATAGCTGTTATAAAAAACACCACCGGGTTGACCATATCCAGCCCCTCCTTGGTCCTCGGTGTGCACGCAATGCCTCTCTTGACTATATTCATTTTGTTTCCCCACAACAGCAGCAAAAACAAAGAGCCAATTTTAGACCACAGTAGTTGTGGCAAAAAACATACATAACTGACATATAAAAACAATGGAATCAGATAGGTTTTACACAAGTCAACCCTTTCCCTCAGGGAGAATTTCCATCCTCTCCAACTTCTTACTTTCCGGGTCGCCTCTTCCAGTATCCTTTCCCAATTTGCTGTGGCATAATCGCCCTGGTCGAATCTTATTCCTAGAATCTTAATTTGGTGGCTGGCCACAGGGAGGCTGTCCGGAAGGTCAAATTCTCTACCTTCCTCCCCCATCCAGAAAACTTCACACTTGTCCTGATTTATCATGGAGCCCGAGGCTCCAGAGTATTCACCTATCAGTTGGTCCACATCACAGGCCTCTGTCTTTGACGACAGAACCACTGTGACATCATCAGCATAGGCAGTTAACTTTAGTGGTTCACCCTGGCCCAGCTGCACCCCTCCCACCATGCTGTCCTCAATCCTCCGGATAAAAGGATCGATCGCAAACACGTAAAGGAGAGGGCTCAGGGGACAACCCTGATGGTCCTTTCCTTTAGAGAGTAAGATAAGTGCAGAAAGCCTCATGGAGGGAGGGAGTTCACCCTCTGCCAGGCCACTGTTAAAAACCTCCACGAGACGAGGTGCCAGGACGTCTGAGAATTCTTTATAGAATTCAGCTGTCAAACCATCTGGCCCAGGTGTCTTTTTTGATGTTAAACCACCAATCGCTTCTCTGACCTCCTCCACAGATATCTCACTCTCTAAGCAATCAATTGAGGCATCCGGTTCCACAAGCCCTGGTATCCTCCCCAGAAATTCCTCCATCTTTTCTCTGCTAAGTGCTTTCTCGGACAGCAGATCAGTGTAATAGGTTCTAATGACTTCCAGGATGCCCTCTCTCCCCTCCTGCACGACACCCTTTCCATCAATCAGACTTCTGATTTCCTTTAACTCGATCTTTCGCCTACAATTCTGGTAGGGATCCGGGGAGTGGTACTTGCCATAATCCCTCTCTCGAATCAAAGACGAAAGTCGACTATACTGCAACTGCTGCATCCGAGATTTCACTCTGGAGATTTCCCCATCATCTCCTCTTTCAGAGATCAGGAAGTCTAATTTCCTCCTCAGAGCATAGTAGGCACTTTTCTTTACCAAGTTTTTCTTTGCTACCAGCCACTTGAAAAACCCTTGGGTCCTCTCTTTGACCTCCTCCCACCACTCTGATATACTCCATCCTGCCTCCAACAGTGTTTCCTGTGCTTGGAAGAATTCCCTAAAGGATTGTCTTACCTTCTCTTCCTTTAGGAGCTCTGAGTTCAGCCTCCATAGGCCCCTTCCTTTTGAAATGGACTGTGAGGCATTCAAAGAAAAAGTCAAGAACCCGTGATCCGAAAATTCCACCAACCTTACCTGTGAAGGCAAAGTCTTGGAAGTTTCTTTAACGAAAAACCTATCTATTCTAGTCCTACTCTGACCACTAAAGTAAGTGTACCCCGTGAGGTCTGGATGATGCCGAATATGGACATCAACCAAACCAGCCTGCCTAACCATTGACACTAAATAATTTTAATCATAGCCCATGGTTTTTTTGGCACCTCCCCTGTCTTTTGGCCTAACTACGGCGTTGAAATCGCCACCAAAAACAACCTGCTGGGCTGTAAAAAAGAAATGGCTTGATCCTCTTGAAAAGGCATTTCCTATCCCAAGCTGTCTGGGGCCCATAGATATTGATCAGCATTAGGTCATGCCCTCTCAAGGTGACATCTAAGATCATACACCTTCCAATTTGTAGCTCAATAACCTTGTGCACAGTTACTATGCCGGCAAAAAGTACCGCCACCCCACCATAAGGCTCAGCTGCAAGAGACCAATAGGAGGGCCCACCTCTCCACTCGCTTTTGGCTTTGTGAAGAGCTGCAAACCTGCTAACCCGGGTCTCCTGCAAAAACAAAATATCAAAATCCTGGTTGTTAAAAAATGTAAAAGCCATGAACCGAGCCTTATCGAAAGAACGGAAGCCACATTAATCGTGGCACATCGTATAGGGTGGAGATCCATGTTTCTTTGGTGATTGAGATTCACTACCCATTTTTCTTATTCACTTCTCCCCACCACCTCCATCACCATCACCACCACCAACACCACATTCCATTCTTACAACAGCCTCTCCTACTTTCATCCCGGCTCCCTCCATGCCTGAACCAGGATCTGGGGGTTTCCGGGCAGGATCCATTGAAGGCGGATCCTTCTCTATTAGGGATTCCTGCACCCCCTCCCCAATTCCTTCCATGTTTGATTCTACATTTTCACCCTCCTCCTTGTCTTTCCCCACTAATGTAGATCCTACCGGGTCCCACTCCAGCTCACTTTCTGATTCTTTCCCTGAAACTTCCGTCAAACTTCCTTTTCTTTCCTTCTTCTTTCTGCCTCCTTCCCCACCACCTTTCTCTCTCTTCCTTCTCTTCCTTACTTTCCTTTGCTTAAGCACTAACTCTCTTTTCTCTGACGTCCTAGTGGATGCTGGGAACTCCGTAAGGACCATGGTGAATCGCGGGCTCTGCAGGAGACTGGGCACTGTAAAAGAAAGATTAGGTACTATCTGGTGTGCACTGGCTCCTCCCTCTATGCCCCTCCTCCAGACCTCATTTAGAATCTGTGCCCGGCCCGAGCTGGTTGCACACTAGGGGCTCTCCTGAGCTCCTAGAAAAGAAAGTATTTGTTAGGTTTTTTTATTTTCAGTGAGATCTGCTGGCAACAGACTCACTGCTACGAGGGACTAAGGGGAGAAGAAGCGAACCTACCTGCTTGCAGCTAGCTTGGGCTTCTTAGGCTACTGGACACCATTAGCTCCAGAGGGATCGAACACAGGCCCAGCCTCGGTCGTCTGGTCCCGGAGCCACGCCGCCGTCCCCCTTACAGAGCCAGAAGCAAGAAGAACGTCCTGGAAATCGGCGGCTGAAGACTTCGGTCTTCATTAAGGTAGCGCACAGCACTGCAGCTGTGCGCCATTGCTCCCTATGCACACCACATACTCCGGTCACTGATGGGTGCAGGACGCTGGGGGGGGGGGCGCCCTGGGCTGCAATTAGAGTACCTTAACTTTGGCAAACAACACATAATATAGCCTAATAAGCTATATATGTGTAAAAATCCCCTGCCATAATACAATTATAAGAGCGGGAGAAGTCCGCCGAAAAAGGGGCGGGGCTATCTTCCTCAGCACACTGGCGCCATTTTCTCTTCACAGTGCAGCTGGAAGACAGCTCCCCAGGCTCTCCCCTGCAGTTTCCAGGCTCAAAGGGTTAAAAAGAGAGGGGGGGCACTAAATTTAGGTGCAAACTGTATATAAAAAGCAGCTATAGGGATAAATCACTTTCTATTAATGTAAATCCCTGATTAAATAGCGCTGTGGTGTGTGCTGGCATACTCTCTCTCTGTCTCCCCAAAGGACTTTGTGGGGTCCTGTCCTCAGTCAGAGCATTCCCTGTGTGTGTGCGGTGTGTCGGTACGGCTGTGTCGACTTGTTTGATGAGGAGGCTTATGTGGAGGCGGAGCAGGTGCCGATAAATGTGATGTCACCCCCTGCGGGGCCGACACCAGAGTGGGTGGATATGTGGAAGGTATTAACCGACAGTGTCAACTCCTTACATAAAAGGCTGGATGACGTAACAGCCATGGGACAGCCGGCTTCTCAGCCCGCGCCTGCCCAGGCGTCTCAAAGGCCATCAGGGGCTCAAAAACGGCCGCTACCTTAGATGGCAGACACAGATGTCGACACGGAGTCTGACTCCAGTGTCGACGAGGTTGAGACATATACACAATCCACTAGGGGCATCCGTTGCATGATTTCAGCAATGAAAAATGTGTTACACATTTCTGACATTAACCCAAGTACCACTAAAAAGGGGTTTTATGTTTGGGGAGAAAAAGCAGCCAGTGTTTTGTTCCTCCATCAGATGAATTGAATGAAGTGTGTGAAGAAGCGTGGGTTTCCCCCGATAAGAAACTGGTAATTTCTAAAAAGTTACTGATGGCATACCCTTTCCCGCCAGAGGATAGGTCACGTTGGGAGATATCCCCTAGGGTGGATAAGGCGCTCACACGTTTGTCAAAAAAGGTGGCACTGCCATCTCAGGATACGGCCACCTTGAAGGAGCCTGCTGATAGAAAGCAGGAGGAAATCCTGAAGTCTGTATATACACACTCAGGTACTATACTGAGACCTGCAATTGCCTCAGCATGGAGGTGTAGTGCTGCTGCAGCGTGGTCTGATACCCTGTCAGATAATAGTGTTACCCTCGACAGGGATACTATTTTGCTAACGATAGAGCATATTAAAGACGTCGTCTTATATATGAGGGATGCACAGAGGGATATTTGCCGGCTGGCATCCAGAATTAATGCAATGTCCATTTCTGCCAGGAGGGTATTATGGACCCGGCAGTGGACAGGTGATGCTGATTCTAAAAGGCACATGGAGATTCTGCCTTATAAGGGTGAGGAATTGTTTGGGGATGGTCTCTCGGACCTCGTATCCACAGCAACAGCTGGGAAGTCAAAATTTTTACCTCAGGTTCCCTCACAGCCTAAGAAAGCAACGTATTATCAGGTACAGTCCTTTCGGCCTCAGAAAAGCAAGCGGGTCAAAGGCGCTTCCTTTCTACCAGAGGCAAGGGAAGAAGGAAAAAGGCTGCACCAGACAGCCAGTTCCCAGGATCAAAAATCTTCCCCCGCTTCCTCTAAGTCCACCGCATGATGCTGGGGCTCCACAGGCTGAGCCAGGTGTGGTGGGGGCGCGTCTCCGGAACTTCAGCGACCAGTGGGCTCGCTCACAGATGATCCCTGGGTTCTGCAAGTAGTATCACAGGGATACAAGCTGGAGTTCGAGGCGACTCCCCCTCGCCGTTACCTCAAATCAGCCTTGCCTGCTGCCCTCAGAAAAAGGGAGGTAGTACTGGCAGCAATTCACAAGCTGTATCTTCAGCAGGTGATAATCAAGGTACCCCTCCTTCAACAGGGACGGGGTTACTATTCCACAATGTTGTGGTACCGAAACCAGACGGTTCGGTGAGACCCATTCTAAATTTAAAATCCTTGAACATTTATATAAAAAAGTTCAAGTTCAAAGTACCTCAAGGGTGTGGTACAGGACTGTCATTACCAATTCCAGACGTTGCCATCTGGTCTGTCCACGGCACCGTGGGTATTTACCAAGGTAATGGCCGAAATGATGATGCTCCTCCGAAAGAAGGGAGTCATGATTATTCCGTACTTGGACGATCTCCTTATAAAGGCGAGGTCCAAAGAGCAGTCGCTAGTCGGCATGGCACTATCTCAGGAAGTGCTGCATCAGCACGGCTGGATTCTGAATATCCCAAAGTCGCAGCTGATTCCTGCGACGCGTCTGCTGCTCTTGGGCATGATTCTGGACACAGAACAGAAGAAGATATTTCTCCCGGAGGAGAAGGCCCAGGAATTATCATCTCTGGTCAGGGTCCTCCTGAAACCAAAGCAGGTGATGGTGCATCACTGCACGCGAGTCCTGGGAAAGATGGTAGCTTCTTACGAAGCAAGTCCCTTCGGCAGATTCCATGCAAGGATCTTCCAGTGGGATCTGTTGGACAAGTGGTCCGGATCACATCTCCAGATGCATCGGTTAATCACCCTGTCCCCGAGGGCCAGGGTGTCTCTGCTGTGGTGGCTGCAGAGTGCTCATCTGCTCGAAGGCCGCAGATTCGGCATACAGGACTGGGTCCTGGTGACCACGGATGCAAGCCTCCGAGGTTGGGGGGCAGTCACCCAGGGAAGAAACTTCCAAGGACAATGGTCAAGTCAGGAAACTTCCCTACACTTAAATATTCTGGAACTAAGGGACATTTACAACGCCCTGAGTCAAGCAGAACCCCTGCTTCAAAACAAACCGGTTCTGATTCAGTCAGACAACATCACAGCGGTCGCCCATGTAAACCGCCAGGGCGGCACAAGAAGCAGGGTGGCAATGGCAGAAGCCACAAGGATTCTTTGGTGGCGGAGAATCACGTGATAGCACTGTCAGCAGTGTTCATTCCGGGAGTGGACAACTGGGAAGCAGATTTCCTCAGCAGGCACGACCTCCACCCGGGAGAGTGGGGACTTCATCCAGAAGTCTTCCAGCTGATTGTGAACCGTTGGGAACGGCCACAGGTGGACATGATGGCATCCCGCCTCAACAAACAGCTAAAAAGATATTGCGCCAGGTCAAGGGACCCTCAGGCGATAGCTGTGGACGCTCTAGTGACACCGTGGGTGTACCAGTCGGTTTATGTGTTCCCTCCTCTTCCTCTCATACCCAAGGTACTGAGAATAATAAGAAGGAGAGGAGTAAGAACTATACTCATTGTTCCGGATTGGCCAAGATGAGCTTGGTACCCAGAACTTCAAGAAATGATCTCAGAGGACCCTTGGCCTCTGCCACTCAGACAGGACCTGCTACTGCAGGGGCCCTGTCTGTTTCAAGACTTACCGCGGCTGCGTTTGACGGCATGGCGGTTGAACACCGGATCCTAAAGGAAATGGGCATTCCGGAGGAAGTCATTCCTACACTGCTTAAAGCTAGGAAGGATGTGACCGCAAAACATTATCACCGCATATGGCGGAAATATGTTGCTTGGTGTGAGGCCTGGAAGGCCCCAACGGAGGAATTTCAGCTGGGTCGATTTCTGCACTTCCTACAGTAAGGGGTGACTATGGGCCTCAAATTGGGTTCCATTAAGGTCCAGATTTTGGCTCTGTCGATTTTCTTCCAAAACGAACTGGCTTCACTGCCTGAAGTTCAGACTTTTGTTAAAGGAGTGCTGCATATTCAGCCCCCTTTTGTGCCTCCAGTGGCACCTTGGGATCTCAACGTGGTGTTGGATTTCCTAAAGTCGCATTGGTTGAGCCACTTAAAACCGTGGAGCAAAAATATTTCACGCGGAAAGTGGTCATGCTGTTGGTCTTGGCTTCGGCCAGGCGTGTATCAGAATTGTCGGCTTTGTCATGTAAAAGCCTTTATCTGATTTTTCATATGGATAGGGCGGAATTGAGTACTCGTTCCCAATTTCTTCCTAAGGTGGTATCAGCGTTTCATTTGAACCAACCTATTGTGGTGCCTGCGGCTACTCGGGACTTGGAGGATTCCACGTTGCTGGACGTAGTCAGGGCCCTGAAAATCTATGTTTCCAGGATGGCTAGAGTCAGGAAAACTGACTCGCTATTTATCCTGTATGCACCCAACAAGCTGGGTGCTCCTGCTTCAAAGCAGACTATTGCTCGCTGGATCTATAGCACGATTCACCTTGCACTTTCTGCGGCTGGACTGCCGCATCCTAAATCAGTAAAAGCCCATTCCACGAGGAAGGTGGGCTCTTCTTGGGCGGCTGCCCGAGGGGTCTCGGCTTTACAGCTTTGCCGAGCTGCTACTTGGTCGGGTTCAAACACATTTGCAAAATTCTACAAGTTTGATACCCTGGCTGAGGAGGACCTTGAGTTTGCTCATTCGGTGCTGCAGAGTCATCCGCACTCTCCCGCCCGTTTGGGAGCTTTGGTATAATCCCCATGGTCCTTACGGAGTTCCCAGCATCCACTAGGACGTCAGGGAAAATAAGAATTTACTCACCGGTAATTCTATTTCTCGTAGTCCGTAGTGGATGCTGGGCGCCCATCCCAAGTGCGGATTGTCTGCAATACTTGTATATAGTTATTGCCTAACTAAAGGGTTATTGTTATGAGCCATCTTTTCGTGAGGCTCAGTTGTTATTCATACTGTTAACTGGGTATAGTATCACGAGTTGTACGGTGTGGCTGGTATGAGTCTTACCCGGGATTCCAAATCCTTTCCTTATTGTGTCAGCTCTTCCGGGCACAGTTTCCCTAACTGAGGTCTGGAGGAGGGGCATAGAGGGAGGAGCCAGTGCACACCAGATAGTACCTAATCTTTCTTTTAGAGTGCCCAGTCTCCTGCGGAGCCCGCTATTCCCCATGGTCCTTACGGAGTTCCCAGCATCCACTACGGACTACGAGAAATAGAATTACCGGTGAGTAAATTCTTATTTTTTTCTCTCACTATTTCCCCTTCTTCTTCCTCCATAGGCACCCCCTCAAACCTATTGAAAAGCAACAAGTTTTCTTTAATTCTTCCTGACTGCCTTTTTCCTTCCTTAATTACTAGCTGGAATCCCTCATCCTTCTCTTCCTTTCCCTCCTTTCCTTTCCCCTTTCCTCCTATCAACTTCCATTCCACCTTTCCTTCCTGTACCTTCGCTGACCTTACTTGCACATTTTTCTCTCTTTCTTCTGTCTCTCTTTCCCTCCTCTGCGTTGCTAATTCCGCCACACTTTCCCTCCTTCTCCCCCATTCCTTCATTTTTACCGCCTCCGGGCACCTACTATATGGATGACCTTCAGCCCCACATAAATTGCATCGATTTATGTTGCAAACCTTTAACGTATGGCCCAGTCCGCCGCACAAGTTGCATTTGACCATGTTGCACTCATTGCTCAAGTGCCCAGGGTCACCACACTTAAAGCAGGTCTTTGAATGACCCTAGTAGAACACCTGAATGCGATCGCGGCCAATGTATGCGGCAGACGGCAGATGTTTCACTCCTTCTCCATTTCGCACCAAGTGCACATTTGCTGACCATGTTCCTCCCCACACTCCCAGTGTATAATCAGCTTTCTCTAAACTCAACACTTTTTCACATTGCCTGCTTAACCAGAATTTAATGTCGTTTTCCGGTATTGTCTCATTTCTTACTAATATAGATACTTTAACACTTTCAATCCTCCCCCTCATGAAAAAGGAAAATTGACTAAAGTAGCCTCCCTCTACTTGATCAGATAATTTTAAGAAGCACTCCTGCATCACCCTGTTTGCCATAAAGGCCACTCTTGAGTTCACAGGGTGAATGCAGGAGTACAGTTGCCTGGCTGAAAAGCCCAATGCAAAAAATTATTTCAAAAAATCAACCTTTGAAGGAGCATCCCCCTTACCATTCCATTTAAAATGTATCACCTTTCTCTTCCCAAAGCCTCCCGCATCTCCTCCCTCCCCCCAAACATCTTCACCTTGTCTCACAGACAGTGGTTCGCACAGTACCTTTGCATAAGATGCGACTCCTTCCTTTGATGTTCCACCTTTACCTGCAACAGGGACAATGAGAACAGGGAAAAACACAAGGCCAGGGGCTGAAATAGGGACAACTGCAGGCTTCACCTCCCTGGAACCACATTCTTGCTTTTATCCTTAAGTTTAAGCATTTCAGTACTTATAAGCTTTGCCGCAGCTCGCATTCTTTCTGGTACCTGTAGTTCCCCATAAACTGTATTCACCACTTCTAACTCTGCTTTAGAAAGCAAGCTTTTATCCAGCCTTGTCTGGCCTTGAACTTCACCGGATTTTTCTTCATTTCCATGGTTTTTATTTATCTCCTGTTAGGGTAATTTAACCTTTTCTGGTCTGGTCTATAAACTCTCTGCAGTCATCAGTCAGAATTCTGTTCAACCGGTTGGAGGTCAGTAAATGAAAAGAGGACACAGGATCATGTGTAACCTAATCAAATCATAAATGACCTGCTAGGGGCCGTCATAGGTTTATTATTTATAGCTTAAATAAAATCAAAATTTTACAGGGGAAATGATGGTGTAGGAGCTTCCGCAGTATAGCAAATATATATTGATTCACGCTTTTCCGCATTTATTAAGATATTTACTGTTAATCACAAATTGTGTTCATGTATCCTTAAAAATATTGCACAGATATTCAGAAAACTATATTTGCTGAATATCTTGTTTAAAGCATGACTTGTACAAGGACAAGGCAACATCAGATGTATCCAAGGCGGACAAAGCAACATCAGATGTATCCAAAGCGGACAAAGCAACACCAGATATATCCAAGGCTAATTGAGAAGAATGTTGAAGAAATGTTTTGAGTTTATGTCCGAAAGACTGATAAACAAAACAATAACCATTTTCAAGGCTGTTCTAGTTGCCACTTGGAACATTGTATGACAATTGATGTATTTCAAGACATACATGGTGTATTCTGATTGGCTAAAATGTATTGGCAAGCGTGATTTTGTTTAAGCTATAAATAATAAACCTATGACGGCCCCTAGCAGGTCATTTATGATTTGATTAGGTTACACATGATCCTGTGTCCTCTTTTCATTTACTGACCTCCAACCGGTTGAACAGAATTCTGACTGATGACTGCAGAGAGTTTATAGACCAGACCAGAAAAGGTTAAATTACCCTAACATTTTGGGAGCATCGTCCGGGATATTCCAGCATCTCCTCCACTGGCAACAAATCCTCTGATCTTTCAGGAACCGCTGATAAAAAAAAAAACGGTAAGTGAGATTTAATGTGTAGATTTCTACCTGCTCATTTGAATCAGCGTTTCTTGAATGAATCTGCGGAAGTCCAGTCGGGAAGATCAGAGAATATCTTAAAGAACCCAGTGTCAGTCAGAAGAAATTTTTTAAGGTACCATACATTTATGTTATATTGTTGAATTGTTGGTAAATATCTTTAGCTAATTTGTCACAAGTGTACAGGGGGAATTAATCAAATATCCAGAAAAATTTTACAATTTTAAAAGGTGGCGTATGGCCAAGGTGTATTCTAATGCTGATAAACAGTTTGAATTGATAAATAACCAAAGAGGTGTATGCAAATCTTGTACCTGTGTTGTTGTGTTAAGAATAAAAAGGGTCTGTAGCACCGAGATTGGTGGCAATTACAAGCACTGAAGTCCCATTTGGTTATGTGGAAAATGATGATGAATTTTATTGTACAAAAGGTTGTCATTTTAAAAAGGGAATTGTTGGAACATTACATTGAGAATGATTGGTCTAACATCATAACCTATTGGCCTAGGAACCACATAATCCCAGGTCTAAGACCCATTTGCCCGTACAGCCTCAAACAGCTGCCGTGCACACAGATAACAGATATAGCATTTACTGTCATCCTTGTTTTTTGGATCCTTGCACTGTTGTATGTACTCTGTCAATATGCTTTTGAAAAGGTGGGGAGGAGTCGGGGTGTCTGCTGAATAATGAAACCAGTGTCAGTAACTAGATTCTCCTGCACACATTGTACTGTATATATTGTAAGTCCCTATGCAAGACAGTTAAGGGGTAGGATTGGGTCAGTAATAAAGAACAGCTACTGTCTGAAAGAGACACAAGGTGAGCATATTCCAAGAATAGTGGGGAGTTTACCAAGAACACAAGGAACAACAGGGGTACTGGTACAAGCAGGAGTCTATATAGGCAGAGGGATAGACCCTTGGAGTGACTTAACAATAATATTAGGGACGCATCTCAGTGATCCAGAAGAAATAATCTATTATGCAGGTCTCACTTGGGGAGCAGTACTAACAGATTTTCCACCAATACAGGGAGGAAGGGGCAACACTACAACCCCAGTCATTTGTCCACAGACGGATTTAAGGAGCTCTTTAGGTACAAGGATAGAAGAGATTCTTCAGAGTCAGCGTCTCACAAGAAGATTTTAATTCCCTCATAAGGAGTTACTAAAATACCACATCAGGAGGGGTTCCGCGCACGTTCACCCAGGCATGGGAGCGCGGTCTGTAAAGATGTCAGGGCCCGACAAACCCGTGGATATTGTTAGTAACAGGGAGGGGAGAAAAGCTGTGAAAGGAGATTTTAAGTCCCTCATAAGGGGTTACTAAACTACCACATCAGGAGGGGTTCAAACCCGTGGATATTGTTAGTAACAGGGAGGGGAGGAAAGCTCTGAAAGGAGATTTTAAGTCCCCCATAAGGGGTTACTAAAATACCACATCAGGAGGGGTTCAAACCCGTGGATATTGTTAGTAACAGGGAGGGGAAGAAAGCTCTGAAAGGAATAAGAAAAATTTACAAAACAGTAGTTTTTCCATCAGAAGGGACACTAGACCTAGAGAAATGGAAAAAAAAATTGCCTCCTGTAACAAGAGTTGGATAATTAAGCATAATAGTAGAGATCAAGCATCCATCTGGATCACTGTAGCAAAATAATTAGAAGCTGAGAATAGAAGAAGAGATGAGGAAAATGATTTCCCCATTGTACCAGAGTACTCAATAGCACCACAACCAGCGTTAAACTCACTGCCTGTAATTTCAGAAACAGCACCTGCACACTATACCCCACCCCTATACTCAGACATGCATGCACACCAAGGTACCTATAGTATGAACAGAATGAAATCATCTACAAGCTCACTAACAGTAAAATTGAAAAAAGATGAGCCAGGAAAAGAGTGGCGAATAATTAGCCCTATCTTGAAAGGACCTGTGGTCGAAATCCGAATGATTTACCTGAGCTATGTGTACAGAGTATGCCCCAGTGTCCTGATACTTTATCACAAGAAACCCCAACAAGATCAAACCAAAGAAACTGGCAACCTAAAGCTCCCCTCATGTTTAAACGAGTGGTGGACACCTGGAATCAAGCTATGAGTCCAGTAAACAATAGTCCACAATCAGGAACTATAGACGAAAGGGTGCAAATCAGGCGGAGAGGAGAAGCAAGGGATCAAAACACAGCCTCTACAGCTTTTCATGCCCAGGTGCATAATGTACAGAATAAACTGACATATTTTCCAGAAAGATTGTGTCCGGTATGTCAGTTTTGCATTCCAGAAGGATATGAACACTGCCCAAATTGTGGAAACTGGATTTCACCCCATGAACCACCATGCCAAGATATCTATGCAACTAGAAATGCTGAAAGACGCTCATCATTGCCTGTTTCTCTGTATCCAGCACAAGTACAGAGAATACGCAACCCAGATAATGCAGCCAGGACAAACGAACCATATATCGTACAGAGTCAACACCACAAACCATGATATGGCAACGACCTCGCAAGTATAGTTGCCAAGTACCCAGATCCTAGAAAAAAAAAAAAGAAAAAAAAATCCAGCAGCATTTTATGCCTATATGGAAAAATTCAAACCATATGGACACCGGCATGGGTCGACTACCACCAGTTGTGTGAGGCTACACTAGGACCAGGAACAGCTCAAGTAGTGAGCACCATGGCAGTAGCAATTGCAGCAAACGATTGCCCAGCCATAGCGGATGCTCCGACAGAGGAAAAATAGAACAACGTTTGAGAGTGGACAGATGTACATGACAAGACTTAAGAGATGGTGTCATGCACAGAAGCTCAGAGCACCAACAGCCCCAGATTTGAAACAGGAAAAGACTGAGTCCATCAGAACTTACTATGATAAAGTCACTATACGACACACAAGATGATAGAATATGAGGGTGTGCAACTCCTGTGTCGGCAACAGTGTACTCAGTCACCACTGGCAGTTCGATAAAAGTGACTTTACCCACAGGAGACACAAGGGTTTCAAGAGCTGTTTTTATGCACAACCAGATTCCTCTACGGTTACTTACAGATCAAGCCATTGCAACGACTGGATTGGGAGGTTAAGCCCTACCCCTGCAAGAAAGCAAAGATGTAACCTGAAATACAAGCTGCTATACAAGTCTATCTCTCACAGGAAAAGTAAGACAAAGAGGAACAACAACTCCCAGCATGAACATCATTATGTTGAACACCAGCCTGGGTGGACTTGGACTAAGAAGATGACATGCCAGCAGCAGTGAAAAAGAATATGCAAGTAAAGAAAGGACAAAGTATGAAGAATAATGAATGAATCATAAAGAGAGGTGATTGGAAAAAGAAAAGTTGAGAAACAATAGAATGATGCTTCTTCTGCCAATATGAAGTACAAGCTTCTTCAGGTACTCCCCAGTGAACATAATGTCTCCAGAGGAAACAGCAGAAGGTATGATTACAGTTACCTTGCCCACTGGAGAAATACGTTTGTGCCTAATGAATACTGAAGCCAGAACACGCAGAAGACAGCAGAGGGAGATACCACAAGAACTGATGATATCAGAAATTCTTAAAAGGACAGGAGATGCAAGAACTACAGTCACCAATACCAGCCCAGTTCTTAACCTCAGAGTACATGTCCATTGACTTTGCTGAAGCACAATGTACTAAAGCTTATCCAAGGAGAATACAGTACACACCAGCAGAAGTTTAACTTTCTAGCAACTTATCAAAGGAAAGAACAAAAAAGCCATTTAGAAGCAAGTTAGAACAGAAGTTCAGTATTGACTCATTCCCGCAGTACCAGTTGTAGAAGAAAGTAAGCAATACTACTGGACCAGGATAGCCCTGTGGAGGGGCTATATCACCAAGTGATTTATCCACAAAACACACAGCTAAATACAGGATGTGAATAAACTGCTGATTGCCACCACTACTAAAAGAAGCACCAAGAAGCGGCAGTGTCCTTAGTGAAGTTTCTGGAAGAACAAGACTGCAGAGCCTCAGAAGGAGAAATTGCAGCTAGTCAAGCAAGAGTTAATCTTCCTAGGACACTTAAGGTACCCGACATCTAACAAAAGTGAGAAGGAAAAGATTTATACTGCAAGCTAAGATGCCAACTAGTGTCAAGCAAGTCAGATGATCATTCCTGGGCCTAGTAGGACACTACAGAACATGGATACCTCTAGCACCAGTCTACATGCAAGCATTGTATGACAACACTGAAAGGGAGGAGGGTCCGCATCCTACATACAGAAACAGATGAATGAAGCAATTAAACAATTGGAAACAGCAGTTGCCTCATCTCAAGCCCTAGAACTACCTGACTATTAAAGAAAGAGGCCATACATAGAAGTCCTTACGCAAAATCATGGACTGAGGTGAAGACCAGTGGCCTACAACTCAAGCAAGCTTGACAGCAGTAATCAAAGAGCACCTCCCGGCATCAGAGCAGTGATAGCAGCAACAGTCCTAGAAGAGTATAAGAGCACAGACACAGTGCTGAATCAGTAGTCCTAGAAGAGGACAAGAGCACAGGCATAGTGCTGAATCATGAATTTATCATCCAGGGTCCACATGCAGGTACAGAGAAGATTCAACAAGCAAGAACCAAACACCTGTCGGTGGCAAGGCTGACCATGTATGAAGTAGCACTATTAAGCGCCTCCCATGTCACCATCACAAGATGCACTGTACTAAACCCAGCTACACTCCTTCCCATCAACGATTCAAAAGAGGGGAGGAGAGGGGGAAATGGTAATGATGGTAAATCGTCAGATGAGGAGGAAAATGCTGCTACAGATGCAGAAAATACAACACAAACATTTCCACATGATTGCCTAGCCCTCATGGAATTAGAGACTTTACCTCTTCCTAATGTCCAAGATACACCACTGGACAATCCAGACATGAACCTGTTCGTCGATGGATCAAGATATTATGATAATGGTTCCCCAAGGATAGGATATGCAGTAACAACTGAAACTGAAGTCATAGATTCTGGACCAAGCATGTCAGCACAAGAAGCAGAACTCATAGCAATGAACAAAGCCTGCATACATGCTGAAAACATGACAGCTAACAGCTCCAGGATTCTCTGTTCCCACCGCCGCTTGCTTTGAGGTACCCCGCCTTTGCACGGAGAGGGTGCTTTGCCTTCCTCTTACTTTCACTGATCCCGGGCACTCTGTTCTTGGATCCTGCAACTTTCCTTTTTCCTCCTTCGCAGCAGCTGCAACACGGGCAGATGTTCTGACATCCTCTTTCTTATTTACTTTAGCTGGGGAGGCCGGCAGGACCCCTTGCTTCTTCATCCTGGTAATAGGGCACCTCCAGGCACCCTCAAATGTTCAGGAATACAGGCCCCAGCTGGGCCCTCCAGGCAGGGGATTCTTCTGCTTCAACTGCCCACTCCCCAGCTCCCACAGCTGGAAGAGGGAGCGGGATCCCTCAGGTAACCAAATGGAGCCCAGGAACAAGTCCAGACACGTCCACTGATCAGGAGAATAGAACTGAGTCTGACACGGAGCTGCAAGATACAGCAATGGACAACTGTACTGTACTACTATATACTGGTGGTCCCCACAATGCAGCACTGTACTACTATATACTGGTCCCCACAATGCAGCAAAGATATTGAGCACTGATCCGGAGAATAGAACTGAGTCTGACACGGAGCTGCAAGATACAGCAATGGACAACTGTACTGTACTACTATATATAATGGTGGTCACCAAAATGCTGCACTGTACTACTATATACTGCTCACAACAATGCAGCACAGATATGGATACTTGAAGTGACACGGAGCTGCAAGATACAGCAATGGCCTACTGTACTGTACAACTATATACTGGTGGTCACCAAAATGCTGCACTGTACTACTATATTCTGCTCACAATGCAGCACAGATATGGATACTTGAAGTGCACAGAGCTGCAAGATACAGCAATGGCCTACTGTACTGTACAACTATAAACTGGTGGTCACCAAAATGCTGCACTGTACTTCTATATTCTGCTCACAACAATGCAGCACAGATATGGATAATTGAAGTGACAGAGCTGCAAGATACAGCAATGGCCTACTGTACTGTACAACTATATACTGGTGGTCACCAAAATGCTGCACTGTACTACTATATTCTGCTCACAGAAATGCAGCACAGATATGGATACTTGAAGTGACACAGAGCTGCAAGATACAGCAATGGACAACTGTAATGTACAACTATATACTGGTGGTCACCAAAATGCTGCACTGTACTACTATATACTGCTCACAACAATGCAGCACAGATATGGATACTTGAAGTGACACGGAGCTGCAAGATACAGCAATGGCCTACTGTACTGTACTACTATATATACTGGTGGTCACCAAAATGCTGCACTGTAGTACTATATACTGCTCACAACAATGCAGCACATATATGGATACTTGAAGTGACACAGAGCTGCAAGATACAGCAATGGCCTACTGTACTGTACAACTATATACTGGTGGTCACCAAAATGCTGCACTGTACCACTATATACTGCTCACAACAATGCAGCACAGATATGGATACTTGAAGTGACACAGAGCTGCAAGATACAGCAATGGCCTACTGTACTGTACAACTATATACTGGTGGTCACCAAAATGCTGCACTGTACTACTATATACTGCTCACAACAATGCAGCACAGATATGGATACTTGAAGTGACACAGATTCCTTAGAGTCTCATGTGAGGCTGGCTGTCAGCATGCGGAATCCATTGTGGTTGGTGGGAGCGGCGGTGTTCTATTCAGTTCACCGGGGAGGGAGGCGCCGTTCGTAGCTGCAGAATTCAGGCAGTTTGCCGTGTGCTGGAGTCCGGGCTGTGGTGCTGTGCTTGTGTAGATCTCAGGGAAAAACAGCAGCGTGAGATGTTCTTAACATGTTTCTCCGTGAAAATCAAACCACGGTTTCATCATTATCAAGCACTATAGTGCATGATTACTACTCATACATAACATATAAAAGGGATTACTCACTTGCATATGTAATAAGTAGTTAAATACATTTATAGACTGCTCTCAAGCCAGATTATGACTAGCAGCAGGGCTTAAATATGGCCAGAACGACACCACAGTTGTAAAATATGAATGGATGTCATGCTGATATCATAATGAGTAGATTGAATAGATTAATGACACATCCTCACGTAACAAGTACATCATATAAATCATATAAATATGTGCATCCCAAAATTTTCATTAAGGCCTCGAGGGGCCAGCATATCCAATCTCAAGATACATTAAAATTCTCTCTGTAATAACCGGCAGACCTATCGCCACCTCTACAAAGAGGGGGCACACGGTCTATGATACCATGCAGAGATGACAAATTGTGTCTGGCTTCACAAAAATGTTGTGCAACCTGTTGCACACTAGTGCCCGTGTTGGAGCAGTTTGGCGTCCAACGAGCACTGCAGGAGAATCTCAAGGCACCCTGGTATTGGGAGCTCCAGCATCAATCACTCTCATGTTTGTAACAAGCTGTGATTTGGAGTACAAGTGTCTATAACTGTTTATAGCTGTGGCCGTTGATGCCTAGAAGCTGTATTCTCTCCTGCTGATGACTGTCTCATACCACACAGCTGTGTTTTTTGTACACTTTTGGCTGTGGCCCTGGTAGCCTAGAAGCCGTGGTCAAGTTGTGTTGGTCCAATTGTGCTACATCTAAAGTCAATAACATGGCCACTGATATTCTTGAGAGTTTACACCAAAGAATTGTGCTAGATCCGGGCGCTGTATTTAGCTATTCGGACTCTGAGGTGGAGGCTATCCTATTTTCTGACAATTACACTGACAAGCTTACAGTGTCCTCAACTGCAGATTTGTTTAATAGTCTTTTTACGTTTCAAAAAGAAGGAGACTGATTTTCTATATCATGATATAACGCTCACCAGTTATTATAAGGATAGACGTATCCCTCTGGGATTTAGAGTTAAAAACTCACCAACGATTAGCAGATATAATGTGGATTTTTGTAAAAAAAAATGGACATCTATACTTAATAAGTGCTCGTTTGATTTATTACTCTTAGTTATTGAGGAATCCAAGAGAGTGATCCAGTGATCGCCGGTGACCGCGTGACTTCCAGGTTCAGTGATCTCACAAGATCATGCTGTAACCAGTGGTCAAAGTGGAAATTTTAAAGTGATGGTATGGAAAAGTGAAGGCTGTAATTATGTACGCGCCCGCGCTCAAGAAAAAGGGGGCATGGTCACTCAAAAGGGAGCATGTGCTTAAGTGTAGTGTACCACATCATATACCCCTTATACACATTATGCACCACAATAGTAGGACCTCTTATATATAATTCACATTATGCAACATAGTATGAACCAAAATTCACATTATGCCACAGTGTATGATCCAAAATTCACACAGTATTGTTAGGCGCCGGGGTCCGCTCGTCGGTGCGGCCCGGCGCCTAGCAACCAGGGACGCCGTGCGCGTACAGCCGCCGGCTCCCTGGCAACGCTAGACGCCGGGCGCACGGAGCCGCTCTGACCTTAGCAACGGGGACGCCACGTTCGGCCGCGTTCCCCGTTGCTGGGTCTGTTCTAATTACATTGTGGTGTGCTGGCCGTGCAGCATGCAAGCTGCACGGCATTACCTGAGATTACCTTGTCTGGGTCCTGATTGGAGGGTTCCTGAATAAAGGCACTCTCAGGACTTCTTACAGACGCCGGTGATAGCTTCCTGTTTGCCTGTGTCAGCTACAGAGAGTTTCCAGTCCTGCTCAATCCGGTTGTTCCTGTCCTCGGAAGTTTGTCATCTTTTCCTGGAGTCTGATTGAGCACCTTTAACATCCTGTGGTGTTCGTGAGTCGCGGCGCAGCCGTGTGTTGCGGCTTGTCCGCTTACTGTTTATGATTTAGTTTATTGGTGTTCTGGAGCTTTTGCGGAGGATTCCGCTCCCACAGATCCACTCTGGTATCCAGCGGTGCAGGATAGGAGTAACGGATCAGTGGATCCTTGGTTGTCCTTTTCCCTGGCGGCTAGTCCGCACATACCTTTGGTTTAAGTTAGTTAGCTTGTAACCCCTGGCCTGGTTGCTTAGTCAGAGGGCCCCTTGTTATCACCCTGTCTCGGATTTCCCTTTGTCTCCCATTAAGACCTGCGGGGGCATCGGGGTTGGGCAGACATAATCCGCCCTTCGAACGCGGCTGCCATGGGCTCAAGCAACCATAGTCTCGCAGGGGATTTCTGATAACACGGGCGAGACAACGGAGTTAGGGCGCCAGGGGTTACTAGGCTCTCCTGCTCCCACAACCAGCATATCTTCCCAGTACTCAGACCTCTGCCATAAGATCTCCTCTGGTCTGGAGTACGGGAATCATAACATTATCACCGGCCAGACAAAAGAAAAAATTTAAATTAACAGGAGTTAATTTTTTTTCACTTATTCAGTTGGGAGATTTTGTCGGCCTCATGAATCCCGCCGGTGTTGGGCCAAATCCTGGCCAGCTTCTAGTTAGTCAGATTCAAGAACTTACTCAGATGGTTCAGGATCTGTCCCTCCGGGTGAGGTCACAGGAAGATCTGTTACGGACTTCCCCAAGGGTCATCCCTGAACCAAAAATGCATCTGCCTGACCGTTTTTCTGGGGATAGAAAACAGTTTTTTAATTTTAAAGAGTCTTGTAAACTTTATTTTCGTTTAAGACCAGTCTCCTCAGGTACGGAGGCTCAGCAGGTTGGAATTATTATTTCTCTGCTTCAGGGGGATCCTCAGACCTGGGCTTTTGGTTTAAAGACAGACGATCCGGCCTTATCGTCTGTAGACACCTTTTTAAAATCTTTAGGGCTATTGTATGATGACCCTGATAGAGAGGCGTCCGCTGAGAGTCAGTTGCGTGCTCTTAGACAGGGTAGGAATCCCGCAGAGAATTATTGTACGGAGTTTTGCCGTTGGTCGAACGACTGTGGATGGAATGACCCAGCCCTACGCAGTCAGTTTCGCCTCGGCTTATCTGAATCTATAAAAGACAGTCTCCTTCAGTATCCCGCTCCTGAGACTCTCGATAAACTCATGGAGCTCTCTATTAAAATAGATCGTCGGCTCAGAGAGCGGAGGGCTGAAAAAGGGGCATCTGTCGGGTCTACTCCTTGTGTTCTTTCCATTCCTGTAGAAATGGAGGAGCCTATGCAGATAGGTCTCTCCAAATTGTCTCCTGAAGAAAGAACCAGGAGGCAAAATTCTGGTCTTTGTTTATACTGTGGAGGTAAGGGACATTTTGCCCGTAGTTGTCCGAACAAGTCGGGAAACTTCCTGACCAAGTGAGTTGTGAGGGGGTTCACTTTGGTCTGCAGCTTATCTCCTCAAATAATTCACTGTTGGTTCCTGCTAAAGTTTCCTTTGGCAGCCTCTGTTCCTCGGTCTCTGCTTTTGTGGACAGTGGAGCTGCAGGGAACTTTATGGATTTAACATGGGCCAAGGCCTTAGGTATTCCTCAGTTAACCTTGGGTAGGTGTGTCACCATGCATGGTTTAGATGGGAGTCCCTTGTCCAATGGGGTTATTTCTCTATGTACACCTCCTGTTTTACTCTCGGTAGGAGCTCTGCATTCTGAAAAGATTGAGTTTTTCCTTACCCATTGTCCAGCAGTTCCTGTGGTTCTGGGTCACCCTTGGCTGGCCTTTCATAATCCCATCATTGATTGGCAGTCGGGGGAGATCTTACAATGGGGTACCATCTGTAATAAAGAATGTATTACGCTTCCTATCCGAGTAGCTGCCGCCGTTCCCGCACCCATTCCTGGGGAATACCAGGATTTTGTTGATGTATTTTCCAAGGGCAATGCGGATATTCTGCCTCCCCATAGGCCTTATGATTGTGCCATTGAGCTAATTCCTGGTGCCACGTTGCCTAAAGGAAGGTTATATGCATTGTCTGGTCCTGAAACTGTGGCCATGAATGAGTATGTGAAAGAAAGCCTTGGGAAAGGATTTATCAGGCCATCTAAATCCCCTTTAAGTGCAGGTTTCTTCTTCGTAGAGAAGAAGGATGGTTCACTCAGACCCTGCATTGACTTTAGAGCTTTGAATAAAATCTCGGTAAAGAATACTTACCCTCTGCCGCTGATCTCTGTCCTCTTTGATCAGCTACGTTCGGCTGTGATTTTTTCTAAAATTGACCTGAGAGGAGCATATAACCTCATCAGAATCAAGTCAGGGGATGAGTGGAAAACGGCATTCAGTACTCAGTCAGGCCACTATGAGTATCTGGTTATGCCATTCGGCCTGTCTAACGCTCCGGCAGTTTTCCAGGATCTCATTAACGATGTGCTCCGTGAATTTCTTGGAAGATTCGTTGTAGTCTACTTAGACGATATTTTGATATATTCTGACTCTGTAGAACAACATGTTACCCAGGTGCGTCAGGTTCTAAAGAAATTACGTGAAAATCACCTATATGCCAAGCTGGAGAAGTGTGAATTTCATGTCACGGAGGTATCCTTTTTAGGGTACATTATTTCCCCTCGGGGATTCCGTATGGAACCAAAGAAGCTCCAAGCCATCCTTAGTTGGGCGCAACCCACCAACTTAAAAGCAATTCAGCGCTTTTTAGGGTTTGCGAACTACTACAGAAGATTTATTCACTCTTTCTCTGACCTAGTTGCTCCCATTGTGGCACTGACTAAGAAGGGAGCAGATCCTACCAATTGGTCACGTGAAGCTGAGTTATCTTTTCAGGCCTTGAAACAAGCCTTTGTCTCAGCCCCTGTCCTTAGACATCCCAACCCAGAATTGCCTTTCATTGTTGAGGTTGATGCCTCGGAGGTTGGAGTAGGGGCTATCCTTTCTCAGAAGGATCCGGATTCCCTTGAATTACATCCTTGTGCCTTTATGTCCAGGAAATTCTCATCTGCAGAATCCAACTACGATGTTGGTAACCGGGAATTGCTGGCTATTAAATGGGCTTTCGAGGAGTGGAGGCATTGGCTTGAAGGAGCGACTCATACCATTTCAGTTTTGACTGATCACAAAAATCTTCAATATATTGAATCAGCTAAACGACTGAATGCCCGGCAGGCTCGTTGGGCTTTATTTTTTACTCGTTTCAAATTCATTATCACCTTTAGGCCAGGTTCCAAGAATACTAAGGCAGATGCCCTGTCACGTAGTTTTCTTCCAGTTCAAGACAACAGTCCTGTTACTCCCATACTTCCGTCTTCAGTCATTCGGGCAGGCCTCACACAGGATGTATTTACCCAGTTAAAGCTGCTTCAACATCAAGCTCCTGGAAATACTCCTGCTGGTCGCCTTTTTGTCCCTGAGTTTTTGAGAGCAACTGTTTTGACGGAGTTTCATGATAGCAAAGTTGCCGGGCATCCGGGAATCGCTAAGACTTTGGAATTAGTCTCCCGCTCAGTATGGTGGCCTGGTCTTTCCAAAGACATTAAAGAGTTTGTTTTTTCGTGTCAGGTCTGTGCACAGCATAAAGTTCCCCGTTCTTTGCCTATAGGTCAACTTATGCCCTTGAATGTTCCTCTTAGGCCATGGTCGCATATCTCCATGGATTTTGTGGTGGACCTTCCTCTGTCAGCCGGATGCCGAGTCATATGGGTGGTAGTGGACCGTTTTAGCAAAATGGCCCATTTCATTGCTCTTCCCCGATTGCCATCTGCCCAGGGATTGGCAGTCTTGTTCCTCCGCCATGTTTTCAGACTCCATGGCTTACCCACTGATATTGTTTCTGATCGGGGTCCACAATTCATTGCACAATTTTGGAAGTCTTTTTGTGCTTCGTTAAAGATGAAATTATCTTTAACGTCCGGCTATCATCCCCAATCCAATGGGCAGACTGAGCGAGTTAACCAATCTCTAAAACAATATTTGCGTTTGTACTCGGCCAAACTCCAAAATGACTGGTCTGAGTTTCTTCCATTGGCGGAGTTTGCTTATAATAATGCCTGTCATTCCTCCACCAATGTGTCTCCATTTTTTGCAGTTTTTGGTTTTCACCCCAGAGCTAATTCATTTTTTCAACATTCCTCTGTCTCCTCTCTGGCCCTGACCTCTCATCTTAAACTTATTTGGAGAAAAGTGCACCTGGCTCTCAGAAAAGCAGCATTCCGGGAAAAGAAATTTTCTGACAGGCTCCGGCGGCCGTGCACTTTTAAAGTAGGAGACAGGGTGTGGTTGTCGACTCGCAACATTAAACTTTGACAAACCTCAGCCAGATTGGGTCCTAGATTTATTGGACCATTTCACATTATCAAAAAAGTCAATCCAGTTGCTTTCCGGTTACGTCTACCAAAAACTTTACGGATCGGAAATACCTTCCATTGCTCATTGCTGAAACCATATGTTTCGTCTAGTAGATTTCCTCGTAAAATATCTCAGGGGAGATCACCAATAAATGTACAGGGTCAGCAGGAGTTCTTGGTGGAGAAGGTTCTCGATTCCAAGTTGTCCCGGGGTCGGCTTTATTTTTTGGTACATTGGAGAGGTTATGGGCCAGAGGAAAGGTCTTGGGTCCTGGATGAGGATCTTCATGCCCCGAGGCTCAAAAGGGCATTTTTTCGAGAATTTCCTCAGAAACCTGGTTTTAGGGGTTCCTTGACCCCTCCTCAAGGGGGGGGTACTGTTAGGCGCCGGGGTCCGCTCGTCGGTGCGGCCCGGCGCCTAGCAACCAGGGACGCCGTGCGCGTACAGCCGCCGGCTCCCTGGCAACGCTAGACGCCGGGCGCACGGAGCTGCTCTGACCTTAGCAATGGGGACGCCACGTTCGGCCGCGTTCCCCGTTGCTGGGTCTGTTCTAATTACATTGTGGTGTGCTGGCCGTGCAGCATGCAAGCTGCACGGCATTACCTGAGATTACCTTGTCTGGGTCCTGATTGGAGGGTTCCTGAATAAAGGCACTCTCAGGACTTCTTACAGACGCCGGTGATAGCTTCCTGTTTGCCTGTGTCAGCTACAGAGAGTTTCCAGTCCTGCTCAATCCGGTTGTTCCTGTCCTCAGTGATCCTGTACTCGGAAGTTTGTCATCTTTTCCTGGAGTCTGACCGAGCACCTTTAACATCCTGTGGTGTTCGTGAGTCGCGGCGCAGCCGTGTGTTGCGGCTTGTCCGCTTACTGTTTATGATTTAGTTTATTGGTGTTCTGGAGCTTTTGCGGAGGATTCCGCTCCCACAGATCCACTCTGGTATCCAGCGGTGCTGGATAGGAGTAACGGATCAGTGGATCCTTGGTTGTCCTTTTCCCTGGCGGCTAGTCACACATACCTTTGGTTTAAGTTAGTTAGCTTGTAACCCCTGGCCTGGTTGCTTAGTCAGAGGGCCCCTTGTTATCACCCTGTCTCGGATTTCCCTTTGTCTCCCATTAAGACCTGCGGGGGCATCGGGGTTGGGCAGACATAATCCGCCCTTCGAACGCGGCTGCCATGGGCTCAAGCAACCATAGTCTCGCAGGGGATTTCTGATAACACGGGCGAGACAACGGAGTTAGGGCGCCAGGGGTTACTAGGCTCTCCTGCTCCCACAACCAGCATATCTTCCCAGTACTCAGACCTCTGCCATAAGATCTCCTCTGGTCTGGAGTACGGGAATCATAACAAGTATGAGACAAAATTCAGGGACAAAGGGACAGGTAGAGTGACACAGAGAGTGACAGCAAGGACAGTGACAGAGAGAGTGACAGCAGGGACAGTGACAGAGTGACAGCAAGGACAGTGACAGAGAGAGTGACAGAGGGACAGTACCTAATGAGCAGCAGACGGGGATGCGGACGGCAGCGGTGCAGAGGCTGAAGTCAGCGGCGGTGAGGAGAAGGCCTTGGGCAGTGGCGGTGACCAGGAGAAGGCCGTGGGCAGCAGTGCGGAGGATGACATGGGCGGCAGCTGTGGAGGACATGGCCTGCAACTGTGAGGAGGATGTGGGCAATGGCGGTGAAGAGGAGAAAACCCAGGGCAGTGGCGATGTGGAGATGGCCTTCGGTCTTTATGACAGCGCGCCACCATTTGAAATCTCCCGCGGATCGGCAGCCAATCAGGAGCGGCTGTGTGGCTGTTCCTGATTGGCTGCCAGTTCCAGTGCTTGACAGTGCGGAATTTGAAAGGCGGTGGCGGGGGTCAGTGCTCAAAGTGCCGTTATGCCATACCGGTGTATACCGGCACACTTCGAGCACTGGCTGTAACCCAGTGTCACGTGGATTTATGTTAATTTAGCGGCTCTACTCCAGCTGGAGAGGAGTCTTAGGGGATAGAGCAGCGGTGGGGAACCTCCGGCCCGCGGGCCATATAAGGCCTGCAAAGCCGTTTGGTCCGGCCCACCAGCTTGTGTCAGTGAGACACGCTGCCGCTCAGTCCGGCGGCAGCGTGTCTCAGCTGTCAGAACAGGGAGGAGAGCGCGGCTGTCAGGTGGGAGCGGCGGCGTGTATGACTTGAAACCAGCCGCCGGTTCGTGAGCCAATCAGAAGCCGCGGCTGCCGGTCCGCGAGCTCTGATTGGCTCTCGAACCGGCGGCTGGTTTCAAGTCCTACATGCCGCCGCCGCCCAACATAGCCGCGCTCTCCTCCGTGTCCCGCCGAAAGCAGCACGGTAAGCAGCACGGATGGGAGGGGGGGGGGCAGGGTAGGGCATCTGTATACCTGGCACTGTGGGGGGCATCTGTATACCTGGCACTGTGGGGGGCATCTGTATATCTGGCACTGTGGGGGGCATCTGTATACCTGGCACTGTGGGGGGCATCTGTATACCTGGCACTGTGGGGACATCTGTATACCTGGCACTATGAGGGGCATCTGTATACCTGGCACTGTGGGGGCATCTGTATACCTGGCACTGTGAGGGGCACTTGTATACCTGGCACTGTGGGGGCATCTGTATACCTGGCACTGTGAGGGGCATTTGTATACCTGGCACTGTGGGGGGCATCTGTATACCTGGCACTGTGGGGGGCATCTGTATACCTGGCACTGTGGGGGGCATCTGTATACCCGGCACTGTGGGGACATCTGTATACCTGGCACTATGAGGGGCATCTGTATACCTGGCACTGTGGGGGCATCTGTATACCTGGCACTGTGAGGGGCATTTGTATACCTGGCACTGTGGGGGCATCTGTATACCTGGCACTGTGGGGACATCTGTATACCTGGCACTGTGGGGACATCTGTATACCTGGCACTGTGGGGGCATCTGTATACCTGGCACTGTGGGGACATCTGTATACCTGGCACTGTGAGGGGCATGTGTAAACCGGGCACTGTGGGGGCATCTGTATACCTGGCACTGTGGGGGCATCTGTATACCTGGCACTGTGAGGGGCATTTGTATACCTGGCACTGTGGGGGCATCTGTATACCTGGCACTGTGAGGGGCATTTGTATACCTGGCACTGTGGGGGCATCTGTATACCTGGCACTGTGAGGGGCATTTGTATACCTGGCACTGTGGGGACATCTGTATACCTGGCACTATGGGGACATCTGTATACCTGGCACTGTGAGGGGCATTTGTATACCTGGCACTGTGGGGGCATCTGTATACCTGGCACTGTGGGGGCAATTGTGGATCTGGCACCGCACTATTGGGGGCATATGTGTATCACGTCCCATTTTAACTGGCCACACCCATTTTTTGGCGCGCGCGCCTACGGCGCGCACACACACAGTACCTCTAAGGGGCAGACCTACTGGGGGGCAGGGTAATTTTTTAAGTTGAGAATTTTTGTATGGCCCCCGAAGGATTTTATAAATATCCAAATGGCCCTCGGTAGAAAAAAGGTTCCCCACCCCTGGGATAGAGGGATGCAGTCTTTCTGTTAGGTTTAGCTCAGTATTTACCAACACATTTCGGCCTCCTGGCATTCTTCAGGAAGAATGTGTGCACCATCTTGTTTTGTAGGTCCTGTTACTTGGTATTGGTATGATGTCATCAGTAGGTGTTAACCTTCCTCAGTTTGTGCTTAGTCATTTTATTCATTTAAAGGTGCAGTGGTGTTGCAGGGACACCATTAATTCACATGAGGGTAATGTCGAACAGCAGGCTTTTGCAGGATCGGAACAGCAGCAACAGGTCTCATGTAATCCAGTCTGGGTTTTAGCCGAGTCTGTGGTTAATCACTATACCTTGTTTGCTGTCTTTAAGAATGTGTTTTGTTCAGTAGGTCATGGCTCCTAATGCCAGGAAGGTGCCAGGCGATAGATGGAAGTCTGGGGTTAAGATAGGAGCCATTTGGAATATGCACTGTTTGTGATTACCAGAACTTGGAATGTCAAACTTATTTTTAAGAACTGCCTGTAAAACCTGACCTGCAAAACCTGCATGTGAAGCTGTAATCTGCCTGAGTTGGAAATAAAGTGTGTTGGATTATACTCCATCTATATTATTCATGTCATAGTGGTTATCAACATTGTACCTGCATTTTGTTGAGAAGGGTGAATTTTAAAGGGTACTGTATGCAGCATTATTTACACTGCTCAAAAAAATAAAGGGAACACTAAAATAACACATCCTAGATCTGAATGAATGAAATATTCTTATTAAATACTTTGTTCTTTACATAGTTGAATGTGCTGACAACAAAATCACACAAAAATGATCAATGGAAATCAAATTTATTAACCCATGGAGGTCTGGATTTGGAGTCACACTCAAAATGAAAGTGGAAAAACACACTACAGGCTGATCCAACTTTGATGTAATGTCCTTAAAACAAGTCAAAATGAGGCTCAGTAGTGTGTGTGGCCTCCACATGCCTGTATGACCTCCCTACAATGCCTGGACATGCTCCTGATGAGGTGGTGGATGGTCTCCCGAGGGATCTCCTCCAAGACCTGGACTAAAGCATCCGCCAACTCCTGGACAGTCTGCGGTGCAACGTGGCGTTGGTGGATGGAGCGAGACATGATATCCCAGATGTGCTCAATTGGATTCAGGTCTGGGGAACGGGCGGGCCAGTCCATAGCATCAATGCCTTCGTCTTGCAGGAACTGTTAACACACTCCAGCCACATGAGGTCTAGCATTGTCTTGCATTAGGAGGAACCCAGGGCCAACCGCACCAGCATATGGTCTCACAAGGGAGCTGAGGATCTCATCTCGGTACCTAATGGCAGTCAGGCTACCTCTGGCGAGCACATGGAGGGCTGTGCGGCGCCCCCAAAGAAATGCCACCCCACCCCATTACTGACCAACTGCCAAACCAGTTATGCTGGAGGATGTTGCAGGCAGCAGAACATTCTCCTTGGTGTCTCCAGACTCTGTCACGTCTGTCACATGTGTTCAGTGAGAACCTGCTTTCATCTGTGAAGAGCACAAGGCACCAGTGGCGAATTTGCCAATCTTGGTGTTCTCTGGCAAATGCCAAACGTCCTGCACGGTGTTGGGCTGTAAGCACAACCCCCACCTGTGGACGTTGGGCCCTCATGCCACCCTCATGGAGTCTGTTTCTGATCGTTTGAGTAGACACATGCACATTTGTGGCTTGCTGGAGGTCATTTTGCAGGGCTCTGGCAGTGCTCCTACTGTTCCTCCTTGCACAAAGGCGGAGGTAGCGGTCCTGCTGCTGGGTTGTTGCCCTTCTACGGCCTTTTCCACATCTCCTGATGTACTGGCCTGTCTCCTGGTAGCGCCTCCATGCTCTGGACACTACGCTGACAGACACAGCAAACCTTCTTGCCACAGCTCGCATTGATGTGCCATCCTGTATGAGCTGCACTACCTGAGCCACTTGTGTGGGTTGTAGACTCCATCTCATGCTACCACTAGAGTGAAAGCACCGCCAGCTTTCAAAAGTGACCAAAACATCAGCCAGAAAGCATAGGAGCTGAGAAATGGTCTGTGGTCACCACCTGCAGAACAACTCCTTGATTGGGGGTGTCTTGCTAATTGCCTATAATTTCCACCTGTTGTCTATTCCATTTGCACAACAGCATGTGAAATTGATTGTCAATCAGTGTTGCTTCCTAAGTGGACAGTTTGATTTCACAGAAGTGTGATTGACTTGGAGTTACATTGTGTTGTTTAAGTGTTCCCTTTATTTTTTTGAGCAGTGTATATTATAAACATTCCTGTGATGGATAGGATTACGATTTATACAGTAATTACTTAAATATAAAATGTAGTGTTTGAAATATGTGTGCCAAGATTTTTGTCTGATACGGTATGGGGTACTGAATTTAATGTTTCATTGTTAAATATTTATTATTAGGCCAAAATAACTGTTTTTACCTCATTATCTATGTTTCAGCTTTGCAATTTAAATGTTTTCAGTGTGAATATCCAACTGAATTCTCCTGTGTTTAACACATTTTTCGTAATCCCCCCCCCCTCCCCCCCCTCCCTCCACTTTATTTTTAACTTCCTATGAATTTCATGTTTTGGAGTTTCTGATTATGGCATTCCTTGAATTGTTGTAATAGGCTGTGGGTTTCTATTCCTTTATTCCTGGTGTGTCCTGCATTTCTGGTTTTGAGTTGGCGGGTTGTACTTCCTACGTACTATAAACTTGAATGGGCACTCTGCTAGGTAAATGATGCCTGTGCTGTTGCAGGTGATGTGCTCCTTGATTTTGTAGATTTCATTTTTGTTGCTCGACCTAAATTCCTCCACTCTGTTTGTGGTGGTCGGTTTAGTTTTGAAGTTGTTGCAGGTTGTACGGAAGTAGAATTAATTTTTGCGGTTCATTCCAATTAGGTTTCTCTGTGGTAGTATTTTGTCCTTGCTGTAGTTCCTTACCAACTGTTGTTTTAAGTCTGTAGCTTTTCTGTAGATCATGGTGGGTTTTAGTGATAATTCAGTATGTCTGCCAATGCTTCATCTTACAGTAGTATACCCAGTACAATGTTAGAACCTTCTGAAGGTGCCTTGTGTTTTTATTGTACTGTGTTATGAAAGACAGTACTGATGGTGTGGGGCAGTACGGATGGTGTAATGGTTAGCATTACTGCCTCACAGCACTGAGGTCATGGGTTCAATTCCCACCATGCCCCTAACTGTGTGGAGTTTGTATATTCTCCCCATACTTGCGTGAGTTTCCTCCGGGTATTCCGGTTTTCTCCCACAATCCAAAAATATACTGGTAGGTTAATTGGCTTCCAACAAAAATTAACCCTAGTGTGAATATGTTTGTGTGTACATGTGGTAGGAAATATAGATTGTAAGCTCCACTGGGGCAGGTACTGATGTGAAGGGCCAAATATTCTCTGTAAAAGCTCTGCGGAATATGTGTGCGCTATATAAATAAGTGGTAATAAAAATAATAATAATAATAATGAAGTTTTAAACTTTTTTTTGTTGCTTTGTATCTGTTTTGTTTTTGTAGTGGAGCAATGTGTTTCTGTCAGTTTCCTCTATCCTCTTGTAGGCTTTCTTTTGGTCACATTTTTTCTTTGAAGTGTTTCTTCAAGTCTGTGCCCTGTGTTTGATAGTGTTCTAATTGAGTCCAGTTTCTTCTAATCCTTTTGAACTGGCTTATAGGGATACTATAGCCAGTTATAGGGCTATATATAACTAGTTTGGGTGATGACTGCTGCATTAGAGGTTATAGCTGTTCACATCCACAAGGTTTTTGGAAAAATTATGTGTGTAGTTCATTGTTTTCCATGAATATTGTTATGTCCCAAAAAATTACTTCACTTTTGCTATAGTTGGTGGTAATTAACAGGTTGTTTCTGTTATTGTTGAGGTTAGTCAGAAAATGGTTCACAGAGATCTTGTCTCCTTGCCAGATGAAAATGGTATCATCTATAAACCTTCTCCAAATGTTTGACAAACTGCTGTTTTGACCAGATGTTAAGGTCTTCCCACAGTCTCTTAAAGAGATTCACATAGCTTAGCATAAATTTGGTCCCCATTGCGGTCCCTTTTGTTTAGCAGTAGTAGTGGCCTCCAAACCGTAGGTAATTGTGTTTCAGAGTTTAGTTTATGCCCTTACAAGATGAATTACATTTGTTCTGGTTTAATTGTTGTATCTTGTGTTAAATAATGTTCTGTGTCTTCAATGGCTTGTTCATGGTTTATGACAGTATATTGGGAGGTGATATCACTTGTGCACAGCCAAAAGTCCTCCTCCCAGTTTATCTTACTTATAGTGTTCAGAATATCTGTTGCATCTTTTATGTGTGATCTCTGAATCTTAATGTGAGGTTGGAGGAAAGTGTGAATGTATTATGATAAGTTGGATGTGATGGAATTTATCCCTGACACAACTGGGCAGCCCGGTGGTTCTGTTAGACCTTTATGAACTTTGGGTAGGTAATGTCGGATGTTGAATGTCTAAAACTTCATGTTCTTTCTTTGCTAAGATGCCCTTGTCATGTCCTTCTTGTAGTAGTTTTAGCAGAGCTTTTTGACACTGGTCAGTTGGATCTTTAGCTAGTTTCTCATAGGTGGTTGGGTCATCTAATATTCTCCTTGCTTCTTTCTTATAATCCTTGATGTTTAGGAGTACTATGCTTTCCCCTTCTACTGGTTTGATGGTAAGTTTGGTGTTATCCTTGAGTTCTTTTAATCCATTTGCTTCTGCTTTTCTTATGTTTATTGATCATGGTTTATTAGCACTATCTGGTTATTTTGCAGTTTGCATATCTTAAGAGAATTGCAACCTCCTTTGATAGCAGTTTTTAGTCTGTGCACAAAAACATTAGAGGTTGTTTTGTACATTCTTAGGGTGGTATCCAGTTATACATGATCATTTACCGTGGATAATGGATTAGCCGGGAGCTATCCAATTACCCCCAATGCCAGCACTTATTCCCTGATGCCAGCACTTATTAGAAATTATGCTTTGCATGCGTCAGGCGCACAAAGCATAAACCATGAAATGAGCCCATTTTATCCGTGATAAGTGCTGCAAAATTGCATAGGTTCACAGCTATTTGCGGGACCTATGCATTTTCACATGAAAAACAGGGATTTTTCATGCAAGTTAATTGGATTGAGGTGATAAAATAGTGGATTTTTTTTTTTTTTGCAGACGCAGCAGTATAGTGCGGATAATTGGATACCCCCTTAGTGTTAGGCTCTTTGTGTTAGACTCATGTTACTGACCTGATTTATTCTAACTGCTCTACTGCCCTGCTGATTTTTCTACCTACTGCCTTGTTCTGTTATGTGTCCTGGCCCTGAATGTAAGCTTCTTTCCTGAAATTATCAGCTTGCTGCCTGCTCTGACCTTGAATCCTGTTTCATCTTTGGATTGCACCTAATCAGTTCTCTGTGTACTTTCCTGTTCATTGTGGCTCCTGTCTCAAACTCCTAGTGGTCCTCAGTAAGACAGGCATACAGTATATCGGTCTCTTCTCTGTAACCTGTTCTGATCAAATAGGTATGTCACAAGTATATACAAAGTAAATAAAAGTGAACATAGAAATGCATAAAGGACCTTACTATTCTTAAACAAAGCGAAAATGTTAAACTAAGTTTTCTAGTAGTCCACAAATCTTTCAACATGCAATAGCGTCAGGCTGAATTATTTGTTTATTAATCATAATATACTGCAATCTACAATGACAAGTTTGCTTTATTGAAATGAGGCAAGAGTTGTGTCTGGGAAATGACATAAGTGACGGTTGCGTTCTTTTAGAATAGATCAGATGCACTAGAAACTAATATTGGCTACACAACAGTAATTCCAAAACAGAGGTAGTGCAGCACTTGTGATAAGGACACAGGAACAGATATAGCTGTTCATCTGAGTAGTTGGCCATGAGTTAATGGCAGGTGCTCTCATTGCATCTTGCCATAATGGGACATGTTGACTCAGGTTTCTAGAGGATTGTCATTTTGTTCATATCTATATAAAACTAGAGCAAACACTATTTAGTGCTCATGACAAATTGACTTTGGTTCATGGTTGTGCTTTTATTTGTGGTTTTCTCATGTGTTCACGCTTTCTGACTCCTGGTTTTGTCTATCTTCTCATCCTGACCATGACTTTAGCTGTGGGTTGTCCTAAATACTGATTGGTGTTGCACTGACCTGATTGTTGCCAATCTTCATCTCAAATTGATCTTCACTTATATATCTCTGAAATGGATCCAATTTCGGTCTCCCTATTTTCTTTGGTCTGATGCCCTATCTCCCTTGCCAATGACTTATGCAAATTACTCCTGTGAGCAACTGAGGAGCTTTACTATATAGTATTATATAGAACTGCGCCTTATTTTTTGGGGGGAGATCATTCAAGAAGCTACTGTAATTCCTAGCAAGTAGTCCACAGTGGATCTTTCAGCAGTCTGCGTTACATTTTTGCCTACTGTGATTATCATGGCAGAAATGTATTTTAAGGTGGCCTATATTTCTGTTCTGAACCCTCACCACATAGCGTAAACTGTGCTCTCAAGACTGTAATCAGAATGCAGAACAAAAGAGCACTATGTTAACCTTGTTGATGTGAACATCTGTGTTCTCATTGTGACATCTGCTCTCTGCTACTTAAATAAACAAAGAAATAACAAAGTACCTTCATGATTTATGACCTTATTTTCTTGAAATTTAAATATTGCTTTTCATGTCATTATATACTTTATTTGAATTATTAATGCTATAACACTAAAACTGCTTCACAAGTGAGATTAGTAGGGCCTACTTCTGAGATGGGAATAAAGTAAGAAATTGCAGTGTAAAAATAAAGTTATCCAGAATCTGTGGGTTACATGCAAAAGCAGCCAGTATTTACCCTGCATGCAAAAAATAAAAATAAAATAAAAATATGTATTTGCACCCCTGGAAGTGCAACGTGGTGTGTCCAGGTTCGCAGTTATGTGAAGCTCTTTCTTACTTTATTCCCACTTCAGAATCAGGCATATCATTGTCTTATTTTAGGAAATGTTGCTTTGTGGGATACAGCAATGAGAATGAGAATATTAACTTTGGGGAAGGACAACATAGGTTTGGGAATTGCAATGCAATGAAAAGTTAAAAGAAAATATTGATAGTTGCTGGTATGAAATATTTAACCAGAGTGGTGTATTTTACCTATGGGCTGCAGGACTGCAGCCTCCCCAGTAAAATCCACCATGATCAGCTTAGTGTCAGTGAGCCAGAAGAAGTCCGTGCTGGCACTGGCTTCACTGTGACTGGTAGTGACTTCCCATTAGAAATTCTACCTGTCAGTCACAGACACTACAGGCACCCAAAGGGGGAGGGTGTTTTCTCCTTCTTGGACAGGCAGACCAGGCTGGGATTAGCAGAGAGCATGCTTCCAGAAAGAAGCCACTCTGCCTTTCATGCAGCTCAATCTGGACTATATGGGCTGCATATGATGCAGTCCACAGAAGATGGTGTTTTGCACATGCGCAGTCTGGCTGACGCTTGTGTGAATGCTTTGCTCTTGACACCTGCCAGATTCATTGCGCAGGTGAAGGTGTCCGGCTAAAAGAGGCTGATTGTCAACTCCTTAACAGGCAGACAAGAGTAACGGTGGACCCCTACCACAGGCAGGTAGGAGCTGCCGCTGTTTATCCCCGAATTATTTTAAAGAACTAAAATACTTTATTGTTGATAAAAAAAACATGTACTGTAAAATATACTCAATGTGTAATGTATGTGTAATATATCTGAAACAAATACAAAACATGGATTGTATGCTGGATCTGGACCAAGCTTGGTACACATACCCTTCATTATCAATCTTAAAATACTGATGGGGTTTAAACTAAACAAATCCACCCTTTTCGGGGCCAGGGCCATATATCTTATATATATAAAATGCATTGCTTTGTTTGCTTATTTGTCTGCCTGGTTATGCATCTGGACACCCCTGCACCAATTGGGATGAAACCAACACGAGGTCGTCCAAATGGATCCTGGTCAGGTTTTAGGGGAGGTTGGGGTTGGTCAGAGCTCATGGCAGAATGCGCTGGACTGAACTTTGACCCAGGGACCCTGTACTGGGCCTTCCACTGGATGAATTTGGAAGAAAAATTCATAGAGTGGTAACATTGGATCACGGAAAACATACTAGGGGGTTGGGGTCCCGATTGAAACAAGCACCTCACAGCAGAATGCGCTAGTCAGAACTGTGACCCAGGTAGCTTGTTCCAGGGTTTCCACTGTATGGATTTGGAGAAAACTTCCCAAAGTGGTCACATTGCTTCCCAGAAGACATACTAGTGGGTTGGGGTCCTGGTTGGACCTCTCGGAGTATGCTGGGCAGAACATTGGCACAGAGAGCTGTTCTGGGTGTTCCACTGGATGGATTTAGATAAAAACTTTAAATGAACTGTAATAACTTACAGAAATAACTATAATTCGATGACCTGAAATAACCATAAATTAATGAACTAAAAGAACTGACAGAAATAGAGGTGGGAAGACAAAAAAATAAACAACTGACTGAAATAACCATAAATCAATGACCAAGAAGTGATAAAATTGAGATGGGAAGACAAAAAATGTTGTGTACCCAAAAGCCTTGGAGTAGCAACATTGAAATTATATTAAATATCTCTCCAATAAATTAATAGTTCCCACCCACTGTTAAATGATTAAGCCTCCACACCGTTAATTAATAGGCCAGCCCCCATCCTATTTACATTAAATTATTATCACCCAGGGTCAGTAAAAGAAATCTTGGAGACTGACACTCATAATTTTGTTCACAATGTGCTTACTGTGTTCAAGCCTTTTCCTTCTTATTTTGAGATTTACGGATTATCCCCAACCCCACCTTGTTTCTCTCCAGCTATATCCACCTTTGTCTCTCTAGTAACATCATCCCCTTTGTGTCTCTCCAGCAGCCTCATCCATCTTGGGTCTCCAGAAGCTTCATTCTCCTCCTATTATTCTTCATAAGTCTCATAATTCCCCTATTTTTCTCCAGCAGCCTCACCCCCAGTGTCTTTCCAGCAGCCTCATCACTTCTTTGTGGGGCAGATGTATTAAGCCTTGGAAAGTGATGAAGGGGAGAGAGATAAACCACTAACCAATCAGCTCCTAACTGTCACCTTTCAAATACAGCCTGTAACCAGTAGCAAATTTCCCATTAGGAGCGTGAGGCACATGCATAGGGGTAGCACTTGTTTGGGGGTGGCAATAGGATGCTTGTGCTGGTAACGCCTATATTAAGGTCTTAAAAGGTGCAAAATGTGTCCCATTAAAACAAAGGAGATTTGCTTTCTGGCACATCTGTGTATCCAGAGAATTAAAGTGCAGCCATCTGTTAAACAAAGAATACTTTATCCGTCAACACTAGCTAATTTGAATCTATTATAAATAATAATAATAATAATAAATAAATAAATAATGTGAATGATCTAACTCCACTCATTGCAGTCTACTGTTTCCACTTGTGTAGAATTAGGCATACTTATTCTGGATGCAGTTCATTTACCAGCAGTCGTGATCCCGGCGCTCAGGATACCAATGCCGGAATCCCGACTGCTAACAATACCAACAGCCGGAATCCCGGCGCACAGGGGCTACTCCCAGTCGTGGGAGTGGGAAAAGAACCTGTGGCGAGTGCAGCAAGCCACTAAGCCTGCAAGGAGACTCTTTGCGCTCGTCCCGCTGCCGGCATACTGACGGCCGGGATGCCTCTGTCAGTATACTGATGGCTTGCATGCCAACCATCGGTAAATCATATTGAACCCACTTATTCACCTAATACTTATTTAGAAAGGTATGCCACAAGCTATCCATCTTTATTCTTTGGAAAGTGCAAACTTTGATGTGCCACATACATTGCTATCTTAAGGTGGGTACACACTGGCCGATATATCTGTTGTACGGGAGATATATTGCGGGTCCGTCGGCCAGTGTGTATGGGCGATATGTCTGTAAACTCTGTTGTTCACAGACATATCTCGTCGGCCCCACAGCACAGCCGACGGCCAATATATCTACCGATATATTGGTGCTTCGCTGTATGTGTACGGACAACCAGCTGACCGCCCGTACACAAACTGTGGCAGCGGGAGGTGATTGACAGATGAACTGGGCGGGCATGTGTACACACCCGCCCAGTTCATTACGTCAGTCCCCGACGGATAAGACAGTGTGTGTGCACAGCACACTGCCCGATCCGTCCATAGATATATCTGCAGATCAATTGATTTGCATATATATCTATCAGTGTGTACCCACCTTTAGTCCGCAAAGCAATGAACTTAACTTTATTTCCACTAAGGTAAGCAAAACAAAAAAAATGGTGTTGCAAATTTGCATCTGTGCATGGTTGTAAATTTGCATTATTGTGTTTGGAGCACTTGGGTTGAGGATCAGTAAAAGACCGTGGGGGTAATTCAGAGTTGATCGCAGCAGCAAATTTGTTAGCAGTTGAGCAAAACCATGGGGGTCATTCCGAGTTGTTCGCTCATTATTTTTTTTTCGCAACGGAGCGATTAGTCGCGAATGCGCATGCGCAATGTCCGCAGTGCGACTGCGCCAGGTAAATTTGCTATGCAGTTAGGAATTTTACTCACGGTTTTTTCTTCGTTCTGGTGATCGTAATGTGATTGACAGGAAGTGGGTGTTTCTGGGCGGAAACTGGCCGTTTTATGGGTGTGTGCGAAAAAACGCAACCGTTTCTGGGAAAAACGCGGGAGTGGCTGAAGAAACGGAGGAGTGTCTGGGCGAACGCTGGGTGTGTTTGTGACGTCAAACCAGGAACGACAAGCACTGAACTGATCGCAGATGCCGAGTAAGTTTGAAGCTACTCAGAAACTGCTAAGAGGTGTGTAATCGCAATTTTGAGAATCTTTCGTTCGCAATTTTACTATGCTAAGATTCACTCCCAGTAGGCGGCGGCTTAGCGTGTGCAAAGCTGCTAAAAGCAGCTTGTGAGCGAACAACTCGGAATGAGGGCCCATGTGCACTGCAGGTGTGGCAGATATAACATGTGCAGAGAGAGTTAGATTTGGGTGGGGAGTGTTCAAATCTAAATTGCAGTGTAAAAATAAAGCAGCCAGTATTTACCCTGCACAGAAACAAAATAACCCACCCAAATCTAACTTTTTCTGCAAATGTAATATCTGCCACACCTGCAGTGCACATGGGGGGTCATTCTGAGTTGATCGTAGCTGTGATAAATTTAGCACAGCTACGATCATTCACACTGACATGCAGGGGGACGCCCAGCACAGGGCTAGTCCGCCCCGCATGTCAGTGCCGCTACTCGTCGCTCCCCGGCCAGCAGCGGCTGCGTGTGATGTCACGCAGCCGCCGCGGCCCGCCCCCCAGCGGTTCAGCCACACCTGCGTTGGCCGGACCGGGCCCCCTAAACGGCGGCTTAACGCCACCGTCCAGCCACCTCCCGCCCAGCGACCGCCTCTGCCTCAGAGGCGATCGCTAGGCAACGACGGCTGTCATGTGCCGGCGCACTGCGGCGCCGGCGCATGCACAGTTCCGACACAATCGCTGCACTGCGAGAAACTGCAGGGAGCGATCGGGTCTGAATGACCCCCATGGTTTTGTCCAACTGCTAACAAATTTGCTGCTGCGATCATCTCCGACTTACCCCCAGTGTTCTTCTATCTGTCTGTTTATCAAAAGCTGTAATAATGAATAAATGGAAATTATTAGCTTGCACCGTAGATTAAAACACATATATTAGGCTTCATGAATCCCTTCTCTGCTAGTTTGCATTCTACTTGTCCAACCGCTCCTTCTTCATATCTACCTTCTCTTCCTGTTTATGTCCTTTGCTCCCTCCTCTTTTTCCTCTAATAAACAAGTAAATAATAAGGTGCTTATAATCAGGCTACTAATATTAATTTAAACAAATTAGTGGCTGCTGCTTCTAGAAGGAACATTGGGAATCACCCCCAATAGCTAATCCAAGCAGTCTATGATATTGCAATTTATGTTTACAATTAGGTACTCTGTCTAGATTTATGCATACACAAGGTTGTTAGTAGGTCAGCATAAATTTAATTGATAACTGAATAACAGTAATAGTGGTTAAAGTCCAGGAATATTCCACAACCTCTTATTATGCGTCTAATGAGAGGGAACTAGTAAACCACAGGTATGCATGCCATAAAGTATAGGTATTCCAGTTTTAGTACAGACTGTATTTATTGATAAATGGGCCACTTACTCTCTCCATTTTGACTGATAACATTTGTCTCTCTTCTGTTCTCACAGTCAAATGGCTAGGTACTACCAATAACTCTGCTATTTCTCCACCCCCCACCCCATATGCAGGCCCTTTCCCAGTACTGATGTTTTCATCTCTTCAATACAGTATTTCAAGAAACTGGCTCTTCTTTGCCCGGGAACTACTAAACCTTTCATCCGTGCCCTCATAATTTCTCACCTGGAGTACTGTAATTCCAATTTGGCCTTGAAAGCTTCCACCTTGTCCCTCTTCTATCTTTAACTCTGCTACCTACCCAGGGGCGTAGCTATGACTAATGGGGCCCCATAGCAAATTTTTCTTCACATCCCCCACAAAAAGAAAACAACCTGGTGCATTATCTGACTGGTCCCTCTTCTCGTCCTGATCGCAGAGAAGCGGGCCAGAGCTTCGGCGCAGTGTATTCTCTGTGTACTTTCGAATATGTGTATGCGCCCCTCTGGGAGAACTCACCTGCCTCATCATTATGGCTGTACGGGCGGCACTCACCTCCTGTGCCCTGTGTCTTCTCCTCTATCAGCAGTTTGCTGCTCCTGCTGCAGGCACATCTGCTGTCAGTGTTACGGGTGGCTGTCTCCCCGTTCTCACTGATGGTGAGAGGAGCTGTGGCATGGCATTGCTTAGCATGGCTCCTCCCAGCATCAGTAAACATGGAGAGACACGGAGCCTGCCGGATGGGACAGGCACATCTACTGTCAATGTCCCATCCGGCAGGCTCCGTGTCTCTCCATGTTCACTGATGCTGGGAGGAGCCATGCTAAGCAATGCCATGCCGTGGCTCCTCTCAGCATCAGTGAGATCGGGGAGACAGCCATCCGTAACACTGGCAGCAGATGTGCCTGCAGCAGGAGCAGCAAACTGGTGATAGAGGAGAAGACACGGGGCACAGGTCTCTGCAGGCAGAATATCCAGGTGCAGGGGGAGGGCCAGGCCCTGGAGGTGGCCAGGGCCCCATAGCAACCGCACTCCCTGCACCCACAATACCTATGTCTATGTACCTACCTCATTTTCCTCTCTCACTGCTCCACCTCTGCTGCCCCTCTCTTTCAGTCACTCCAGTGGTTCCCTGAGATTTAAATTCAAGCTCTTTCCGTTACCTGCAAACTCATCTCCTCCCTACATCGTAATCATCCTTTTCTCACATGCTCTCACATTCAGGGTGTTTCTGGACAGCTCCCATCCTCAGGAAAGCCCTCCTATGTTCTGTCATTATATTCTTCCAGCCTTCAGACTTGCCCTTTTTCATTCTAGCTTCACCACCACTCTCCCTAACTCTGCAGTCTCTGCCCTCTTCTACTCTGATCATTTCTCTGTATTGTGTGGATGGCAGCGCCATCGTTTCTCATTATTGTGTGGATTGTTTCTCATTATTCTGTTGATGGCAGTGAGGAAATGACAGAACAGGAGGACACTGTTCCCTTTAGCAACTGGAGGAGCGGACCCTCCGGCACAAATGGGATAAGAGAAAGCGATGTACCTAGTCAGATTGTGGTGGAAAGGGATTCTATTATCAGGAAGACAGACAGGGCAATCTGCTACTGGGACCATGATCGCCTGTTGTCTTCCGGGTGCTCAGGTATGTCACATTGTGGACCTGGTAGAAAGATTGTTGGGAAGGGCCGAGAACGATCCGGCAGTCTTGGTGCACGTTGGCACCAACAACAAAGTTAGTGGTAGGTGGGATGTCCTTAAGAAAGATTATAGGGACCTAGGCCAAAAACAAAAGGCAAGGACATCTATGGTAATATTCTCTGAAATATAACCTGTGCCACGTGCTAGTCCAGGGAGGCAGAGGACGATTAGGGAGGTAAATGTGTGGCTTAGAGACTGGTGTAGGAAAGAACTGTGCTTGAAACACTGGGCGGACTTCTCAGTCAGGCGACATCTTTTTTGTGATTGCACCTGAATGAGGAGGGGGCAGCAGTGCTGGGGGTAAGGATGGTTAGAAGGTTTGAGGAGATTTTAAACTAAGTGCCTGGGGATAGGGATTAGAAAAAAATAGTGGGACAACTAGAGAGCGAAGAAAGGAGGGATCTATTATGTATAATGGGGTCAATAGGGGGGAAGGGGAAAAATAGTCAGTGATGGTAAATTAAGGAAAACTCAAGTTCCTAAGGAAACGTTATCTACAACAAAACTTATAGATCAGGGAATTACTAAACTTAATTGTATGCTTGCAAATGCAAGAAGCCTGACAAGTAAAATGGGGGAATTAGAAACGATTGCACTTAATGATCAATATGATATCATAGGCATTACAAAGACATAGTGGGACGATTCTCACGACTGGGCAGCATACTTGGAGGAGTACACTCTCTTCAGGAGAGATAGGACTAATAAAGAGGGAGGGGTGTTTGTCTTTATGTTAAGCCATTCTTAAAACTATATTTAAAGTAGAGATGAGCGGGTTCGGTTCTCCGCGATCCGAACCCCCCTGCACTTCACCTATTTTACACGGTTCCGAGGCAGCCTCGGATCTTCCCGCTTTGTTCGGTTAACCCGAACGCGCCTGAACGTCATCATCCCGCTGTCGGAATCTCGTGAGATTCGTATTCTATATAAAGAGCCGCGCATCGCCGCCATTTTCACTCGTGCATTGGAGATTGAACGGAGAGGACGTGGCTGCGTTCTCTCCCTGAAAAGCTCCGTAATCTGTGCTCAGTGTGCTGCAAATATCTGTGCTCAGTGTGCTGAAAATATCTACGTTCTCTGCCTGAAAACGCTCCATATCTGTGCTCAGTGTGCTGCAAATATCTGTGCTCAGTGTGCTGCATTGTGAGCACAAGGGACCACCAATATATAATTATAGTAGTACAGTTGGCCATTGCTGTATCTTGCAGCTCTGTGTCAAGTATACTATCTCTGTGCTGCATTATTGTGAGCAGTATATAGTAGGACAGTGAAGCATTTTGGTGACCAGCAGTATACATATAGTACAGTACAGTAGGCCATTGCTGTATCTTGCAGCTCTGTGTCAAGTATACTATCTCTGTGCTGCATTATTGTGAGCAGTATATAGTAGAACAGTGCAGCATTTTGGTGACCAGCAGTATACATATAGTACAGTACAGTAGGCCATTACTGTATCTTGCAGCTCTGTGTTAAGTATACTATCTCTGTGCTGCATTATTGTGAGCAGTATATAGTAGGACAGTGCAGCATTTTGGTGACCAGCAGTATACATATAGTACAGTACAGTAGGCCATTGCTGTATCTTGCAGCTCTGTGTCAAGTATACTATCTCTGTGCTGCATTATTGTGAGCAGTATATAGTAGGACAGTGCAGCATTTTGGTGACCAGCAGTATACATATAGTACAGTACAGTAGGCCATTGCTGTATCTTGCAGCTCTGTGTCAAGTATACTATCTCTGTGCTGCATTATTGTGAGCAGTGTATAGTAGGACAGTGCAGCATTTTGGTGACCAGCAGTATACATATAGTACAGTACAGTAGGCCATTGCTGTATCTTGCAGCTCTGTGTCAAGTATACTATCTCTGTGCTGCATTATTGTGAGCAGTATATAATAGGACAGTGCAGCATTTTGGTGACCAGCAGTATACATATAGTACAGTACAGTAGGCCATTGCTGTATCTTGCAGCTGTGTCACTAGTATCCTGATCAGTGCTCAATATCTGCTGCATTGTTGTGACCAGTATGTATACTGTACTGTGCGACGTGTGCTATACACCCGGTGATTTTATACATCCTGTAATCTATACTGAGCAATGTGTGAGATACACCTTGGGATTATACACCCTATATACTGTACTGTGTGATGTGTGAGATACACCTGGGGATTGTACACCCTATATACTGTACTGTGTGATGTGTGAGATACACATGGGGAATGTACACTCTATATACTGTACTGTACTGTATGTGTGAGATACACCTGGGGATTATACACCCTATATACTGTTCTGTGTGATGTGTGTGATAAACCTGGTAATTAATTATACACCCTGTATACTGTACTGTGTGACGTGTGTTATACACCTGGTGATTATACATCCTGTAATCTGTACTGAGCGATGTGTGAGATACACCTGGGGATTATACACCCTATATACTGTACTGTGTGATGTGTGAGATACACCTGGGGATTATACACCCTATATACTGTACTGAGCGATGTGTGAGATACACCTGGGGATTATACACCCTATATACTGTATTGTGCGATGTGTGTTATACACCTGGTGATTATACATCCTGTAATCTGTACTGAGCGATGTGTGAGATACACCTGGGGATTATACACCCTATATACTGTACTGTGTGATGTGTGAGATACACCTGGGGATTATACACCCTATATTATTATTATTATTATTATCCTTTATTTATATGGCGCCACAAGGGTTCCACAGCGCCCAATTACAGAGTACATAAATAATCAAACAGGAAAACAGCAACTTACAGTTGATGACAGTATAGGACAAGTACAGGGTAAATAAACATAGTTACATCAGAAGATGACACTGGAATAAGTATCAGGTGGCAGAAGACTGCTGGATGTGGTACAGTTGAAGATTATTAAAGTAAGACAAAGGATAAGCACATGAGGGAAGAGGGCCCTGCTCATGAGAGTTTACAATCTAAAGGGGAGGGGTAGACAGACATGGGTGACACAGATGGGGTACATAGAGAACGTGGAACAGAGGGTTAGGATGAGATTTGGCTGGGTTTGGTGAAGAAGTGGGCCCCCAGAAGGCACAAGTCAATACTTAACATTGCAACATTTTACTGGGCTATGCAGGAGAAAATTAAAAATAAGGGAAAATAAAAATAAAAAAAATAATCGATAACTTCTACCGCTTTCAAAAAGGTCAATGGAAGTTGAAATAATGGACAACTACCTCATGGAAGCCAGATACAGTATACCAAACAGTACTTAGCAGAGTTAGGAATGAGTGCTTATGAAATACAGTAACATTTTGTCATAATATTTCAGAAACTGCATGGCTGGTCTCTTGCACTCTTTTGCTCTAATACACCACCTGCTTTAGGATTTATATTCAAAAACATTATGTCTCCATAATCCCAAAAACGTCAGTCTTCTTGGAAAGTGGTTTGTTCCTTTGTAAGGGAAAGAGAACAAACGTTCTCAAACAACGGTTTCTCAATTTCTTTTTCCTCTGTGAAGGGATTGTGGATTCGCAGGAATATCTGAGCATTTCTGTAATCAGAAAGCAGCGACTTTCTACAAATGTTTACGAATAATTCCAGTGATTTTGTCATTTTCTTCCAGTGATTTGGACCAATAATACCATTGATTAGAACGAATAATTCCAGTGATTTTGTCATTTTCTTCCAGTGATTTGGACCAATAATACCATTGATTAGAACGAATAATTCCAGTGATTTTGTCATTTTCTTCCAGTGATTTGGACCAATAATACCAGTGATTAGAACAAATAATTGCTGTGATATTGAGGTGTCTGTGTCGCTTAGCTTACCCGTCCAGCGACCACAGTGCACCTCTTTTTCTCTTTTCTTTGCATCATGTGCTGTTTGGGGCCAATTTTTTTAAGTGCCATCCTGTCTGCCACTGCAGTGCCACTCCTAGATGGGCCAGGTGTTTGTGCGGCCCTCTTGGGTCACTTTGCTTAGTCATCCAGCGACCTTGGTGCAAATTTTAGGACTAAAAATAGTATTGTGAGGTGTGAGATGTTCAGAATAGACTGGAAGTGAGTGGAAATTGTGGTTATTGAGGTTAATAATACTATAGGATCAAAATTACCCCCAAATTCTATGATTTAAGCTGTTTTTGAGGGGTTTTTGAAAAAAACACCAGAATCCAAAACACACCCGAATCCGACAAAAAAATTTCAGGGAGGTTTTGCCAAAATGCGTCAGAATCCAAAACACGGCCACGGAACCGAATCCAAAACCAAAACACAAAACCCGAAAAATTTCCGGTGCACATCTCTAATTTAAAAGAGGTTATTTACAAGAGGACTGTAGACAACGTGGAGTCATTATGGGTTGAGATTTCGAGTGGGGGTAAAGATACAAAAAAGCTTTTAATAGGGACATGCTACAAACTTCCAGATATTAGTGTGTCTGACGAATTACAACTCTTGCAGCAAATGAAAAAAGCTGCTGGAATGGGGGAGGTCATTTTCATTGGGGACTTTCATTACCCGGACATAAATTGAACACCAAAACAGTAAATACAGCTAGGGATAACAGGTTCTTAAACATGCTTAAAGATCATTACTTGTCCTAGGTAATTAAGGATCCAACTAGACTTACAGTAGGACTATGCTGGACCTAGTACTAATTAATAATGTGGAGATAATATCAAATACTAAAGTAGGGGAGACCTTGGGAAATAGCGATCATAACATGATCACATTCGATATCAGCTTTCAAAAACAACACCATAAGGGTCTATCTAAGACTTTTAACTTTAGAAAAGCTAATTTCAACTTGCTGAAACAAGCAATAAAGGACATCAATTGGGAAATTGTATTTCATGGTTAGAGTACAGTTGAAATGTGGGATGTTTTTACAACGTTGCTCAATAAGTACACTCATTTGCTCATTCCCAAGGTCAAGAAAAACAGGAGTAGTACATTCAAACCGATGTGGCTTAATAAGAATGGCAAGGTACTAATGGATAAAAAGAGGCGTGCTTTCAAAGCATTTAAGTCTGACGGGAAGGCGGAATCATTCCAGTACTACAAGGAATGTAACAAAAAATGCAAAAAAGAAATCAGCAGCTAAAATAGAAAACAAAAAACAAAACGCCAAGGAGAGTAAAACAAACCCCAAAAAGTTATTTAAGTATATAAACAGTAAAAGGTTAAAAAAGGAGAATATTGGACCATTAAAGGGCAAGTTGGATGTCTTGATTAATGTTAATAGGGAAAAAGCAAATTTAATGAATAAATTATTTTCATCAGTATTGACGAGAGAGGACCGGTTTGCGAGAGTAGTGCACAACATAAGCTATGATAATGACCCATTGCTAAGTACTTGGTTAAATGAGGAAGTAGTCTGGGAGAGACTAATCTCCTGGGCTGGATGGTTTTCAGCCCAGGGTTCTTATTAGAATTTAACTCAGAGCTATCGAGGCCCTTATACTTGATTTTTAGTGAGTCAATTACATCAGGAATTATAGCAAAGGACTGGTATATAGCAGAGGTAGTCCCAATATCTAAAAAAAGGAATTAAAACTCATCCCAGTAAGTATAGACCGGTAAGTTTGACATCATCTATAGTGGGGAAAATACTGGAAGGTATAATAAGGGATAGCAGACTATAGTACTTGAATACCTCCAAGGTTATTAATAGGGGTCGGCATGGTTTTGTGAGGGACAGGTCATGTCAAACTAACTTAATTAGCTTCTATGAGAAAATGAGCGATAATATTGATCAATGTAAAGCAGGTATGTGGTCTTTTTGGACTTTGCTAAGGCCGTTGACAAAGTCCCACATAAGAGACTATTTTTAAAATTATGAGAGCTTGGAGTAGAAAACACTATTTGTACTTGGGTGAGTAATTGGCTGTACAACAAAGAACAGTGAGTTATGGTTAATGGGATGGTCTCTGAATGAGCCTCAGTACTTAGTGGAATACCGCAGGGTTCAGTACTCGGGCCACTGCTGTTTGTCATATTGATTAATGACCTAGGAGTGGGCCTGGAAAGCACAGTGTAAATTTTTACAGACGATACTATACTGTGTAGAGTAATAAATTCAAACAAGGATATTGAGTCTCTACGGAACGACTTATCTAGATTGGAGATCTGGGCAGACAAATGGAGAATGAGGTACAATATAGAAAAATTTAAGGTTATGTACTTTGGGACTAAGAACAATCAGGCAGCCTATAAATTAAATGGGGAATATGTAGGGATAATGGCAGTTGAAAAAGATTTGGGTGTGCTCATCAATAATAGACTTAGTAGCAGTATGCAATGTCAAAATGCAGCAACAAAAGCAAATAAGGTGTTAGCATGTATAAAACAGGGAATGGAGACAAGGGATGAGAGTATAATCCTGCCTCTGTATAAATCATTGGTGCGGCCACACCTGGAATATTGTGTACAGTTCTGGGCACCTCACTATAAAAAAGATATCAGCCAAGAGGGGACATTATTAATATTAGAGATGTGCGGCGGGCACTTTTCCTGTTTTGTGTTTTGGTTTTGGATCTGGATCCCCGCTCGTGTTTTGGATCTGGATTGGTTTTGCCAAAACCACCCTTCCGGGTTTTGGTTTTGGTTTTGGATCTAGATGATTTTTGAAAAAAACATAAAAACAGCTAAAATCACAGAATTTGGGGGTCTTTTTGATCCTACGGTATTATTAACCTCAATAACATTCATTTCCACTCATTTCCAGTCTATTCTGGACACCTCACAATATTGTTTTTAGGCCTAAAAGTTGCACCGAGGTCGCTGAATGACTAAACTAAGCGACACAAGTGTGCGGCACAAACACCTGGCCCATCTAGGAGTAGCACTGCAGTGGCAGACAGGATGGCACTTTTCAAAAACTAGTCACCAAACAACACATCATGCAAAGAAGTAAAAGGTGCAATGAGGTAGCTGTATGACTAAGCTAAGCGACACAACTGTGCGGCACAAACACATGGCCCATCTAGGAGTGGCACTGCAGTGGCAGACAGGATGGAACTTAAAAAAACTAGGCCCCAAACAGCATATCATGCAAAGAAGAAAAAGAGGTGCAATAAGGTAGCTGTATTACTAAGCTAAGCAACACAAGTGTGCGGCACACACACCTGGCCCATCTAGGAGTGGCACTGCAGTGGCAGACAGTATAGCACTTAAAAAAAACCTAGGCCCCAAACAGCATATCATGCAAAGAAATAAAAGAGGTGCAATGAGGTAGCTGTATGACTAAGCTAAGGGACACAAGTGTGCGGCACAAACACCTGGCCCATCTAGGAGTGGCAATGCAGTGGCAGACAGGATGGCACTTAAAAAAACTTGGCCTCAAACAGCACATCATGCAAGGAAGTAAAAGAGGTGCAATGAGGTAGCTGTATGACTAAGCTAAGGGACACAAGTGTGCGGCACAAACACCTGGCCCATCTACGAGTGACACTGCAGTAGCAGACAGGATGGCACTTAAAAACAACTAGTCCCCAAACAGCACATCATGCAAAGAATTAAAAGAGGTGCAATGAGGTTGCTGTATGACTAAGCTAAGCGACACAAGTGTGCGGCACCAACACCTGGCCAATCTAGGGTTGGCACTGCAGTCCCACTAATGGTGGATACCGGACACACATCTAACACCAACATAGCTGTCAAGGCCTCAGTTACCCACTTTGCAACAGGATGACTGCTGTCATATTTCATCTTCTTTGCAAAGGACTGTTGGACAGTCATTTGCTTAGTTGAAGTAGTACAAGAGGTCTTCCGACTTCCCCTCTGGGATGATGATCGACTACCAACAGAAACAACAGCAGCGGCAGCAGCAGCAGCAGTTGAAGGAAGTGGTTCTTGAGCTTTCCCTATTTTATCCTCCAAGTTTTTGTTCTCCATTATTTTTCTGGAGTTATATAACAAAATGCAGCACAGGAGAGTGTACCTCTACACCACACAGGGCAAACCCTGTAAAAATTATTTGGATTAAATATTAATAACTCCTTTATTTGGAGTAAATATTATACAGGACTGCACCACTAAACTTATATGGCAGTACCACTGGACTGGACTTATATGGTAGAACCACTGGACATATACAGCAGTATCACTGGACTGGATTTATACGGCAGTACCACTGGACTGGATTTATATGGCAGTACCACTGGACTGGATTTATACGGCAGTACCACTGAACTGGATTTATACTGCAGTACCACTGGACTGGATTTATACGGCAGTACTACTGGACATATACAGCAGTACCACTGGACTAGATTTATATGGAAGTACCACTGGACATATACAGTAGTATAACTGGATTTATACGGCAGTACCACTGGACTGTACTTATACGGCAGTACCACTGGACTTATACAGCAGTACCACTGGACTGGATTTATACGGCAGTACCACTGGATTTATACGGAGGTACCACTGGACATATACGGATCTATGGAATTATATGCCAGTACCACTGTACATATACAGCAGTATCACTGGATTTATACGGCAGTACCATTGAACATATACGGCAGTACCACTAGACTGGATTTATACAGCAGTATTATTGGATTTATATGGCAGAACCACTGGATTTATATGGCAGAAACACTGGATTTATATGGCAGTACCACTGGACTGGATTTATATGGAAGTACCACTGGATTTATATGGCAGTACCACAGGACATATACGGCAGTATCACTGGACTGGACTTATACAGCACTACCATTGGACATATACGGCAGATTCACTGGACTTATACGGCAGTACCACTGGACATATATGGCAGTATCACTGGACTGGATTTATATGGCAGTACCACTGGACATATATGGCAGTATCACTGGATTTATACAGCAGTACCACTGGGCTTATACGGCAGTATCACTGGACTGGATTTATACGGCAGTACCACTGGATTTATATGGCAGTATCACTGGACATATATGACATTACCACTGGACATATACGGCAGTATCACTGGATATATACGGCAGTATCACTGGACATATACGGCAGTACCACTGGACATATACAGCAGTATCACTGGACTGATTTTAAATAACAGTACCACTGGACATATATGGCAGTATCACTGGACTTATATTGCAGTACCACTGGACATATCCAGCAGTATCACTGGAATTATATGGCAGTACCACTGGACATTTATGGCAGTATCACTGGATTTATATGGCAGTACCACTGGACACATATACGGTATTACTACTGGACTGGATTTATATGTCAGTATCACTGGACTTATACGGCAGTACCACTGGAATTATATGGCAGTACCACTGGACATATACTGCAGTATCTCTGGATTTATATGGCAGTAACACTGGACATATACGGCAGTACCTCTGGACTGGATTTATACGGCAGTATCACTGGACTTATTTGGCAGTATCACTGGACTGGACTTATACAGCACTACCATTGGACATATACGGCAGATTCACTGGACTTATACGGCAGTACCACTGGACATATATGGCAGTATCACTGGACTGGATTTATATGGCAGTACCACTGGACATATATGGCAGTATCACTGGATTTATACAGCAGTACCACTGGGCTTATACGGCAGTATCACTGGACTGGATTTATACGGCAGTACCACTGGATTTATATGGCAGTATTACTGGACATATACGGCAGTATCACTGGAATTATATGACATTACCACTGGACATATACGGCAGTATCACTGGATATATACGGCAGTATCACTGGACATATACGGCAGTACCACTGGACATATACAGCAGTATCACTGGACTGATTTTATATAACAGTACCACTGGACATATATGGCAGTATCACTGGACTTATATTGCAGTACCACTGGACATATCCAGCAGTATCACTGGAATTATATGGCAGTACCACTGGACATTTATGGCAGTATCACTGGATTTATATGGCAGTACCACTGGACACATATACGGTATTACTACTGGACTGGATTTATATGGCAGTACTACTGGACATATACAGCAGTACCACTGGACTAGATTTATATGGAAGTACCACTGGACATATACAGTAGTATAACTGGATTTATACGGCAGTACCACTGGACTGTACTTATACGGCAGTACCACTGGACTTATACAGCAGTACCACTGGACTGGATTTATACGGCAGTACCACTGGATTTATACGGAGGTACCACTGGACATATACGGATCTATGGAATTATATGCCAGTACCACTGTACATATACAGCAGTATCACTGGATTTATACGGCAGTACCATTGAACATATACGGCAGTACCACTAGACTGGATTTATACAGCAGTATTATTGGATTTATATGGCAGAACCACTGGATTTATATGGCAGAAACACTGGATTTATATGGCAGTACCACTGGACTGGATTTATATGGAAGTACCACTGGATTTATATGGCAGTACCACAGGACATATACGGCAGTATCACTGGACTGGACTTATACAGCACTACCATTGGACATATACGGCAGATTCACTGGACTTATACGGCAGTACCACTGGACATATATGGCAGTATCACTGGACTGGATTTATATGGCAGTACCACTGGACATATATGGCAGTATCACTGGATTTATACAGCAGTACCACTGGGCTTATACGGCAGTATCACTGGACTGGATTTATACGGCAGTACCACTGGATTTATATGGCAGTATCACTGGACATATATGACATTACCACTGGACATATACGGCAGTATCACTGGATATATACGGCAGTATCACTGGACATATACGGCAGTACCACTGGACATATACAGCAGTATCACTGGACTGATTTTAAATAACAGTACCACTGGACATATATGGCAGTATCACTGGACTTATATTGCAGTACCACTGGACATATCCAGCAGTATCACTGGAATTATATGGCAGTACCACTGGACATTTATGGCAGTATCACTGGATTTATATGGCAGTACCACTGGACACATATACGGTATTACTACTGGACTGGATTTATATGTCAGTATCACTGGACTTATACGGCAGTACCACTGGAATTATATGGCAGTACCACTGGACATATACTGCAGTATCTCTGGATTTATATGGCAGTAACACTGGACATATACGGCAGTACCTCTGGACTGGATTTATACGGCAGTATCACTGGACTTATTTGGCAGTATCACTGGACTGGACTTATACAGCACTACCATTGGACATATACGGCAGATTCACTGGACTTATACGGCAGTACCACTGGACATATATGGCAGTATCACTGGACTGGATTTATATGGCAGTACCACTGGACATATATGGCAGTATCACTGGATTTATACAGCAGTACCACTGGGCTTATACGGCAGTATTACTGGACTGGATTTATACGGCAGTACCACTGGATTTATATGGCAGTATTACTGGACATATACGGCAGTATCACTGGAATTATATGACATTACCACTGGACATATACGGCAGTATCACTGGATATATACGGCAGTATCACTGGACATATACGGCAGTACCACTGGACATATACAGCAGTATCACTGGACTGATTTTATATAACAGTACCACTGGACATATATGGCAGTATCACTGGACTTATATTGCAGTACCACTGGACATATCCAGCAGTATCACTGGAATTATATGGCAGTACCACTGGACATTTATGGCAGTATCACTGGATTTATATGGCAGTACCACTGGACACATATACGGTATTACTACTGGACTGGATTTATATGTCAGTATCACTGGACTTATATGGCAGTACCACTGGAATTATATGGCAGTACCACTGGACATATACGGCAGTACCTCTGGACTGGATTTATACGGCAGTATCACTGGACTTATTTGGCAGTACCACTGGACTTATACAGCAGTACCACTGGACTGGATTTATACGGCAGTGCCACAGGATTTATACGACAGTACCACTGGACATACACATCAGTATCACTGGAACTATACGGCTGTACCACTGGATGAATATGGCAGTACCACTGGACTGGATTTATACGTCAGTACTACTGGACTTATATGGCAGTACCACTGGACTGGATTAATACGGCAGTACCACTGAATTTATACAGCAGTACCACTGCACATATATGGCAATATCACTGTAATTATATGGCAGTACCACTGGAATTATATGGCAGTACCACTAGACATATATGGCAGTATCACTGTACTTATATGGCAGTACCACTAGACATATACAGCAGTATCACTAGATTTATATGGCAGTACCACTGGACAAATATGGCACTATCATTGGACTTATACGGCAGTACCACTGGACATATACGGCAGTACCACTGGACTGGATTTATATGGCAGTATCACTGGACTTATACTGCAGTACCACTGGACTTATATGGCAGTACCACTGGACCGGATTTATACGGCAGTACCACTGGACATATACAGCAGTATCACTGGAATTATATAGCAGTACCACTGAACTTATACGGCAGTACCACTGGACTGGATTTATACAGCAGTACCACTGGACTTATATGGCAGTACCACTGGACTGGATTTATATGGCAGTACCACGGGATTTATATGGCAGTACCACTGGACATATACAGCAGTATCACTGAATTTATATGGCAGTACCACTGGACATATATGGCAGTATCACTGGACTGTATTTATATGGTAGTACCGCTGGACATATACGGCAGTATCGCTGGATTTGTACGGCAGTACCACTGGACTTATACGGCAGTACCACTGAACATATGCGGCAGTACCACTGGATTTATACGGCAGTACCACTGGACATATATGGCAGTATCACTGGACTGGATTTATACAGAAGTACCACTGGACATATACGGCAGTATCACTGGATTTATACGGCAGTAGCACTGGACATATACGACAGTATCACTGGACTTATACGGCAGTATCACTGGACTGGATTTATACGGCAGTACCACTGGAGTTATGAGGCAGTACCCCATGACATATCCGGCAGTATCACTGGACATATATGGCAGTAACACTGGACTGGATTTATACGGCAGTATCACTGGACTTATATGGCAGTATAACTGGACATATACGGCAGTATCACTGGACATATACAGCAGTATTACTGGACTTATATGGAAGTATCACTGGACTTATACAGCAGTACCACTGGACTTATACAGCAGCATAGGGACACCACCACTGGACTGATGCAGTACAACACAGCACCACTGGACTGGACTTATACAGCAGCATAAGTCACTACACTGGACTGAGCAGCACAAGACAGCACTGGAATCGCCACCCCACTTTCCCACACAGACACTGAGTGAGGACAGAGACACATCCTCTCGCTACACTCTCCAATGCTGGAGTGAAAATGGCGGTGATGCGCAGCTCCTTATATGGAATCCAAAACCCGCGAGAATCCAACAGCGGGATGATGACGTTTTGCCTCATTCTGGTTTCCGAGTCTGGCGGGAAGTCCCGAGCCGGACTTGGATCCAGGCTTGGGAAGTAATGTTCAGTAGGGTTCAGTTCTCAGAGAACCGAACCCGCTCATCTCTAATTAATATTTATAAATACATAAAGCGACAATACAAGGATTTATCAGACAATCTGTTTATAAAAAAAAAATGCTACGCAGGATACGTGGATACCTCCTGAGGTTAGAAGAGAAAAAATTTCATACACAATGGAGCAAAGGGTTCTTCACAGTAAGAGCAGTAAGGATTTGGAATTCTCTGCCAGAGAAGGTACTAATGGTGGACTCAGTCAATAAGTTTAAAAATTGATTAGATAAATTCCTAACTGAAATAAATATCCAAGGATACCGCATTTAAATGAAGCAAAATTTTATAATACAGGTTGAACTAGATGGACATTTTGTCCTTTTTCAACCTCATCAACTATGTTACTATGTCCACCCATATGTAAATATATTGTGTTCACACTTAGTAAGCTTACACATCATCATTATTATTATTATTATTATTATTATTATTATTATTATTATGTATTTATATGAAACTGTTAACCAGGTGGTACCAGTCTGTACTTATGAAACATATGTTAGTTGTATTTTCCCTGTTTATTGCTATAGAATTCTTGTAGAGCTTTTTAAATAAATTTATAAATAATAATAATAATAAAAACAATAATAAAATACAGTATGTTCAAATATACTGTAAGAATTAGATGATTACTTGAGGAGGTAGTAGAGTGGCAGTGTGACGCCTGTTATGAAATATTAAGAGTTAAGTGTTTTGTGAACAACTGCAACATTATTACAACAAAGTAAAAAAAAAAAAGATCATTAGTTGCTAGCTTTCCGCTTTTGTTGCATTAGAGTAGGAGGGATCCGTGAGCTCAGACAAGAATATTTTGTAAATTGATGGTCACTTTAATTTCCAGCTCACAAATACTGTAGATCAGTTATAAACAACCTGATTATCTACTTGTTTTTCCACCAGCAGGCAGCAAAATGTAATAATGATAATTGCAAATCATCATATCTGGGGATTTCAATTTGAAAAACAAAAATGTGTGGCCTTCCCTTTTCATTAAAATCAAAGTTCATTTATTCCTATGTGCTTAAAAGCCGCTTTTCATGTATACATTACAGTACTTAGCACATGGAAACTAAATTAGAAATATATGAAAATGGAAAGAAACAAGGCCATTTCCTACATTGTGCTGTAGTGCAGAAGTACTCTTTCAACAACATATTTTTGTTCACAATTGACAGAACATAGGCCCTCATTCCGAGTTGTTCGCTCGGTAAATTTCATCGCATCGCATCGATTTTCCGCTTAGTGCGCATGCGCAATGTCCGCACTGCGACTGCGCCAAGTAAATTTGCTATGAAGTTAGGATTTTTACTCACTGCTTTTTCTTCGCTCAGGCGATCGTAATGTGATTGACAGGAAATGGGTGGTACTGGGCGGAAACAGGCCGTTTTATGGGCGTGTGGGAAAAAACGCTACCGTTTCCGGAAAAAACGCAGGAGTGGCTGGAGAAACGGGGGAGTGTCTGGGCGAACGCTGGGTGTGTTTGTGACGTCAAACCAGGAACGACAAGCACTGAACTGATCGCAGATGCCGAGTAAGTCTGAAGCTACTCTGAAACTGCTAAGAAGTTTGTAATCGCAAAATTGCGAATACGTCGTTCGCAATTTTAAGATGCTAAGATTCACTCCCAGTAGGCGGTGGCTTAGCGTGAGCAACTCTGCTAAAATCGCCTTGCGAGCGAACAACTCGGAATGACCTCCATAATGTGCCACATCTGATTCTAGACATATAAACCTCATATAGTCTGAGGATTATCCGTAAACTTAAACCATAACATCTTAACACTTAACTATAACAAATAAAGACACGGAGACTTGAATTTGGCAGAAAATGTTAGCTATTTATTTAAATGAACCATTAACTGATGAATAATTAAACTAAAGTATGGTGGCCAGAAAGAACGGCTAAAACAACCCTATCCCATGAACAAAAAACCTATCTTATAAAAAACTGACGTAAACCTTCCAACAAACAATAGGTATCCGCTCAACCTCCATCTTGACTGCCCACCCGTGAAGGTGATGAGGCTGCCCCCGTGAAGGTGGTCCAGCAGATGTAATACCAGTCAACGAAGGAGAGCGCACCTAAAAAACCAACCACCAAACGACCTCCAATCAACTCCTTTAATACAACAAAAGTTAACTTGCCGTTCTTTCCCGCCACAACAAACCCGGGACAACCCAGACCACGGAAATAGCCAACGCACACAGCACAAGAAAACAAACACAACCAGTAGGGAGGGAGGGTGGGACGATTACAGCAGAAGAGGCTGACCCAGCCCCTTTACCAGGCTTAAAAACCCTTTCCACCTACCCTCAACGTTCACTCCTATTGGCTATCAATAAACTCCCATAATGACTTACCGTCCTGCCCCCCAGACTAGCTGAGGTTTAACCCACTCCTCTCCTATTCTGTCAATTCGTTCTCCTAAACCTCATATAGTCTGAGGATTGTCTGTAAACTTAAACCATAACATCTTAACACTTAACTATAATATATAAAGACACGGAGACTTGAATTTGGCAGAAAATGTTAGCTATTTATTTAAATGAACCATTAACTGATGAATAATTAAACTAAAATATGGTGGCCAGAAAGAACGGCTAAAACAACCCTATCCAATGAACAAAAAACCTATCTTATAAAAAACTGACGTAAACCTTCCAACAAACAATAGGTATCCGCTCAACCTCCATCTTGACTACCCACCCGTGAAGGTGATGAGGCTGCCCCCGTGAAGGTGGTCCAGCAGATGTAATACCAGTCAACGAAGGAGAGCGCACCTAAAAAACCAACCACCAAACGACCTCCAATCAACTCCTTTAATACAACAAAAGTTAATTTGCCGTTCTTTCCCGCCAATAGCGAAGTTCTGCCCAACAGCAACTATGCTCCGCCACCATACCCCTAATCCAAAGAACCAACCACCGAAAACAGATCCTCAAGGAAAATACCTAGTCCCTGCCTAGTCAAATGAACCCCATCCGGTCTAAACAAGTAGAAGAACCGAAACTTGATCCGCTGGTGCCACACCACAGCACCGCCAAGAGCCACCACAAACTTAGCAACTGCGGAATTGACCTTCCGCCGAGAGGCATCGATCGCCCTACAGTCCGCAACTCCACGCCAACACAACCGCGGCACTATACAGGACCAGACAAGTCTACAGCCCGGCCAAGCACCCGCAATCACCTGTAAGTCATGAACAATGGCCAATCTAAGATTCACTGTCTTCCTCTTACCCAGGTCGTTGCCACCTAAGTGTATCACCAAAAATCTGGGCAGCCCAAAACACTTAACCTGCTCCAAAAGGGTAACTTTCAGATCCTGCCACAACATCCCCCTGACTTCTATCCACCCCATGTTATCTGACCCAACAAAGCCAGGAGCCCCCTCCGAAGCCATCAACTCGGCTGCCCAAAAAACATAGGAGTGACCAATCACCCAGACACTAAACTCATCCTCTCGCCAACCTATAAGGGAAAGAAACAGACAAACAATCGTGAATATACAAAGGAAAGCAAAAACCCCAGACCAGAACAGGAACCAACTACTAGAACGAGGATCAGCCAAAAAGAAAAATTGAATAGAGGACTATGAATTTCCTCTCGGACAAGCTTCAGGCCAATCAAAGCAACAAAAAGAAATGGAAGGAAAACTTAAAATAAGAAAAAGGGGAATTGTGGGGGGGGGGGTTGTTAGGGAGTGGAGGGGGGGTATGGGGTCACACAGAATAACTTGGCTGGAGGTGAAACGTAAAAACCTGCTGAGGAACTTGTAATTAGATGTCAATTAGCCGAATTTAATGAATTAAGCCAAATCAGTCCGGCAGTTCAGGCAAAAAATCGCAAAGCACTCCAGACCCCCACTGCCAGCAGTGGCGAGTAGCTAGCCATCCGAGTAGGGAGGACAGGGGAGACCAACAATACAAACGAACAAACTGAACCGAAACGTAGAAACAGTAAACAAACAAAATGTTAGTAGAACAAACAACTCGCTCATGCAACAACGGGCCGAATGTAACGTTTATAAGCGGCCAACTTCCAGCGGCCCAGAGCCTTAATTTCGTCCACTGCGCGGAAGTAGCGGCCCCAAATCTAAATGAATACGAACCAAAATCCCGAGGGGAGAGGCCCAAACTGGACAGGCAGCGCCGCATCATCCAAGTAAATTGGTATTTCGTCAATGGCAACTCATCATAGTGCAGAAGCCAAGACCCTTCTAACAAGGGCCTGACCTCCGCATACCGATTAGCCAATGCCACCGGACAACAGGCCCCATTACCTGAAGGTGCCAAAGTGATCCAATGACCTCTACCCATCTGATCAGTTTTGGAGCGGCGCAGCCTGCACAGCACAGACCCCACACCCACGACAACATCCGCGCGCCGCATAATGGCATCTGACTTTTTAGAAGCCGCAACCAACTCAGAGACCCTAAATGCTCAATAGAAAGCCATGGAAAAAGCCAACTGAAATAAAAGCGTTTCAAAATGGGAGTCCGCCACCGCCCCCAAGAGGGAAGAAAGCAGGGACGCATCGATAGGGCGCCGACTATCAGGAGGCACCGGCGCAGAGCGTGCCCAACCTTTAAGCGCCTTCATCAGCAGGAAACTCTTCGTAAAATCCGGAACACCCTTCAACTTTGAATAAAAGGATATTCCAGCGAGGTATCGAGACACCGCGGCTCTCGATCTACCCGTCACGAAGAGTTGCCAAACGAAGTCCAGAAACAATCCCTGACCCCTCTTACCTCTAGGCCCTTGGTCATGGGAAAAGTCTTCCCATTCCTTCCAGGCCTGACGGTATCCCGTGAGAGTGGATGGAGCCAAAGATAGCTCAGCTAGCCCTTCCAATCCGCCATGATGACCTGCCAAACATAAGAAGGGCAGGTCAAACCCGCTGAATCAGCCTCCGGGGCCAATAAACGGAACCTATCCCACTGCTCCCTGGACAATGCATCGGCGATCCCATTATCAACCCCGGGGACGTGCTGAGCCCGAAACAGAATATTACATCACATACAAGTCAGCACGAGTCGTGACAACACCCGGAGGACCTGCAGGGCCTTAGCCCTTTGGTTGTTAACCGCGTGCACGACCCCTAAATTATCACATCAAAAAAGAATACTGCAATCGCGAAGGCGCTCTTCCCAAACCTCCAAGGCCACGATGATGGGAAAGAGCTCCAGCAACAACAGGTCACTGGTCAGCCCCTCCCGCGACCAAGACTCGGGCCACGAAGCCACGCACCAAGCCCTGTCGAGATAACAACTGAACTCCAATGAGCCCGCCGCGTCCGTGAACAACTGCAGGTCAAAATTGTCGACGAGCGGGGCCATCCAGATCAGCACACCATTGTAGTCCGCCAGAAACAAAACCCACACGAGGTCTCTCCTAATCTCAGCCGAGAAACGGACACCCCAGCCAACTTCCGACAAAAATCCCTGCCCATGGGAATCACCCAACAGGCAAAGTTCAACAGCCCGAGGAGGGATTGAGCCTCCCGCAACGTCACCTTACGCCGCTCCAAACACCACGCTATGGACTTCTGAAGCCTCGCAACCTTGTCCCGGGGCAGCCGGCAAGCCCCTGCGACAGTATCGATCTCGATACCCAAAAAGGACAAACAGGAGAGAGGCCCCTCCGTCTTGTCCTCGGCCACAGGAACGCCAAAATGCCCCAACAAGGCACGCCGCGAAAATAACAGGAAACCACAGCGAGGAGAATGCGGGTGCCCCATACACAAAAAGTCGTCAAGGTAATGAGAGATCCCACTACCTCCGCAAGAAAACTCCACACACCAATGTAAAAAGGTGCTGAACTTTTCGAAAAAAGGCACACGAAACGGAACACCTCATAGGCAGACACTTGTCTACAAAGTATTCCTCCCCGACGCGGAAACCCATGAAACGAAATGACTCCGGGTGCAAAGGGAGCAAGCGAAAGGCCGATTCAACATCAAGCTTAGACATGAGGGCCCCAGGGCCGCATCCCCGTACCATGCCCAGGGCATCCTCGAAAGACTGATAAACCACGAACAACACTCCGGTGTAATTGCATCGTTGACCGAGGACCCCGATGGATAAGACAAATGCTGAATGAGCCGGAACTTACCGGGGCCTTCTTGGGCACGACTCCCACCGGGGAAATAATCAAATCCAAGACAGGCGGCAGTGCAAAGGGGCCCGCCATTCTCCCCAGGTGAACCTCCTGCTCGACCTTTTCCCGCAGCACGTCGGGGAAATCCCGAGCAGACTGCAGGGTCCTGGTGGCCCGAACTAAAACTTCCCCCTGCACCGGCAAACGAAAACCTGATGCAAAACCATCATGCAGAAATTTAGCGTCGTCTCTGTTTGTGTACCACCCCAACCATTTGAGCATGGCCCCCAAACGAACTGGGGATGGCGCCCTAACTAGCGGCAACCCCCCCAGTTGGTTTTCCGGCCGTGCCTCCGGCTGCCTTAGCTCCCGGCCGCCCCACACGAAAGCAATTGGAAGCCGGGTGTGATCCATTACATCGCAAGCAAAGGTGTCGAAAACGACACCGTTGACCGAGGGGGCACGTGGAATTGTTGAACGCGAAGCACTTCCTCTTTGCCGGTGCCTGCTGCGCAGAACGGCCCGCGCTCCAAGGGCGGCGCGGCGCAGCCTCAAAGGCGGGCCGGGTCTGATTCGCCACAGCTGTCTGAGCCACGGACCCCCCTTTTGACACCATTTTCATATCCTGCGCCCGTGTGACCCGAAGCCATACCTCCACATCTTTGCACCCGAAGTCAATGATGTGCAGGCAATCGTGCTTCTGACGGAACTGCTTATCATAATGCAGCCACGTATCGTCCTTAGACTGACGCTGCATGTCATGCACGAGGTGCATGTACCTGATGACGTTGATGTGCTCATGAGGGCGATCCTCCAAGTAGCATGCCGCGAACACGCAGAAACCCGCCAACCAATTGTCGTACGAGCAAAAGGCCTCCGCCCCAATACTGCCCTTCGCAAGCGCTTCCTTACCTTCCCTCTTGGTGTCCTCCGTCAATGTGAAACGGTCAACGTATTCCCCCCGCCTAATATTCTTCCTGCAACTCTCACACAACCCCCGCAACACCGCCGTGTAATCGCAGCGAACTACATCCGGCAAATTACACCGCCTCCTTTCCCTACTGGAACTACTACCGCTCTTCCTAGACCGCTTATCCCAGTGCCGCACCTCACGCCGCGAGTACTTGCAAGCCCTCTTTTTAGCCCTCGTGGAGCTACTAGCTGCCGACTGCAACGAGGAAGAAGAGGAAGAAGACCTACTGGACCTACTGCCGGAAGAGGAAGAAGAAGACCCACGAGACACAGTAACTGTACCGGTGTCCCACTCACCGGTTGGCCCGCTTCCTGAAGGCGAAACGTCCGCCACGACCGGCTCCTCTTCCCGATCATCACCCGCATCCGAATCTGAAAAAGAAGGGAAAGCCGCCACGGGTGCCGAAGCCCCCCCGGCGGGGATGAAAGCAGACACCCCTGCGGGCGACAGGGCAGTACCACCCAGCAACACAGCGGCGGAGCTCATAGCGCGACACGCCTGGAGAAGCTGCGCCATGGCGGGGCCAGAAGCACTAGGGAGAACGGCCGCGTCAACCAAATCGGGAGCCACGGAAATGCCACCCGTGGACAAAACTGACAAAAACGGCGCAAACGCCGCCGTCATCGCCGACATTGCTGCTGCAATGGCAGAGGGATCCAGAGCCGGAGCCATGGCCCCAAAGGTCCCCCCACTCCCCGGGTCCGCAGCAGGGACGGCCCTCTCGTCGCTGCAGCGCCGTCCCGGTCGGCCCCGACTGGGACCGGCGCCAGACAGCCTCCGCAGACCTGCAATCTCCTGCAATGCGCCAGCTGCCCCCTCACCGCCCCGGCCCCGCCCACCTGGGGAACCAGATGGCCACCGTTCCCTGATCGCACCACCCCTCTCTGGCCCCTCACTGTGATGACAGAAGAATCCGGGAGCCCTGCCCACTGGAGCGGGGAGAGCTCCCAGGAAGCATGAGCGCCAGCCACAGGCGCACGCACACACACGCAAAACAGGAGCTGCATGGAAGGGGCGGCCAGTGGATGAGCCACTGGCCGCAACCCTAAACAAAACCCCCTAATCATCTGGGGGCCCCGGAGCGACTCTCAGCGGTGGAGGGCGTGGGGACCGTGCGCGCACGCGTCCCCGAGCCGCTGCAGCCGGAGAGGGATTCCCGCCAGCGGGCACCCCCGCTGGCTCCCCCCTCCGACCGCCCAATCTCGCCCTCCACCGTCCAGCGCCCCGTCCCTCACCAGCCGCCGCTGCGCCGGGAGAATCCCCCGGCACCCATGGCACAGCCAGCGTGCGAGCGGACGCACACGCCGCCGCGCATGCCCGCGGATGGGCACCCGCAGCAGCGCCAGGAGACTGAGCCTCGGCCGTGAGCGCAGCACTCAGGCCCGGGGCCCGAGACGGAGAGTGGGCAGCAGCAGCATAACGTGCATGGGCACCAGCGGAGCGGTGGGGACGGGACATGGCGGCCAGCACGAAATAACCAGGAGGTAATGGGCAACAGAAAGGGGGACACTAAGGTGGGCACAATATAAAATGCACCCAGGCCAGGCAAGTGAGTAAAAGCAATAAGGGGAAAGCAGCACAAACACAGGAGAAAGGGGGGTGAAGAGCACTCACCCCTACCACGATTACAGCAGAAGAGGCTGACCCAGCCCCTTTACCAGGCTTAAAGACCCTTTCCACCTACCCCCAACGTTCACTGCTATTGGCTAACAATAAACTCCCATAATGCCTTACCGTCCTGCCCCCCAGACTAGCTGAGGTTAAACCCACTCCTCTCCTATTCTGTCAATTCGTTCTCCTTAGCTGAAATTATTTTTGAAGACAAAGGGACATGCAATGCATTTTAATATTTAAACATTGTTTTAAAAATACTTGTCTTCATAGATATTTCATTTTACCAATCAAATTTAAAATTATATTACCAAATCAAAGTTATTTACCAATCAAATTACAAATGTACTATGTATAATTAAATTCAGCATGCAGTCAATTATTTTAGACCAAACCATAAATGCACTTACTGTATGTGGTGTGACAATATGGGGTAGTTTACTTTAGCGTGGTAGAATGTTAGTGGTGCAGTGTTACTCTAGGTGCTCAAATGAGTGTCCACATACAGCTTGTTTGGTCAAATGAACAAATCAGTGTTTTACTGTTCTCAGCATACAGCTACAAGACAACAAAATCCTAGCCCATATTCAGGGCACTAACTTACTTCTTGAGCCCTAGATGTTCCTACCTGCCTGGATTCCACAGACCCACCTAGGCTCTCTCCACTGGGAAGACTAACTTGACTGCCACAACCCCACCTGGGCTCTATACACAGAGCAGCACTTAGGTGTGGGCACCCCTCCCCTTTTATTCCTTGTGTGGGCGGATCGCTTCAGCCCCACACAGAATCTATGTCTCACTATCCCCACCAAGAATCCACACAGTGGTTTAGAAACATGCCTACTTTTACTTTATTTTGAAAGTCCTTGAAAACAGTATCCTGCTAATCGTGAGAATCACGTTATTTAATCTTGCATTATGCAAGTAAAATGTTTGCATTATTAGATTGAGAGGATGAAGTGAACCTGACAAGATTGTCACTACCATCCTTAATACAGTATTTTGCATTAAATATCACAATATGAAGTATATTTTTCTAAATAAATATTTTGAGATGACCAACAAGTAGGATTGGGAGTATAGACAAACAGAATTGTTCTTTAACAGAATTTGTGTAAAGACCTTAGGAAGAGGCTGTTAAGCTGGGTACACACTTGCCGATATATCGGCCAATCTATTGAACAGCCGATTTATTGCGGGTCCGTCGGCCAGTGTGTACGAGCGATGGGTCTGTGAACTTAGTCGTTCACAGACATATCGCATCGGCCCTGCTGCACAGCCGAGGGTCAATATATTGTTAGATGGTGTATGGGCGGTGATTGAGAGCTGAACTGGGCGGGCATGTGTAAATGCCCGCCCAGTTCGTGACGTCAGTCCCTGATGGATCGGGGAGTGTGTATGCACAGCACACTGCCCGATCCGGCTTTTGATATATCTGCAGATCAATTGATCTGCAGATATATCTTTAGGTGTGTACCCAGCATTAGGATCACTGAACAGAAACTGCATACTTGTTGCATCTAACATAAATGGAATCCAGCCAGTAGTCAGTGCTTCCTGTCCTTATATTTTTGCAGAACTAAGTGAATTACTATTATTAGTTAACACACAAGTCATTAAATGCAGTCTTTCTTCCATTCGTCTTCGAAACAGGCACAATTATTGTTATATATTTTTCAAGCAGCTGTTTGACATGATAGAATAGCATTTTAATAATCCTGTATATCTTCATCTTTCAATGTGGAAAATGAATGTCAAAAGTGGTGTAAAGGATTGTGGATTTATGTAAGGATGGCATTAGAAATTATTTTAAAATGTCCAAAAATCTTAGAATTCTGGATCTATTCATATTGAAATACAGTATAGTGAATGGCTAATTTTGCTAAAAACGGTTTCTATTCAAAACCATGGAAGATTTTAAGTGATTTATTGAGGGTTCACCCCCCACTTCGGATCTCTTCTATGGCGAGCACATGATTATTCCAGCATTCTGCCTTAGGACTGTTCGAAGGAGGGATCCATTCTGATACAGGCTTGGGACCTGTCCACTTACAATCTGCCCCTACAAACGGAGGCATAACTAGGGAATTTGGTGCCCAGGGCAAGATGAAAACTGCCCCCCCCCCCCCCATCCCCTTCACACACACACACACACACACACACACACACACACACACACACACACACACACACACACACACTAAAGTATACATACATGCCCAAAAATTGGCATAGTCACTTTGGGAACATTCCTTTCCATTACATATATGATGGTTTCTCACAATTTGGAACCTCTGAAGAAATGTATCCTCAGTGGGAAGATGGTGTCTTTAGGTGGTATTCACTATTCATGTAGGATACCACATCATCTGGAAGATGTCTGTTTGTATGGGAATATTAACAAGGTCATCATCATCCAACAGCGGTTCAACCAGACTCATGCCCCCTGACTCACTTCCTGACCCCTGCGTTTCTCAGCCACACAAACATTTACCCCCGCCTCGTCTCTCAGCTACACCATCTTTCCCTGCATCACTCAGCTACACTAACATCTCCCCCGCATCATCTCTCAGCCACACCATCATCTTCTCCCTGCATCTCTCAGCACACCATCATCTTTCCCCTGCTTCTACTCTCAGCACACCATCATCTCCCCCCTGTGTCATCTCTCAACAAACCATTATCTCCCTCCCTGCTTCGTCTCTCAGCACACCATCACTTCCCCCATGGAGTTGAGGTCAGTCAAACCAGAACATTGACCTGGAGAGCCTTATCTTGGCCTGCCACTAGATGGATTTGGAAAAAAACTTCAGAGTGGAAACATTGCATCCCAGAAGACTTACTAGGAGGGTTGGGGTCTGTCAGATCTCACGGCGGAATGCGCCAGCCGGAATTGGGACCCAGGGAGCCTGTTCGGGGTCTTCCACTGGATGGATTTGAAAGACAACTTCACAGTGTGGTAACATTGGATCCCAGAAGACAAACTAGGAGTATGGGTCCCAGTCGGACCTCTCGTTGGTGTACACTGGGCAGAACTTTGACACAGCCAGCCTGTTCTGGACTTTCCAATGTATGGATTTGGAAGGAATCTTCACTGAGTGGTAACATTGGATCCCAGAAGACATACTAAGGGGTTGGGGTCCAGGTCGGACCTCCAGTTGGTATATACTGTGCAGAACTATGACACAGGAGCCTGTTCTGGGCTTTCCAGTGGATGGATTTGGATGAGAACTTTAATGAACTGTAATAACTGTTGTGTACCTAAAAGTATTGGAATAGCAACATTGATAGAAGAAGGAAAACTTTAAACCCATCTCACAATGGAAAAGTGATTATAAAACTGAAGAGAAAGAAAAACTGGGGATCAGGACTATTAGCTACACCCCAAAAACAAAAATGACACTGCGCAGCCATCATCTAAGCTAATAATTATTTTTAATAATTCCATGCTCACACTGTATGTCACCCCAAGTTTGTGGCTTATTACCTGTCTCTCTGTTATCTCGACCCTGGTGCCACAAAACTGCTGCCTAATAGTGTGCATATTTTTATTTATTTTTTTGTTTGGAAAGGGGATTCTTTTTTTGTCACTGAGTTTGTTAGTTATATCAATAATAACACATATGGTTTAACCTTCACGTGCACTCACCACCCCTGACAAATCAATTTTTTGGATGTTACGGTGGAGGTGGTAGAGGAAACTGTCACGGTTTCTCCATTCAAGAAACCAGTGGATGTATGTAACTATATACCCTACTCTAGTAATCACAATAAGAGCTGGCTTAGGAATGTACCTAAAAGCCAAGTACATAGAATTAGAAGAAATTGTACATCCGATATAAAATATCAAGAACAGATAATGGATTTGGTAGAAACATTTAAAAACTGTGAATATCCACGAACAGTACTTGATGGAGCATTGGAATATGCTTCAAAGTTAGTTAGAACAGACACGCTTACCAACAATAAGGACAAACCCCATGTGGGGATGGAAATGCAAAGTTATGTTTGTAGTAATGATATTGCGAATAGTATCGATAATATAGATACCACACAGAACACTTCATCTAGGAGCATCAATCACGGCTACATCAATGGTAAAAAGAAAACTAAAAGTAATGATAACTCGAAAAATACTAAATATGAGTTGGTATTTAAATCTAAGTTTAATATAGCTGCGGACAAAATTAGACACATAATTAAGAAAAATTACAGATTACTGTTTACGGATCCCATTCTTAAAGAACATCTTGCCGCTACGCCCTCCATAGTCTTTAAGAAGGCAAAGAATTTGAAAAATATCCTAGCCCCCAGCTTTTTTGGAGGGCACTCCACAAAACGGACCTCTAAGTGTATACAAAGAACACTTATTGGACCAGAAGTCTTGGTTTTTTTTAGGTGTAATCATGTGAAGTGCACCACTTGTTCATTTGTCATGAACAAAACTAAAAATGTATGTGCAGCGGTATCTAAGAAGATTTATACCATTGATTCGTTTATTAATTGCAGTACACAATATGTAATCTATCTGCTGATATGTCCGTGCCAATTATACTACGTAGGTAGGACAATACGTCCTTTAAAAATCAGGTTCTTGGAACATAGAAGGAACATTCTAAATAAATGTACTAATCACAGTATTCCTCGTCACTTTCTGGAAGTACATGGGGGGGACCCAGTGGGGCTTCAGCTGGTTGGACTGGAACATGTCCCAGTTACCAGCAGGGGTGGCGACCGCTTCAGAATCCTGTGCAGACAAGAAGCAGCCTGGATTCTCAAGCCACAGTCACTCAATCCCCAGGGTCTCAACGAAACTATTGACTTGGAGTTTATCTAGATTAGCCTACACCATGTCATGTATATCTTTAGTGCATAGGTTGTGAACACTTATATTAGGGTTGCTCCATGTTCAATGTCCCTTTTTAGCAGTGTTTGTCATTATCCTAGAGTACCATCGTTGTTTTTGGCAGAATCCTCTCCTTTCTTTATTTTATTATATATATTTTTTGATCATCACTCATTCATTTTTTATTTTATTAATCTTCATTTTTATCCGTATTTTCATTTATTATTATTATTAATTTTTTATTATTTTTGATTTATATTCCTTTTTTATATATTCCTTTTTTTCCCCTCAAACATTGGATCCTTATGTAATCGACATCTTATATTTCTCTAGATATGCTGTTTGTATGTATTCCCCCTTTATTTTAGGGACAAGACTATATCACTTCTTTTGATCTATTATACTATATTATATTGGCTAGAGCAGGCTAATTTTTAGCATTAAGTAAATGTTTGTTTAGAAGCAAGAATTTCCTTATGTATTATTAACACTGAATTTCAGCAAGCATTCCCAAGCTCTACATTTCCAGTCTCATGTTCTATTTTTATACATGATGCGGTAATTGCTATTTATTTATGATTATGTTATTTCTTATATTTAGATGTGTATATATCTATGTATATGTATTGATGTATGTATGTACATATGTATATTTATTTGTTTCAAGTATCCCATACATGTGTTCTAATTTTGGGACCTGCTATACGGTGAAAAAGTTTTTTTAGAAAAGCTTAATATCAGTGCTTACTAAATGTTTGCAATTATGGTGATCATTCTGATTTAATTAATTACAACTAGCCTCACCTGTGTAGCAGGTATAAATACCAGATATTCCCATATCCTGTTATACCTGCCTTTTGGAAAAAGACGCCCTGCTGGCGTTGAAACGCGTTAGGATACAGGTGCATTCTTTGCAAATACTCCTGCTTCATCTGTAGTTAGGCTCAGTCGGAGCCTCTGCAGGAGATTAGTCCCATCATGACCGCTGTCATCACAGCTTTTTGCCAACCAGTTGACGCCAAGGTGCCGACTTTCCTTCTGCTTACGCCGGTGGTTGAATCGGAGCCCTGTGCGGCAAGCGCATTAACATCACCGCTGATTACAACTCAGCTGGCTTCAAGCATACAGCCAGCACAGCACATTGTGGCTCCACCATCACCTCCATTTCACGCCAGGTGACTGCAGGGAGGCTCAATCGGAGCTGCCCGTGGGAGTATAGGTCAGCCGTCTCCGTTGAGTGCTGTTCCACACTGTGCCGCAAAAGGTAACATCCAGCCGTCCAGAATCACAGCCGCCTGTCAGCATTGTACGGCTGCATTCCATCCTAGCCCAGCGGCTATTGCAGGCACCGCTCTCCATTCCCCGTGCAGGGGTCAGGGGCTGACCGCACCAACATCACTCC